>NC_044310.1:7998204-8341256 GCF_007474595.2 Lynx canadensis | reverse complement strand
GGCCAAGGTCTTCATGCTGGCCCAGCAGTCAGCAGAACTGAGTTCTAGTCCTACTCTGTGATTTTGGGCAGACCCCTTCCCCTCTCTGCCTCAGTTTCCTCATCCGTAAAATGGAGCAGAGTCCTCCTGGGTCCGTCCACTCCACAGGATTGCCTAAGCGCAGCTCAAAGCAACTGAAGGAAGGTGAAAGAGGTCCAATACGGTCGTCACTGCACACGCGTGGCTATTTCAGTTAAAATTAATCAAAACTAGAGAAGATTAAAAATGTAATTCCTCAGTCACACTAGGGACTAGCTCTTATTAAGTGTTCGATAGTCACATGTGGCTATTGGTTACATAGACCATTTCTCCTGGACAGCACTTGTCTCAATTGGCAAACTCTGGCCTAGGGGCCCACTGCCTGTTTTTGTAAATGAAGTTTTACTGGCACACAGCCACGTCTATATAGCTGCTTTCACAACGCAATGGCCCAGCTGAAGGGTTGAGTAGAGGTGATGGAGACAGCAACGCCTGCGAAGCCTAAAATATTTGTGTCTGCTGCCCCCTGGTCTAAATAGTAGGAATAACCGATATCAGTAACTAGAACCCGCCAGCCTTTTCGAACACGGCTTTACCAGCATCATTTCGCTGATGTCTTTTCGAGCTCGAGCAGCTGGTGCCCAGGTGAGAAGCAGCAGAGCTGGGATCTGAACCCAGGCCCGTTTGACTGCAGTCTCAGCCTTGGGCAATATGCCACCTGCCCTCTTCCCAGTTCACATACCTCCCTCCACTTGGCATCGCTCTTCTGCTGGATTGTTGCCGGGTCTGGCTGGAAGGTCCCCAGCGGCGCATGTGCTGACGACAGGAGCTGAACACACAGCTGGTACTTGGACCCGCAGTCTGGCCTGGCTGCGAACCTGCATGCAGAGGGAGGGCCCATCAGGGCCTCGGAGATGGGGGGCAGGGTGGGGGCGGGGCGCCTGAGTGGCAGGCCCCCCTCCCCCAGGCCCTCGCCCCAGGCACTCACCAGTCCTTGACCTCGATGTCCGGCCGTGTGGTGTCCATCAGCTCCTCCCAATACCCTTCGGCCTTGAGGTCCACCACCTGGGACTTGAGGCAGGTGCTGGGGAGGGTGGGCGGAGGGGTGGGAGGGGCTGGGGCTCAGCACTAGGGCACTGGGGGGTTAGGGCTGCCCCTCTCAGGGGCAGGAGATCCCTGGGTGAAGTGGCTTGGGCTTCCCCCCACCCCAAGACTTCCCCAGCCTCAGATCTTACTAATAAGAAGTCACGAAGTATTTCTTGACCTGGTCATTGGGGAATTCCTTCCTCTGGTCTCCAGAGAGGTTCTCCACCTTCCACTCATCGCCTCCATTCACATCCAGGCTCCAGAATTCAAAGCCCTCTGGCCAGAAAGCAGAACTCATGTCATAGGGAAGCCCCTCAGTGGTCCCTTTCTCACAAGTGCCCCTTCCTCCTGGATCTGCTCCCTGGATCTCTGCAGCTACCCTCAAGCCTCACGCTGTGGGATGCTGTTGATCAATAGTAGCTGTCTTTTTTTTTCTTTTTTTTACTTAAGAAATTTCTTTTTAATGTTTATTTATTTTTGAGACAGAAATAGAGCAGGAGTGGGGAAGGGGAAGAGAGAGGGGGAGACACAGAATCTGAAGCAGGCTCCATGCTCCGAGCTGTCAGCACAGAGGCCAACGTGGGGCTCGAACCCACCAACTGTGAGATCATGACCTGAGCCGAAGTTGGACGCTTAACCGACTGAGCCACCCAGGCGCCCCAATAGTAGCTGTCTTGTATTAGGTGCTTCCTGTGTGCCAGGCACCATGGCAAGTGATTGCCACTGGGAATCCCAAGACATGCGACCATGGGAGTGACCAGATCCCTTCTGTGATGGAGAACGCTCTGATGCCAGAGCCAGCCAGATCTGGAGCTAGTCCCAGCTCTACCAGTATGAGGCTGTGTGACCCTAGATATGTTGCTTTCCCTCTCTGAGGCTTGGTTTTGTCCTCTGTAAACTGGAGTTAAGAACAAGAGCTGGCAAACTTTTTCTGCCAAGGGCCAAAAGAGTTTAGGTTTTGTGGGCTACATACTATCTCTATTAGTCTTTATTTTTATTTTTATTTTTTTGATATATAACCATTTAAAATCTCAAAAGCTAGTTTCAGCTCCTGGGCCAGGTGTGGCTAATGGACCATAGAGTGCCAAGGTCCATGGTCATGGCCATTGGGGAGTCAAGTGAGGCAGGCATCTGAAAGCTCTGGACAGCTTGGAGTTATTTCGTTGTCATTTTGCTCCAGAATTTGGTCATATACTAGAAAATGAGGTTCCCATCCCATCCCATCCCAGTGCCTGGCCAATGAGTTACAATGCAGTTAGAGAAAAAGAGAGCTCTAGGTGATGTAGAAATTTTGTTTTACCTGTTGTTGTAATATGCTGGAAAGAAGAGTGGATCTCTCATCCTCCCATGAATAAAGTCCCCTTTGCATTCTGGGGCAGTCCTAGTATGCCTAGCCCTGGAGTCTGGGATCCAGGCCAACAAATTATGGCTCTGATTTCCTGGTCTTGTGTCTTGGGCACAAGTAGTCCTGACTGGTCAACAGTCCCTCACTGGGGAAATAATCTTAAGAGTGGAATGCAAAATGCCACTCTTGGCCTCAGTTTGCCCATCTGAAAAATGGGAGCATTAACAGCACCTACCTCTTGGGATTATTGTGGGATTAAGGAGTTAAGCCATCCAAAGTGCCTGGTTCATAGTAAATGCGTAATGAAAGTCAGCTGCTGTCACAGCCGTGTGTGTGTGTGTGTGTGTGTTGGGGGCAGGCCAGACCCACCCTACATCCCACCTTCAGCACATGGATTGTGTAGGAGATTCCTGTGGAGGCTGCGTAGGAAGTAGAAGATCTTCCAGTCGGCCACAGGCTGGTCCCAGTCCTCGGTGATGAAGCCCTCACGCAGGCACTTGCGCTTCCAGAGGGTCACCAGGTCGATGAGGTCTCGCCAGAGGCTGCAGACCAGGCGACAGCGCAGGAGCAGCTGGCGGGCGGGCACGTGCGTGAACAGCTCCAGCAGGATGTTCTCAGGGAGCTCGTTGATGTTCCCCACGGCCATGGCTTGTGGCTTCTGGACAACCCCCTGTGGTTATTGAGAAGCTACCCTTCAAAGCCGGCCCTTTTCCCCAGAACAGAATATTTGCAACGCCCCATGGTGGTGGAGGTTCCCATCCCAGCTCTGCCATTTGCTGTCTCAGGGAATTCACTGAGCGTCTCTGAGCCTCAGTTTCCTCCTCTGAAAAATGGGACCAGGAACTGTACTAAAATGGGTTCAAATGCCGTGACACAACAGATGCTCAATAAATGGTAGCTGATTTTACTGCCACCACACGACAGCCTCTAAAAGACGCTAAGGAGGCCCAGAGGGGTGCCAGTACCTGCCCAAGGTCATATAGACAGAGGAGGGAAAGAGTCTTCTGATTCTAGAGCCGGCCTTTTCCAATAAGCAAGGCTTTACAGTGTAAATAACAATGCGCAGTCCCGCAGAGCACTCCAGCGAGTCCTCCAACGGAGGAGGGAGAGAGATTGGGGGCAGGGGGAATAATTATCCTGGTGTCTGACGGAGGTCTAAAGAGCTCAAGCGACTTTCTTAAGGCCGCAGAGTAAATGATCCCCCTAGCTGGGACAGGAGAGGGGGTGGGCGATGGGGAAAGAAAGGCCTTTCCAACACTCCCATCTCCATCCTCGCGGCTGGGCTTTCAGCCCCACGACCCCCGGCGCGCGCGCTTCCCACCCTGCGTTGTGGCTTTAAAGTGCCCCAATCCCAAGCTGGGGCTTGGACCCCTGAGCATCGATTCCCGGTTCCCTCTTGCGCCGCCGCTGGAGCCCGCGCCGCGCAGCCCCCGAGGCCTGGGCCTTGTCCGCGCCGGGCCGCCCTCTGCGCACTGCCGCGAGGCCGGAAATCGCCCTGCTCGCCCGCCCGCCCTCCGGCCCCCGGCCCCGGACGGCCCGCGCCCCCGCCGCGGCGCTCCCCGCGCCCACTCCCGCCGGGTCACCTTCGCTTAGCTGCCGCTGCCGGATCCCGCTGGGCCGCGGGGCTGAGCGGACCTCCGCCGGCTGCAGCGAGCGCGTACGGCCCCGCCCCGGCCCGCCAGGCCCCGCCCCAGCCCCGCCCCGGCCCCGCCCCCTTTGCCCGCCCCGCGCCGCGCCCCCCACCGCTACGTAGGAAAATTACCTGGAGCGGGGCGCCGGGAGGGGCCTCCGCCCTCCTCCCTCCTCCAGGGCGGCGCGCCCCGCACCCTCCGCATGACCCAGACTCGCGGTTCCCCCTCGCCTCCTCCTCCCAGCAGCCACCCCTGGAGGGAGCTGGGAGACACCCCAAATCGGATCCCCATTCTCATTAAAAAACCCGACTCCCGACCTTTCCCTGCCTCCTGGGTCCGCCTGGAACCGGTAGCCTCAGGCCTGGGGCCGACCGCTCCAGACTGCGGGGCGTCCCGGCTCCGGGCCAAAGGCGGGGCGGGGGCGGAGGCGGGGGCCTTTAAGAGGCGCGGCCAGCCGGGACCCGACCTAGACGCGGGCAGCGCCTGGACTCGCCGCCGCTGCCGCCGCGGGACTCGGGCAGCCCCGCAGCCCCGCAGCGCTCCGGCTCCTCCTCCTCTCCAGACCGCCCTCCGCAGCGATGGACGGAGACGGTGAACCAGGTAGCCGCTGCCACCCGGATCCACTCGCTCGGCCCGGGAGGGGAGACCGAGGCAGGCGGGCGAGCGAATGCTACGGAGAGGGGGCATCAGAAAGCGAGGGGGTCCCGGAGACCGAGCGCGGCAAACTTTCACCCACGCAAAGCCCTTGAAACAGTTTTAAAAGAGCACAGCCCTGTGGCTGGAGGCCTCCAGAGGTGACAGGCAGGGAGGGAGGACTCCTGGGTCCTATTTACCGGGGGGAATAGTGTAGGGGTAATCCCACATTCTCGCCTCTCAGCTTCCTGAGGGTCTGTTGGGTCCGGGCCTGGGACACATCTGGGACGCCGGAGGCTGCAAGCTTTTTTTCCGCCCCCATCAACTTCTTTCATTTGCCAGCTCTGGCCCTTGAACTGCGTGTACCCTACGGCTTTCTTGGGGTTACCGGCTTCTCCTCACCCCATCCCTGCCTTCCTCCTTGGCTCCCTTGTCTGGAGGGGCTGCTCTTCAACTGGGTGGCCGGTTGCCCAGTGGGGATCAGGCCAGCGGTGAGGGAGAGTTGGGGCACAGCTCAGAGCCCTCTGAGACTGCCCAGTCATCTTGCCTGGCACCAAAGACCCCCCTCTCCCCATCCCTCGAATTCCCTGCTGGGCCTGTAGGGGTTGCCTGCTGAGTCAGGGTGGGAACAAAACCTGCCTGCAGATTTCCCCACCCCGGTCCCAGCAGGCCCATCTGAGAGTGGGCCTTCCTGGAGGAGTCAACAGGAAACACTGATGCACGCTCCGGTAACCAAGCCCCTCTCTCCCCAGCCCTGAAACTCCCAGCTCCTTCAGCCCCTGCTCCCAATCCGTGACCCCCTTGCCACGCCCTCTATAGGGCCCCAGAATGGGCTCCTGCTTTTTCCCAGGGCTCAGCTATTCCCTGGACTCCAGGGCCCAGTGCAGGTGAGTGAATCAGCCTGGGAGGCAGCTTCTAGGGGCCAGATAACTTTCCGACAGCAACAATGTGGGGAGTTGTGTGTACTGGAAAGGGGTTGGGGGGGGGCTGTAATTAGATCTGGGGCCTGGAGTGCCAGGCCTGGGGCCAGAAGAGGGGACTGGGCAAGGTGCACCTTTCGGGGGAGCATCAGGTGTCCACCAGGGCCAGGGCAGGGCAGGGGGAGGGCTGGAGAGGTGAGGACACTGGGGCTGGCTCCCCAGAGAGCTGTGGGCAGCAGAACAGGCAGGTGATGCAGCTTCAGGGCCTGGCATTTTCCTTTCTGTCTGCCCATTGTTCTTTCGTGTGACTTGGGAGAAGCTAGGAAACTGGGCCTCAGTTTCCTCTCTGCAAAAAAGAAAGGGTAAACCCCCGCATCATAAAGATGTGCCCTCCCCCTCCCCCCAACAATGCAGCTAATAATGAAGGAAAGCGTTGTGCTCAGTAAGATTCACTAAATAAGATTTGCGGAGGACTGACTGTGTGCTCTGGGCTCTGAAGAAGAGGTAAACCCTGGTTCAGCTCTCAAGGGCCTGACTGTGGGACGGGGGAGAATATGCTACATGTGAGGAGGGGCGGTAAAGCCTGGCAGGCTGGGGTCCCGGCAACACCCAGACTTGGGTCTAGGCCCTGCCTGTTCTCCCCCCTCCCCCTGTTCAGCCTGTTTCTACCACTGCCTGGGCTTTCCAGGCTCTAGCCCTTAGGAACCCCCCATCCTAGATCTGAGAGCACTAGTCTCCCCCCCCCCGCCCCCATCACCCAGAGTGGTCCCAGCCCCTCACCACCGTGTCTTCCTCCTCCAGAGATACTGTGCACTCAGTATCTGCTTACTCAAGGTTTTGATGGCCCAGCTGAGGCTGGCTGGGTTCCAGGAGATAGTCCAGCCTGAAGCTCCTGACGTCTGTCCACCTCCTTATACTTTAGAATGCTCTTGCCCCCTCCCCAGGGGATTGGAACATCAGCACTGTTCGAATGGCCTGGCACAATGATTACTCCCATTTTATAGATGAGGAAACTGAGGTCCAGGGATAGGATGAGGGAGTGAAAAGACCTTCCTTTCTTGAGCACTTGTTACATCTCCCTGTTTGATATACCTGCTGTCTATTTTATTTGAGAGAGAGAGAGAGAGAGCCCCAGCAGGGGAGAGGGGCAGAGGGGGAGAGAGAGAGAGAGAGAGAGAGAGAGAGAGTGAGAGAGAGAGAATGAATCCCAAGCAGGCTCCATGCTGAGTGCAGAGCCTGGGGTGGGGCTCGATCCCAGGACCCCAGGATCATGACTTGAGCTGAAACCAAGAGTTGGGCACTCGATCGACTGGGCCACCCAGGCGCCCCTACCTGCTCTCTTTTAATGAGCCCCCACGTCATACTGCTGTGGCCAGCAGGGGATTACGATCCCTGTTCCCCTTTCCCTTCAGGCCTCAGATCCCCATGTCCCTGTCCTAATACTAGCAGCATAAACTTTGGCGAGTCAAAATCAAAGTCATATGGCGCCTCCAAAGTCAACAAACTATTTTATTGAGGGCATTTTTTTTTTTTTTTTGAGCCTGGATTTGAACCCAGGCTTCAACCAGTCATTTGCTGTGTGATCCTGAGTGGTTTCACCTCACTATTGCCTCAGTTTCTTTATCAATGACATAGCGACAGCAGGAGGAGCAACCTCAGAGAGATGCTGCAAGGATTTAGAATAAATAAAAACGCTGAGGACAATGTGTCGCTCTTGCTAAATGCCCAGTAAACATTAGCTGCTGACAGTGTGCCAGGGAGGGATCGAGACGCCAGGCACTGGGGTGAAGCAGTGAGTGTCCCAGACCCAGTTCCTGCCTTCTTGCACTCACTCTAGTCCTGAGGGAGGTGTTTACAAACCAACACACCCTAAGACAAGCGCTAGGAGGGACAGGAACTCCACGGCTAGAAGATTTCATGGTGGGAAGTCCGGGAGCCGTCCCCAGAGGAGGTGAGGGGAGGCAGGGATCTCAGGGCGCCGTTGTAAGGATAAAGGAGTGGATGAAGTCAAGTTTGTGCAATTAGATGGGTGCCCTTACAATCAGATTATCAGTTGCTGTTAACCGCTCGGGTTTACTGGCCCTGCCAGGAAACTCTTCCGACTGGGCGCTGGTCTGCGGCCCTAGCCCCCTGGGGTCTCCTCCACTGGGCGCCGGTCTCTGGCCACAGAGCCTCGGCCCCCGGTTTCGGATCATCCGAGGGTGGGTGAGGGGCAGATACTCGACTCGTCGGGGTTCTGAAGCTTGGAGGGGGATATTCTGAGCAGAGTCACAGCCCCTGTCCCCCCTCCCCTCCCCTCCCCTCCCCCCGCCTGCAGAGAGCTTGGGCCAGCCGGAGGAGGTGAGCCCGGAGGGGCAGCAGGAGGAAGCCGGCGCGGAGGAGGCGAGCGCCGGGGAGGAGCGGCCCGAGGAGGAGGAGGAGGAGGCGGCGGCGTACCTGGAGGAGCTGCCCGAGCCGCTGCTGCTGCGCGTGCTGGCCGAGCTGCCGGCCGCCGAGCTGGTGCAGGCCTGCCGCCTGGTGTGCCTGCGCTGGAAGGAGCTGGTGGACGGCGCCCCCCTCTGGCTGCTCAAGTGTCAGCAGGAGGGGCTGGTGCCCGAGGGCGGCGCCGAGGACGAGCGCGACCACTGGCAGCAGTTTTACTTCCTGAGCAAGCGGCGGCGCAACCTTCTGCGCAACCCGTGCGGGGCAGGTGAGGGGCCCCGGGGAGCTCAGCTTTCCCTGCTGCAAAAGGGGCCGGAGCAACGCCAGCCTGCTTGGAGGGCTAAATGGGATAAAGCCCCGGCACGACGCCCCGCGGGGCAGCCCCCACAAGAATCCTGTGCATATTATTGGCCCCTGGGGCCGCCTGCTCTCTGGGGGTCCCTTTTCCAGGTCCTTCCACCCTCACGATCTGAGGCAAGACGGGCCCCGCGGAGGACCCTCCCAGGAGGGAGAGAGAATCTGGGGACGAACAGGAAATTCCTCCCGTTCCAACCCCTCGCATCACCTGCCTCCCCCCCCCCCCCCCCCCCGTTAAAGACCACGTTCCCCTGCCCCGAAACCGATGGCGCGGGAACCAGCCCGGCCACACCCTCAGCAGGGAGTGGGAGTGGGTGACCAGGGTGGGGCTGTCGTGCTCTTACAGAGGACCTGGAGGGCTGGTGCGACGTGGAGCACGGAGGGGACGGCTGGAGGGTGGAGGACCTGCCCGGAGACTGTGGGGTGGAATTCATCCACGACGAGAGCGTCAAGAAGTACTTCGCCTCCTCCTTTGAGTAAGGAGAAGGGGGATGGAGGGCACGGGGGGTGGGGGTGGGGGGAGGGGTCTCCACTCCCTCCTAACTCCAGTTCCCCAGGTGGTGTCGCAAAGCGCAGGTCGTTGACCTGCAGGCTGAGGGCTACTGGGAGGAGCTGCTGGACACCGCTCAGCCGGCCATCGTGGTGAAGGACTGGTGAGCGGCCTTGGGGGTGGGGCCGGGACGGTAGGGAGGGGAAGGGGGAGGGGTGAGGGAGGGAGCAGGGGTGTGTGTGTGTGTTGGGGGGGGGCAACCTGGAGCCGCTGCCCTGCCCCAGGGGCCGGGGCCTCCCAACTCTACTGGTTGTGGCTACATGGGCCACGGGGTTTTCGGGAGAAGGTGGAAACCCACCTCTCCTCCTGACTTTCAAAGGTGGGCAATTAAAAAAACAAAACTTGTCACTGTGGGCTGGCTTCAGCCCCAGGGGTGGGTCTGGCCGACGTGGGGTGTAGTCTCTGGGGTTTAAGGACCTTGGGCGAGTCCACGCTCTCTCTGGCCTCAGCTTCCTTATCTGTAAGACGGGGACCTTAGTAGTACCGGCCGGCGGGGTTGGGCGGAAATGAGAACTTCGGTAGCAGGCACGGCCCCCCCCCCCCCCCCCCCCCCCCCCCCCCCCCGCAGTACCGGCTCAGCAGGGTTCCCCGGGCCCTCGCTCTGTCCCTCGGGGCAGGTACTCGGGCCGCAGGGACGCCGGCTGCCTGTACGAGCTCACGGTGAAGCTGCTGTCGGAGCACGAGGACGTGCTGGCCGAGTTCAGCAGCGGGCAGGTGGCGGTGCCCCCAGACAGCGACGACGGCTGGATCCAGGTGAGCCTGGAGGCTCCGGGGGGCGGGGCGGGGCCTGGGAGCGAAGGGCGGGGCTCATGGAAACCCCGCCCATGGCACGCGTGGCCACGGTAAGGCAGACTTGGCGGAGAGGTGTGGGTGAGGGACCCTGGCTGAGACACCCAGAAAGGGGGCGGGCCAGGGGTTGGGAAAGTGCGCTGGGGTGGGGTGGCTGGGGGAGGCGTCAGGGCCCTAACCGGACCCTCCTACCTCCACCCCCCAGATCTCCCACACCTTCACCGACTATGGGCCCGGTGTCCGCTTTGTCCGCTTCGAACATGGGGGTCAGGACTCCGTCTACTGGAAGGGCTGGTTCGGGGCCCGAGTGACCAACAGCAGCGTGTGGGTGGAGCCCTGAGTGACCCCTCCTCCAACCTCAGCCCTCTTGGAGGTGCAGAGGCCTGGGGTAGATAGGCCTTAGTCAGTAGCCCCCTCACTTTTCCCATCCCCCACCTCACCCCCACCCCCACACACTCCTCTCCTGCCCCATTCTCCCAGCCCAGCCCCCACACTGGGAAAGAGGAGTTTTGCTGGCGTATATGTGCATCTAGAAAATAAGATGGGTGAGGGTATGGGCCTGGGTCGGGCCCACCGCTGAATCCCCTGCACCTAGTACAGTGCCTGCCACAAAGTGGGCACCTAATAAATATTTGTCCAAGGAAGGAATGAATGAACAAACGGATGAATGAACACCGCCCCCTTTGCATCCTTCTCTGTCTCTTGGGGGCCCCTGGCCCAGCCTGGAAAAATACTTGGTGGGGCTCCAGCTGCTCTGGTTTCCAGAGGCCCTTGGGCCGGTACAGAGCCAGCCAGGCCCGGGCCGGCTGGACAAAGGCCGGGATTGTGAGGCCAAGGAGTGGGGAGCTGGGCCTGGCGCCTGACTGACACCCAAGCTGCCCAGAGGCCAGAACAGGGTGTGTGTGTGTGTGTGTGTGTGTGTGTGTGTGTGTGTGTCTGGCGGGGGCGGCGGGGGTGGGGGGGGTTGCCCTCCAGTCCTCTCTTGGTCCTCGTCCTGTTCCTTTCTGAGACCAGGATGGTGGGTGGCGGTAGCCTCTCCCTTAGCACATGAATTCTCCGGGGCCCAAGGGATGGATGCCGGTGGCCCTGGTGGGGACGGGGAGCTGGGGGTGGGGGTGGCTAGGGGAGAGGCTTGGTGTCCCTCTTCAGTACAGGCGCACTTCATGCTGTCCTCCCTGGCCTGGCGATGGATTGAACAGCAGCATCTGGTCTCTGGTCATATTCTTTCTTTCTTTTTTTTTCTTAAAAAAAAAAAAAAGTTTTATTTATTTTTGAGAGAGCGCCAGTGAGGGAAGGGCAGAGAGAGGGGGCAGAGGATCCAAAGCAATCTCCACGCTGACAGCAGTGAGCCGACGAGGGGCTCGAATTCACGAACCGCGAGATCATGACCTGAGCTGGAGTTGGATGCTCAACCGACTGAGCCCCCCAGCCCCCGCCCCCCTCCCCCCCCCTCCAGCCTCTGGTCATTTTTCTAAGCCCTGCCCGGAGGCTGGCTCTAGCCCTGGTTTGAGGCGGCAAGGGTGTGGTGCCAGGCCCCTTTTTTGGCCTCTCCAGCAGCTCTCAAACCCAGCCCCTCCCCAGGACTCTCAGGTGTTGGTCCTGGGGCTGAATGAGGGTCTCCCCACGGCCTCTCTCCTCTAGGCAATGGTGACCAATAAAATCTCAGTGCCCGCCCTGCCCCCCCACTCCCAGCTTTCCTTTGATTCTGATCCCTGCTGCCACCTGCTGGTCAGGTGGGATTGCAGCTTTCAGCTGGGGCCTGCCTGGGCCTGGTCACTGGTTCGTTCCTTCACTCCCCAATCCTGAAGCCCCAGTCCCCGGGGCCCGGCTCTGTGCAGGGCCCTGAGATTCCAGAGGTGAGGAAGATACTTCTTGTCCCAGGAAGAGGGGGCATCCTGGGGTCCTGGGGCGCCTCCAGTCGTCTCAGCTCTGGGGGCATCCTCAGTCTGACAGGGGAGACAAAACGCTGATCTCGAGAACTCCCCAGTCTGAAGGTGGAGGCACAGCCCCTGCCCCACGGGCACCCTCAGTCCTTTCTAGGGGATGTCACAGTCCGGTGGGGGAGGGCACTGTTCACACCTGCCTGAGTTTCCAGTCAGGGGGCGTGATGCCTTGATGAGTTTGATGGATGCCATAAAGGAAGAGGCTCACCCCTTGAGCTTCCAGGTGTACGTGAAGGTGCACAGGCGGTGGTGCTCTGGGGCGATGGGCTAGGATGGGCACGCGGGGATCCCCGTGAGGATGAGCTGGGGGAGGACTGGGCCCGTGCTGGGGCTACGCGAGGAGGCTGGAGGGAGGTGCGGTGAGCACGAGAGGCAGGCGTTGTGCCGGTGCCTGTGAGGACTGGATGCCAGGGCCGGGGTGTGGGGGCATGGAAGGTGCCGCAGGTGGGAGCTGGGGACATTCGGAAGAGAGGCCCGTGAAGGGTCTGGGGCTCTGGGCTGGTGATCTAGGATTGGCAGTGTATGTGGCCAGCGGCCAAAGCCAAGGCCACTGTTGAGGGCTGGGAACAAATGGGGAGTGAGGCAGGAGAGGGCACAGAGAAACAGCCTCTAGGGCTGTGGTGGAGAAGACAGAGCAGCCACGGAGGCGGGGGTGGGATGGGTAGGAGGGGGCGAGGCCAGCGAGGCCAGCGAGGCCATCTGTAGTCAATTCTCTGCACTCAGAGGAGGGAGCCAGAAGCCCAGAGACCAGATTCTCTGCCCTGGGGCCCCAGAGATGAGACCCCCAGAGGAGACCTGAGGGGCTCAGATAATGGAGTGCTCCAGACCCACTGTCCCTGAGGGACAGTCACTAGAGGGACAGTCGGATACACTGGTGGAATTCAGCAGACAGCAGTTCCTGAGTCACCAATGAGCTGATGCTTCGGGAGCGGGGGACGGGCCAGAAAAGCACAGTGAGCTTTGCACAGGGCACTGTGTACTCAGTGTGCACAGGGCACGTCCTGTCACTACATCCCCGTGCCCAGTCGGACGTGGGGAAGGGGGAGAGGGCATCCTTACTCCTGTTGGACACGAGGATACTGAAGAGCCCAGACTTCGCTGATGATACACGGACTTCACTGGAGAAGCACAAGTTTCAACTAAGGTGCCACGGGCTTCAAAGAGTGTGCGCTTAACCCCTCAGTTTTATTGTCCTTACCTGCCCGCTCCCCTCCAACATTGATTCTAGGACTGCAGATACCAGCTTCAAGGGAGGGGAAAACCTTCAGGGGAAGGTTTCAAGGGGAAAAGCTTATGCTGTCCAGCAAGGGGTGCCTCAGGGCCATCTCTGGACCGTGGGGAGTGTAGATAGCAGACAGATTAGCCACATGACTCAATGGCACCTGAACATTGGCTAAGGAGAGAGAGAGGCACATGTTCCTGAAGGTCCTTTCCACTCAATCAGTGCTTATTGAGCACCTACTATCTTCCAGGCAGGGCAAAAACAGACGAGGACTCTGCCCCCTGGAATATACGGTCTAAGCAGAAAAACTTAAATACAAGCAACTATATAAATGAATAAGGTAATTACTAACATGATCGAGCACTTAATATGCATACCAGGCAATACTTTGAGAGCTTTGTATAGATTGATTCATTAAAATAACCGTATGGAGTGGGAATATTATTACTTCTATTTTTATAGATGAGAAAACGGAAGCACGGGGAGGTTAAGCAATTTGCCTGAGGCCGTACAGCTAATACATGGTGGAAACGGAATTCTCCTCAGCCACTTAGGCACTTGACTTCTACGTGAAGTAAACAAACTACAAACTGAGGGTAGTCACGCGATCAGGGAGGACCTCTTTGAGGAAGGGACATTGGAAGGATGAGGAGAGACCAGCCATGCTGATATCTGGCGGAAGAGCATTGTAGGAGCAGTACGTGCAAAGGCCCTGAGGTGGGAATGAACTCATTTACAGGTTAGAAAGTCTGGAGCTCAGCGAGCAAGCAGGGAAGCTGTTTGACATGAGATTGGAGATGTAGGCAGGCAATTCTGAGAGTTTCCTGAACACCCTACTGTGTGCTCTGACACATGAGGTTTAAATGCTTTAAGGAAAAACCTTTGCTGTATCCAGTAGGACCTGAGAATGGGGAGTTAGACATGAGCAGCTTACAGCCCAGGTGAGGAAACCACATTTCCCGAGAGTAACAGGATAACCAGGATGCTGATAACAACAATGCTGGGCATGATAACAAGCACCCATTGGGACCTGGTGGGAGTCAATTCCCGCGCTAAGCGCACAGGCTCATTTAATTCTGCTCAGTGGCCCTCTCTGGTAGACACAGACCCTTCCATTTTATAGATGAAAGAGTTTAGACTCTGAGATGTTGGGCAACTTGCTCAGGGACACACAGTGAGTAAACAGTTGTGGCTCTCCAGGTTGGAAATCCGGTTCGCTACGGCACAGGGTCAAAGATGGGCACGTGCCGGGGGACAGAGCAATGGCAGGAGCTAGGGGCTTTGAGGCGAGGAAGAGTGGAAACAGTGGTGACAAGGACGGTGGGGCTCCAGGCCTTCTAAGCATACTCTTGGTTGCCCCAGACAGAAGGAGGGGATCCTAAGTGTTTCTGGGCCATTTTGGTTAAGGGGTTGAGGTAGGTAAAGTGACTTTTCTTTTAGATTTCTTGGTAGAGCTCTTTGTTCAGTAATTTTTGCCATGGGAAAAAGTTCTCCTTCCCCTATCTGATTTATTTTGTTTCTAAACCTGGATTTTTGTGTGCATGGTACGTTTAGGAGCGGTTGTATAGGGAGGAGGGAAGGAAGGACCAGTTCCTCTGAGCATCACTAGGTGTCAGCATTGTCAAGGGAGTTCCCAGGGAGGGCTTCTGCCGGGTTCTCTGCAGAGGAAGGGGCATCGGCAGGCAGGATTTGAATCCACAGCTGGATTGGATTTCTTGCCTGGGGTTGAGTCTTGGGCCGAGGGTCTGCTTGGGGCTGCTCTTATGCCAGAGGCCCCTGAGAAACATTTAGGAGGCTGGGTCTTCTGAGGCTTGAGTCCTGTAAGACTAGGAAGGGCTGGAGGTCTTCGGGAATCCAGCCCCAAATAGGTCTCAGGGCCTAGACCTCCCCCCTCAACTCTCCCACCTGCTGCCCCAGTTCATCCCGAGCTTGGCAGAGCCCCGGGCTTTCCTCACGGTCCCTCGCCTGCAGTGAACACAGAACACCCAGGCAGATCCAGTCCTGATCTCCTGGTGAGTAATGACTTTGCTATTTTTTCCCCCCGTAAATTAAACCTAATCTTGTGTTGACTTTGCTGAACAAAGAGAATAATGAAGAAGATTAAGATGAGATGGTATTCATTCTCCTCCAACAAAAGCCAATTAATTGTTAGCAGGATTACCGCCCTGAGCCGGGAGCCAGCACAGACTCTGGAGACAGGATGGGCAGGGCTGTGGTAGGGGGGGAGTGCGGGGAGGGGGGGGGTCTCCTAGTGCTCCAGCAGGGGTCAGCCAGTGATGCAGCAGGAAAAATGCCAGTTAGATGTAGAGGAGAACTGCCTGGATGAGAGAACGGGCTGAAGCCAAGGAGGCGGCTGTGAAGAGTGTGGAATCCCTCTGCCAGGTGGGTTTTGTGAGACGCGGGGAGAGGCTCCGTGGGTCCCTGCGCATACAAGGCATTTGCTCCCTGAGGCCCCTGACCCCTCAACATCTCCGTCCCAGGCCACCTGACACCCTCCCCTGCCTTTCCTCCCTCAGGGTATCGCCCTGTGACCTGTCTCAGCCTCATGAACTCCATTTCTGGGGTTGCCTTTGATAAATGAACTTGCATGCGGGGGTCTCCAGCCTCCTCCCCACCCTGCTTGCCCCCCTCCCTTCCTGTCCCAGGAATGAGGGTTCAGAGCATGGATTTGGAGACAGAAACACCTGGGTTTCACCTGGCTTTGCCGCTTGTCCTCAGCTGCAAAGTGGGATCTGAGTGCGGCTCCGAGGAGTTTAAGCACCCAAGCTTCCAGGCCCAGTCTGGCACCCAGTGGGTTCTTTGTACAAGATACGGGGCCGAGTGGGTCAGGTGGACAGCCACACCCCTGGGGCCACCGTTGAGAGGCTCTCCTACCCCGTCTACACTATCTCACGGGCTCCCCATAGCAACCCCTGGGGGAGACTTCATTTGTCACCCCAATTTATGAAAGAGAAGTCTGCGGTGCCAAGAGGTGGGTCTAGGGGTCAAGGACACAAACCGTGACCTGCAGAGCTGGCTGGGATGGGCCTGGATCCGAACTGTGCCCCTCCCCCCACTCCACCTCCCTTCAATGCACTTGAAAGGCGTTCAGCCCACACCTGAATGAATGAAACACTCCTCAATCACCATTTCTGGCCCACTAGGTCCCCATTTCAGACCCTCTTGCGTCCTGGTAACTCCCAGAAGGAAATGGATTGTGTGTGATTGCAAAATTCTTCTTGGTAATTCTTGGCAACTCACCCATCTTACTATGAGTATTAAGAAAAATCCACCCTTCCATCCAGATCTCGGGCCTCGCTTCATTTCCTGGGATTGATGAGGTTCTGTTGTTTTCCGAGCATAGCAGAAGTATCCCCGAAGTCCACATCTCATAGTTTATGATATTTCACACCTACTGAGCGCTCACCACGTGCTGGGTATTGGTGCATGGCTTTATTCAATCCTTGCAGCACACCTGTGCCCTACTTCCCTTCTCATTTGAGAGACTGTGTTGGAACTGAGGCTCAGAGAAGTGCAGTCTTGCCCGAGGCCACACAGCTGGAATCCACACGTTACAGGGTGGGGATTCTTTCCACACCAGGAGGCTGTCCCACATCATGAGACTTTTCATGGTGGATTCCGGTCCTGTACGGGGTGGGACTGGTGAAGGGCATGGGTCTCAGGGCCCTGTGAGCCAATGAAGTCCTTGTCCCTTGGGAGCTCGCTGACTAAAGGGGGAGACACCTAGGTCACCAGTTCTGACCCTCCCTGCCGTGTGACCTTGGCCAAGTCCCTTACCCAGTCAGTGCCTGGGTTTCCTTGCCTGTAAAATAGGGCTGATTATAGTTCTTACCTCATAGGGTTGTTATGTGGACCAAACGAATTAATATTTGTAAAGCATCAGGTAATGTTTGTTAAGATCAGAGCCTGTATATGGCAAGTAATATATGTGAGTTTGCTAAATGAACGGGGCACCTGGGTGGCTCAGTGGGTTAAGCGTCTGACTCTTGGTTAGGGCTCAGGTTATGATCTCATGGTTTGTGGGTTAAGGCCCCACATCGGGCTCCACACTGACAATGCAGAGCCTGCTGGCTATTCTCTGTCTCCCTCTCCTGCCCCTCCCCTGCTTGCACTCTGTCTCTCAAAATAAATAAACTTAAAAAAAGAAAAGTAAAACGAACAAGTCTGGCAGTTGTAGTCCAACAGTAAAAGGGCTATAAGGAGGAAGCCCACTATCTTGTGGGAACCCAGAGGAGAGGCATCTAACTTGGATCTTAATCAGGGCTTCCTGGAGGAGGCAGTGAGTCGACTCTTGATCTGAGGAGTAGTAGGAAGGTAAATCACTTCCTTAAGCAGCTCTTAGCTCCATGTACTATCAGTTGGAGCTCTGGCACTAACCGGTCATTTCCTGGGGCTTTCTTGTCAGAATTTATCAATGTGCAAACCACCATAGTGTCATATGCGTTTGAACAGAAATCTGTGTCCCCAGGGACCCATGATTGAGGGCAGTGCGCCAAGAGGGTCCTGAATCTTCTCTTAAGATTGGTGGGTGGGCAGGTGCAGAGAAATCTCTGGTGGTAGAAGGTGTAGCAAGGCCCTGAAAGCCTGCATGAAGAGACAAAGATGTCTTTGGAAAAAAGAACAAGAGGGGGAAAAAAAAAAAGGAAGGGAGAAGCAGGCAGGGAAATGATTTTCTCAGCTGGCGTTTCTCAGGGAATTAAATCTTGTTTTTCGTCACCACTGAGTGGAATAATCCAATATATTAAAGCAGATACCCCCCTCCTATTTATTGCTGTGACTTTGACCTAACAGTCTTGGGCTGCATTTGGAATCAGATCGTCCCGGGGAGGGAGAAGGGAGGGAGGCATCAGCCAGCCCCCTGGATCAATTACTCTGCTCTCCGACACCGGAAAAATGAATTATTCCCCCAAAAGCAGGCTCCTCACCCGATGAATTCTGCACTGCAGAGCTGGTGGAGTTATACCAAATTGAATTTGGTCTTTGAGAGACATTTAAAACCAGGTGGAGTGTGCACATTGCGGGGGGGGGGGGCGGGGAGGAAGGTCTGACAGCTGCCGGGAACTCTGTTGCCTGGTTGGGGAAGCCCCCTGCTCATAATGCTCTGGGGTGGGGGCCAAGAGGCAGCCACCCCACCTGCCCAAGGGGCCACCTGCATTCTGCAGGGGTGAGACATTTTGTTTCCAGCCTGAGGCTCAGAGAGGTGAGGTTGATTGTCTGAGGCCACACAGTGAGTGGGTAGCCATGGCAACCTGTTACCTTTTTGTCCCTTGCTCTCTGGGCCTTGTGGAAAATGGCCTCACTTTCCCCCCCACCCCTCCCCAGCCCAACCTCAGGGGGAAACATGCTGAGATTGGGAGATTTTCAGTCTGGGGCATTCTGCCCATTCATAGCTGTGTGACCTGGGACGAAGGGTAGCTTAATCTCTCTGGACATCAGTGTCCTGACCCAAGAAATGGGGTTTACTAAAACCCTTGTACTGGTTGCCACTCTGTCGGTTGCAAATGACAGACACACGATTCAGAGTGGCTTAATGAAAAAGCAGATTTGGGGCTCACATAACAGAAAAGCCCGGTGTAGATTTCTCCCAGGGATAGCTGTTTCCAGAGGCCCCAATGGTGTATTCGGAAATTGGGCTTTGTCTCTGTATCTCAGCGCTGTGTGGCTTCACCCCAGGCAGGCTCGCTCTGGAAGGGGCCGGGCACCCCCAACATTAAGTCCAGTGGGTTCACACACCCATCCCTGAGCAAGGCCTGGGGTGGAGCCACCCAGTGAGAACCACAGGCTGAGAGAAGGGGGCAGATGCTGCCCCCCTTGAAGAAGGTGCTGGGACAAAAACCTCACACAGAGCTCCACCCCTCACAGGCCCCGGGCAAGAATGAGGGGGTGTTTGGCACAGCGCTTGGCACCATCGGGCAAGCATTCTGCCCACCACGGCCCTGCTGGGGTTGTTTCCAATTTTCGCTGAGGAAGATGCAGTGTCCTCCTGGGCAGGTTACAAGGGGCTCTGCCTGGGCCTCCCTCTGCCTCCCTCATGATCTCCTACTTTATCTGCCCCCCCCCCCAGAACCTCCCTCCCCACGCCCAGGCCAGATCCCAGCCTTGGCCCTCTGCCTGGCCAGGGGTCCCCAGGGAAGGGGGGCTGACTCACCCCACACAGCCAGGGGACTGCAAGGGCTGCACTTTCACTAATGATGTGGGGAAGAGAGGAAAAAACTAGCCCGAGATGGAGCTATTTTAGCTGAAAAACCCTCCCCCTGGGTTCGAGCAGGTTTTTCAGGGCTAATGCACTGGGGCCGAGGGAGTTGTTGGGGAGGGGGCTGAGGCTGGGGTTCTGCAGGGGCCGGAGGCCTGACCAGGGAGAGAGGAGTAGGGGTCTGGGGAGGGGGTCATGGGGGCTCTGTGCCCAGAACTGAGAGCTGCTCACCCCAAAGTGGAATTGCCAACTCTCCAGTCACCCCTGCCCTCCTCATGCCCCACTGCCATCTGATCCACCTTATGTGGGAAATAGCCCCAGTGGCCGGGACGATTTTGCCAGGCTTGATTATCTCTGGCCTGTATTGTGAAAACACTGGCTGTCTGTTTTATTTTCCCTGAATATAAAGTCCCGCTCCGATATTGGAGTTGCCTTTTTCTGTTACAATGTTACACCCCCTGCTTCCCATCGCGAGCAGAGAGATTCTGATGCACTCCACCTCCACCGTATCCATTAGACACCTGCCCGAGGGATCCAGGAAGGAGGAAGAGCACGGAGGACAGGAGTGTCTTGTTTCCTACCCACCGTGAAGGGCTGGCACGTGTGTCTTAGGGGTTTTCACTCGGCATCTTTCCAATTACAGAGGAGGAAACTGAGGCTGTGTTGCAGGAGGGGATAAACAGGCCTCTCTTGAGAGCCAGCTGCCGCGGTTCTGGGATCAGGTGTGCAAGGAGAGGAAGGTGGCGTCTTAGCCCATTTCCCCTGGGTGGAGGAGAACCCAGGCTGGGGGGGGGCGGGGAGGTGGGAGGCTGGGGCACGCAGACATTGGGGAGGCTCCAGAGCAAGGAAGGAAATGAGGTAGGAAGGGGGAACAGCTGGCTTCTAAGGGGTCTTCAGGTGCCTGATCTGACCGCCTGGCCCCGCCCACCAGAGGCGTGGGAACTCAGGGACCAGAAGAAGAGGTGGCCGAGCCCCGAGGTCCCCAGCTTGGCCGTGAGTGCAGAGTGACTGGCTCCACCCCTTGCTGGCTGTGGGACTCCAAGTAAGGCTCCAGACCTCTCTGAGCTTGTTTCCTCCTCTGTCAAATAGGGAGAAAGATGGGACCTAGCTTGTTCGGTGGTCATGAGAATGAAATTGGGTGGTGTGTGTAAAGCACAGTCAGGGCTCAAAACACATATTAGATTTCATGGGTATTATATTTACCCCTAAGACATAAAGGCTACTCCAGGCCTTTGGAAGAGGGGCCAGGGCGAGAGGCCCTATGAAGAACATGGAGTGGGGCCATGCGGGGCTTCTGCCTGTGGTCCACGGGGGTTTGTGGAAGGGGCAACCGAGGCAGCTGGGAGATGGGAGCTTCTGGACCTGAGGGGGGGGGCACCTGGCACAGGGTGGAGGCTGGGTTTGGGGGGGTTCACAAAGTGCTCTGCCTCCAAGAAGGCTTTCTAGAATCCCTTCCGTCTTCTCTGCCTGCCCCCACTTCCCAGCCACCAGCCTGGAGCAGTGGGTGTGGTTGGGGAAAGTACAGGCAGAACCCGGGTTCAAATCCGTTTCTACTACTAGCAAGCTGGGTGGCCTTGGGCAAGTTATTTGCCTCTCGGAATCTCAATGGAATTAGTTTTCTTTAAAATTTTTTTTTCAATGTTGACTTATTTCAGAGACAGAGAGGCAGAGCATAAGCAGGGGAGGGGCAGAGAGATCCAGAGACAGAATCTGAAACAGGCTGCAGGCCCTGAGCTGTCGGCACAGAGCCCGACGTGGGGCTCGAACCCACGAACCGTGAGATCATGACCTGAGCTGAAGTCGGACACTCAACCGATGGAGCCACCCAGGCGCCCCTGAAATTATTTTTCTTCAATGGACATCGTAACACCTAGTCCACAAAGTGTTCTGTGTAAAGCATTGGGCACACACTAGGTACTCACCAAGGACAGGTGCCTATCTGGTTTTGATGTGTGCCGGGGTGGGGGGGGGGTCAGGCTCCTACTAGGTCAGCACATAGTGGAGAGGTGGGGGCCTCTAAATGGGGCCTTGCTGGTCACAGCTGCCCTGAAAGGCTGTGGCTTGGAGGACAGAGGGCAGAGGCTTGGATGTGAAATGCTGGAAAGGACAGCAAAAGGGTGAAAGTAGGGACGTTGCCTGGGGAGGTGGTGCTTTAGCCTTGCGGAGCCCAGATGTGCCCTGACTTGAAAGCACTGATTGCAGGTAGAGGTGACGGGGGGGGGGGGCACGTGCACCCATCTGCCTTCCTGGGTCTGGTCTGAATTCCTGTAGCTTCAGTTTCAGGCCCCATACTTTGCCCTGACAGGGCACTGGCCCTTCTTGTCTTCTGCCAGCTGCCCTACCCACCCCCACCCCCACCCCCCCGCCCCCGCCCCAAGTAAGGTTGCCTTGGGCGTGAGGACAGGGAGAACGGGGTTTCCCAAGTCCAGAGTTCAAGTCCACATGCTGCTTCTTTTTCCCAGTGGCCTTAGGCAAGTTACTCTACTTCTTTGAACCTCAGCTTCCTTCCCTGGAAAATAGGATAATAGGACTTACTACATGGGACCGCCGCCAGAACCAACGAAGTGGGTGGTTGAGAAAGTGCTTTATGAACTGTTAATATTTTGCAAATAAGGTTTGGCTGGAAGAATTGTCTCTCTTACAAAACCCTCCCTTGGAGACACTGTTTTATCGAGATTCTGGGCTGCAGCCTCATGCCTCCCCACCCCCCCCTTGCCCGCCTCCCAATTTCTAATGTCTGTTGGCCTCGGGGTACACTGGAGCTCTAGGCCTGACCTGATGCACTGGTGGATTTTTGGTTTTCTCTGGAGTTTGGTTAGCTGGGGGCAGTAACCTTTGCCCTCTCCTTCCCTGAGCCCTAGTTCCACTTGGTCGGAAGTTTGTCTGGAAGGTGAGGGGACAGGCGATCCATGCAAATATACTCCAACTGGCCACTTGTGGCTTCTCCAAAGCTGGCATCTTCCTGAAATACTGGAACCAGCACACTGGTGGGTAGAGAAGGCAGCCCGTTGACAGGTTGTCCAGAACTCAACAGGAGAGCAGGGATTAACCAGAACAACAGGAACCTCAGACAAAACCTCTGGAGCCCAGCAGCTGGACTACTGCTTGGCTGAAGCTGGGGATTTTCTGTGTGCATATGGGCCGGAGGTCAGGGACCAGTCATACTTCCTTTGGGTGCCCCTGCCCTCTGCCCCCACTTTGGGATATGGGGAGGCAGAACCTTAGGGGGACATTTGGGCCTTTGTCATCCAGGTCACCTGCAGTGGCTGCCTTGGGTGAGGTGAGATTTTTCAGAGACCAGCCAGGCAGGGTGGAGGGAGATAACGCCTCTGGAACGGAGAGCAAGCAAGAGGTGTGGTTCAGCACCGCGGACAGCGCCCTCCCACCTGGACCAAAGAATCCAGGAGTGGAAATCCTGAATGGGAGAACTTCAAGTGGGCAGGGTATCACAGCCCAAGGGAAGAAGATGGGGGTAGGCACGAGGATTACTGGGCGCTTACAGAAGCCAGCACAGTGCTGGACACCTTATTACACCACTCCAACTCAGCCTTATCTTCCTTCTCATTTTACAGCTGAGAAAACAGAAGCTCAGCAAGGTTAAGCAAGTTGCCCCAGGTCACACAGCTAGTTGGTAGTAAAGCATGGACCTTGATCTAAGTTTGTCTGGCTGTGGAATCTCTTACTGTTACTCTGGCCAGATGGGAGAGGCACAGCCCCCGCACGCTTGTGGCAACAATGACCCCAAAGCTCTTGGGTTTGTAGCTGAGAGGCTGGGTCTATGTTTATGTGTGTGGCTTTGCGAATGCCTCTGGATGCACATGAGGGTGGCTTCAGTGGAGTGTGACTGTTTACAGGAGGTTGCGTCAGTCTCCAGGGGGGCTAGAAGATGAGAGTTGGTGTCACATCTCGGAGACCCTCCCTCCTCCTGGAAGGAGAGCTAGAATTCACTGTTGGCCTTTTTTTTTTTTTTTTAAGCACTTAAAGAACAGACCAGAACTGATAGCTAAATTAAACCTGCTGAGAGCGCCTGTTTAATTGAAAATGCCATCTGTAATTTAAATGTCAGAATCGGGATGGTTATTATAGCCGCCTTGAAGACTGGAGCTCATTTCACAGTTTCAAAACAGACCAAGAAAAGCAGCAAATGGGCCATGGCCTGCGGCGTCGTGGAGCGATTAATAACTTCTCTGGTCCCGCTGAGCTCCAGCTCCCACCTCAGCCCCCACAGAGGGAGTCTGGCTGGGAGCTGGGAGCATGGGGCTTGGGCTCCAGGACTCAGCCTCCTGCCTTTCCCATTCCACATCTCTGCTCCAGCCTCCACTCAGCTGCAGGGCACCTTTCCAAAGTGTAAGGCTCATCTTGTCCCTCTTCAGGGTCTCCCTGGCACTTCTGGGATGAAATCCCAACATTTTAGCCTGGTATTCAAGGTCTCTGGAAGAGACCTCTGGAAGAGGTCTCTGCCTACCTCTCCAGCTTCAGCCCCAGCCGTGGCCCACTGCAGACATCCTGAATGCCTTCCAGGCCTTTGCGCAGGCTGAGTCCTCTGCCTGCAAAGCCATCGCTTCTCTTGTCTACCTGGTAAGTACCATTTATCATTCATGGCTCAGCCCTAGTGTTATCACCTGTAGGAAGCCTTCCCTGACTGTCCTGTAGCTCCCCAGAGCACTGAGCCAGGCAAAATTAAGGGCTTCTTTCTTGGTTTCCCATGGCCTCTTTGCTCACCTCCATAACTGACTTATCATGGTGCTGTCTTTTCCCTATTCTCCTTATACTATGAGCCCCTCAAGGACAGAGATGGGGCCTAGTTTATCTTGAGACCCCATGCCCTGCCCTGAGCAACCACGACAGCTAACATTTATTGAGGTCCTACTATATATCAAGCACTGCCATCAGTCCCAATTTAGAGGTGGGAAAACTGAGGCATGGAGAGTAACTTGTTATAGGCCAGGCCACGACTAGTGGTAGAGCTGGGATTGGAGACAGTCTGCCTCCCGAGGCCAGGCTCTTAACCCACTATGCTATAGTGCCTCATGCTAGGCCCTCCGTTTAGAGAATGTTTGTTCATTGAACAGATAAAGAGCTCCCCAGCTGTGTTCCAGTCTCTACTTGGGGAGGAGATGCCATAACACAACAATTTGGTGCAAACTTCAAGGGAAGTTAAGCCAGTCCCTTCCTCTGATGGCTTTCCTTTTCTGGGATTCAGGTCTTAGGGCTTTTTCTTTGCATGAGGGACCTGAAGAAGGGGGTCACTGTGCCCAAGACCCCTGTGGATTTAAAGCAGGGGTCCTTGTTCTTCTTCCCACCTCTCCATAGGCAACTCTCTGCCAGCCCACACTCTGCCTATGATCTCCACTTGTTCTTGACGAAGCAGTGGCATACAGGGGGGGGACAACTAGTCCTGGTGTCCCAGCCTTCTACTTACAGCCATGGGACCATGGCAGGACATTTCACCTTTCTGACCTCACCGTCTTCACCTTCAAAATGGGGTCATAGTAGTATCTCACCCAGAGCATTGAGGGCTAAGTGGAAGCATGCAGGTACAGTGTTTAGCAGACTCCAAGGTATGATAGCTGTAACATTCAATCATTCACTCACCCACTCATTAGTTCCTTGTAGCCCATGTCCGGGGGGGTATCCGACTGTGTCCGCTCTGTGTTCCTGGGCCCCCAACCTTCAGGTCTGAGACATTTTAAACTGCTTCGTGGAAAGAGAGTCTCCAAGATCACATGCTTGTTCTGAGACTGGCACTACACCCATCATGCTCTCAAGCGTGGCCGCCGTCTCCCGACCCCTCCCGCCCACACCCCATCTTCATGTTCTATCTGCCCTCTGCCCTGCTCCGTACCCCAATGTTCTCTTCCCTGGGGTTGTCATGCAGCCAACTATTCCCTCAGCCACGAGAAAAACAGAGAAACTCACTCCTAATTAGATGGGTTTCCATCTCCCCAGGTCTTCACTTCTTGCATGTTCTTGACTTGTTAGAGGAAATCGTGTATCGACATTGGTATTGATTTGCATAATTCAGATATAATTAGGAGAAAGGTTTGCCGGAGTGGCAGCCAGCGAGGCTGGTGCTGCTATATCCTGCTGACCTTGGGGAAAACTTGGAACCGGGCCTTTTACCCTCACTAAATTCATGGCTCCCATTCTCTGCAAAGCCCCGTAGGTACTTGTCCCGAGAAATTTACTCTTGTGTGAGGTTCAAGGCAATAGGAAAACCCCCTTCACCCCAACACATCTCCTTGTCTGGCCCTGCATCTGGAATTCTGACTATGAAGGCCACCCCATGGGGGCCTGCTGGGGATGTAGGAAGACATTATGTTGGCCAGGGGGACAGGGACCAGTTTGCTTATGATGCCCACCATCTGGAGGGAGGAAGAGGACTTTGGGAGTAGTGTCATTTGGACAGTGGGAGGAATGGAAAGCAAAACCAAGCAGAGCTTGAAGTAAGAGACTGGAAATTAGTGTGACCCAGTGAATTACATTGCTGCCGTGATGAAAAGTGGTGGTGCGTCCTTGGAAAGATTAGGAACATAACGAGGCAGGGAAATAGATGAAAATGCACGCCCATGCTTGCTCTGTTCTGGAACCATTTCTTCATTTCTTCATCTATTCATTCACAGATATTTATTGAGGGGCTATGATGTGCCAGGCAAATAGTAAAGAATCAGGTGTTGACACTGGGGAAACAAAGCTGGTCTCTTATCACTGTAGCTGGTAGATTCAGTTCCTACCCACTCCGGCCCAGGAGGATGGATTTGGCTCCAGGATTTGGGGCCTGGGGGTCAGGTTCTGGAAAGGACGAGTGCCCAGAAGACCATATGATACTTCCTTTGAATTGTGCCTCTATTTCACCCTTGAGCTGGTTCTATTCTGGAAAGGCAAATGACAGCATGGGGGTGG
Organism: Lynx canadensis; assembly: GCF_007474595.2. NCBI lineage: Eukaryota > Metazoa > Chordata > Mammalia > Carnivora > Felidae > Lynx > Lynx canadensis. The sequence continues at coordinate 8,315,245 of NC_044310.1, read as the reverse complement.
GGTGGGGGTGGGGAGTGGGGCTTCCCAATCTTGCAGGCGTCACAGGAAGCAAGGAGACGGGCAGGGAATTTCTCTCCGGACCCAACCCCTGCCCCCACTCTGCTCCAATGTGACCCCTTTTGCTCCCACACAGCCCCTGCAGAGTGGCCGTCACCAGAAGCCACATCCAATTTCCCCAGGGAGCAATCTCCAGGCCACTGATTTACTCGTTAGCTGTCACCACGGGCACTGAATAATAAGGCCTCTTTCTGCAGAAAGGATATTAGAGGCTGAGATGGGAAGGGCTAGGGCAGTGTGATATTTATTTCTCCAGCATTTGCTGCTATGAATCACAAGGCTGTCTCTAACCTGCTCTCACACAGCACCACAAGCCCATCCTTGGGTCCCAAGATACTTTCATCAGTGTCCCAGGGTGGGGGCGGGGGCGGGGGTTTGGGGCTGGTCTGGTGATCTGTTCCAGAGCCCGACCCATGATTCAGGGTTCTTGTCGTGCATGTGCGTGGGCTGAGAGGAGGAGGCTATCAGCTGCCATCCTCCGTTTGCAGAGGTCTCTGTGATTCATTGATTCGCTCATTCGGCAAACATTTTGGAACATCTGCTGCTTGCTGCTATGCACTGGGCTGGGGGCTGGGCATTTAGGGGTGAACCAGTCAAGTCCAGCCCCTGTCCTGGGGCGCCCAAGTAGTGTGACGTTTGCCATCTCTCTGCTACCACCCAGGAGGCGAGACTGGACGGGGCGCTGGTGGGGAGCGGAAGTTGATTCTCCCTACGCTCTCTGTGCTGTCCCTCCCCCTCAACCCCACCCCACGCCCCCTCTGCCCAGATGGCTAAGCAAGATATTCAGTCCCTAAATGCTCCGGTGGTATTTCCCAATCTTGTGCCAGGACTCCTCTGCTCTTCTTGGGTGGGAGAAGGAAACCTTTGCTTTATCAGCACTGACCTTCATCAGGCCCTTCCTGGTGGTGATGGTGACTTACCTAATCTCATTTAATTTCCACTTTGCAGATGAGGAAACTCGCCAAGGGTGGAGCCGTGGTGTGTGTGCCCTGGTGGGAGTATTTACCCCGAGGACACTGACAGGGGCTACAAATCAGGGCTTTCCCGCTTTGGGGAACTGGTTCTTAAGCATTTACCAGCACATCACTCACTGCACCTAAGCGCTTTGATGGATACCGTCCTCTGAAGCAGCGGCAAAGGATGGGGGGCGTATTGGAGCCACCGAAGATGTCCTTCCTGCCTGTAAGCAGCTGCTTCGTCTGGGGAGAACTGAGGCAGAGCAGAAGGACTTCCCATGGAGGCGTCGGGAGTTTTCAGCCTCCGTTTGGCCACTTTTCAACACCACAGGTCATTTTGGGAACCAGGTGTGGTTCCCGCTCTCCTCCCCTCCCACGTCCAGGCTAATGACGGAGTTAAGACCTTGCGGCTAATTGAGGCCTCAAGGTTAACTGGTGCTTTTATTGGTGTGAGCGATAGCTTTTTGCGGTGCTCTGAGGACAAGGCGGGAATCTGGCCGGAGGGAGTGCGCTCACAGGTAGACGCAGAGGCAGACGTGTCCTCTAGAATACCTTTTGTGTAAGGCCGGGTTTCCCCCTCATCCCTTTGAGCTCAGCTTTAGTGTCGGGCCCCTGGGGGAGACCCTGAGCGTCATAGCTACGGTATGTTTCTCTGCCTCCCACAAACCTTTCTTTTACTTTATTTTTCTGCTTACGTATTTGTCTCTTTTACTAGAACACAAGCTCTGTGAAGATGGGAAGGAGGGACTTAGCAATTTGGGTTGCAATTTCAGACGCTGCTTCTCCATCGCGTCATCTCCTCATTGTGGCCCCCTGATCCCTGCTCGGGGAAGACATCACACCCAGCTGTTTGCTTTTTGTAACTCAGCAGGGGTCAGCGTCAGGTCCCTGGGCTCCGAGTCAGAGCCCAGGTTTCGCATCCTGGTGGTGGGGCTTACTAGCTGTGGGATCATGGAAAAGGAGGAGAAGGGACAGCCCAGAACAGAAGCTTTGGGAGCAGAAGGAGCCCGCTCTCCCCAGCTCCTAGCCCAGCCTTCTGTGGCTCCGTGCTCCAGCACAATTTTCCTAGACACTCTGAAGCCTGTCTTGCCTTACGTTTTTGTTTTCTTTTAATTTTTACTTCTGTTGTTATAAAAATAATGTTTTCCGTTGGAGAAAATTTGGAAAATGCGGGACAACGTGAAGACTGACTTAAAAGTCACCTTTTAGGTAGGAGAATCATGTCCCCTGTCCTTCCTTCCTTTCCTGAATTAGCCCCACCCACCTGAGCCCAAGACCCCACCTTCTCCAGCAATTACAAGTAACATTAAAACTGCCTCCTGGACCAAGTTATTACTTCCAAGAATAATAGTCTCTGTTACTACAAGAAACTAATTAACAGCATGCAATGAGGGGGAAAAATTCAATTAATTAGTAGCTTAATAAGCGCTAGCAAAGACTTCGGGCTTAGCTTGGGAGTTGGGGTTGAGATGGGGGGGGGATTGAGACCCCCCCAGAGGGCAAGGAGTCGGGGCTTGAGAGGTGGGGGGGGGTGAGCGCTGGCCTTGGGAACAGGTGGGGTCCCGAGGCAGCCTGAGCAGCTGCAGGAGCGTCATCCCTGAAGGAAGAATTTGTTTCTGTTTCTGGAGATTTTGTTCTGCCTCCTGGGCTGAGGCAGTTGGTAGCACTAGCGTGGCGGGACCTTCTCAGTCTCATCCCAAAGTCATGGTTCGGGGGCTGCAGGGGAAGTAAGGGAAGACGCCCCTTGCTCTGTGCTGTGGGTGGAAGGGGAGGTGGGCACATAGGGTCTCCTCTTCTCCCTCACAGCCCCTCCTCCTGGAGCCCTGCCTCACCCCAGCCCTCCCGTCTCTCCTCCAGAACCTTGGACTCACCCCTGACATTGCCCCTTCCTCAAGCCCCACCCAAATCTGTCCCAAGGTCTTGTGGTTGCTACCTTCCAAGTGGTTCTCCTGGCTGGTGCTTGTTCCTCCTCCCGGCTCCTCAGCCCCCATCCGCTCTTCCTGGGACCCCCCTGCAATAGCCTTCCCACATCCAGCCCCTCCCCACCCAGCAGCTGCTCTGATCTCACCTTGTTACCTTCTCACTCACCAGTGGCGGATCGGGTGGGTTCAAGGCCCCGCCTGGTCTGGTTGCAGCCTCCTGGCCCACCACCCGCCTGCACCTGCCCCCATCACTCCTCCAGGCCCTCTGTGCCCCCTGGCACCACACCCGCTTTGAGTCACTTGAATGGGGAAAGCTCGGCACTCAAGGCTCAGGGTGCTCCTCTTCCCTTCCCCTAACGTGGTGTCCACAGGGTTAGGTGTGTTTGTAAAATTCGCTAATGGAGCGATGTCAACTGCAGCCCCTTAAGACCATTGTCTCTGTCCACTCTGTCACTCTGCTTTCCCACTGCCCAGCAGTCGGGGGGCTAGGGTGGCCCCAGCAGCTTTCGAATCCGTCTGAGGCAAAGCTGAGGGGAGACTTGTTTAGTGTGGGTTCAGCGGGATCTATGTATGCGGCCCCACAGTCTCTGAGTCTAGTTAAGGAGCCCTCCTACCACCCCACCCATTACTTGCCCAAGGTTGTGACATGAAGACATGGGCCAGGAGTTGACTTGGGAGGTGTGCGTGTCCTGAGGCACCCGTCTCGGAAGGTTTGGCACGTGCAGAGTGGGAAGCCAGTCACTGGGTATGGAAATTCTTCTTCTTATTTTTTTAAAATTTATTTATTTATTTTGAGAGAGACAGAGACAGCACGAGTGGGGGAGGGGCAGAGAGAGAGGGAGAGAGAGAGAGAATCCCAAGCAGGTTCCACACTGCCAGCGCAGAGCCTGATGTGGGGCTCAAACCCACGAAGCCATGAGATCATGACCTGAGCTGAAACCAAGAGTCAGACACTTAACTGACTGAGCCATCCAGGCTCCCCTATGATTACTTTTAAAAGTAGGCTTCATGCCCGGTGTGGAGCCCAATGTGGGGCTTGAACTCATGACCCTGAGATCAAGACCTGAGGTGAGATCAAGAGTGGGACACTTAACTGACCCAGCCACCCAGGCGCCTCTGGAATGTGGAAATTCTTCAGTGTAGGATTCGGTTCTCACAGAGGCCTCGTCAAAACCAGTTCTCTCCAGTTGGGAACATCCTTAAGGACACGTGCTCTGCGAGTATAAACGCACTGTGTGTATGTTTCCTTCCTCATTGGCGACCGTGTGAAATGGAATTGATTCGAATTCCTGTGTTTGTGGGTGCCTTTGTTTTCTGTTGCTGCTGCAACAAATTACCACAAACCCAGGGGCTTAAACAATGCAAATTTATTATCTTATGGTTGTGGAGGTCAGATGTCCAAAATGGGTCTCCCATCAAGGGTTAAAGTCAAGGTATTGGGAGGGCTGCCTTCCTTTCTGGAAGCTTTGAGGAGAAAATCTGTTTCCTGGCCTTTTCCAGCTTCTGGAGGCTCGCTGTACTCTTTGGCTTGTGGCCCCTGCCTCCAGCCCTACCGGGCTCAGTCCTCCCGCTGCTGTCTCTGGTTCTGTCCCCGCTGCCTCCCTCTTCCACTTTTAAGGACCCTTGGGATTACATTGGACCCACCCACTCAGAGAGTCCGGTGTTGTCTATTTCAAGGTCAGCTTTGATTCCGGCTGCCTCCTGGTTGCCCTTTGCTGGGTAACCCAACACGTTCATAGCTTACGGGGATGAAGGCATAGCTGTCTCGTGGGGCCGTTGCTCTGCTGACCACAGCAGGGCACAGATCTGTAGCAGGTGTACAGAAAATGAAGGTGCCTGTGTGTGAAGCCACATGCTTTATGGATCCCGTATAACACAATACATTTGTTATATATGGGTGTATTATGTATGTGTGTGTTTGTATATGTGCATGTGTGTGTGTGTGTTTCACTCAGGCATGCTGGAAGAATGATTCTATCCTCTAGAAAATGATATTACAAAATCTTGACATATGTAGAGGGAATCCAAGAGTCTGCAGGCAAAAATGTAAAAAGGAAATATTGCAAAGGTGGGTTAGGCCGTGATTAAAAATATACTCCCCCCTCGCCCTGGATTTTGTAGTATTTGTCAGCTTTAAAAAGTGTGAAAAATTTTTTTAAATGTTTATTTATTTTTGAGACAGAGAGAGACAGAGCATGAACGGGGGAGGGTCAGAGAGAGAAGGAGACACAAAATCCGAAGCAGGTTCCAGGCTCTGAGCTGTCAGCACAGAGCCTGACGCGGGGCTCGAACTCACAGACCGTGAGATCATGAGCTCGAACTCACAGACCGTGAGATCATGACCTGAGCCGAAGTCGGACGCTTAACTGACTGAGCCACCCAGGCGCCCCAAAAAGTGTGTACACTTTTTCCATTCTTTAAAAAAAACTTTTTTTTGACATTTGTTTATTATTGAGAGAGTGAGAGAGACAGAGCATGAGCAGGGGAGGGGTGGGGGGGGGGACACAGAATCCAAAGCAGGCTCCAGGTTCTGAGCTGTCAGCACAGAGCCCGACGTGGGGCTTGAACTCACAAACCTTGAGATCACGACCTGAGCTGAAGTTGGACATTTAATCGACTGAGCCACCCAGACACCCCATCCATTCTAAATAAACATTAACTTCATTTAGTTCATTCTAAACTTTATTTGGAACGTTAACATTGATGTTTAGGCCTAATTTGCATTCTATTTTTAAGATCCCTGTCTCCCACCCAGGTTATATAAACTGCAGGTCCCACAAAACTAGGATCCCCTGCTGCTCCTACCCCAGGACCTTTGCCCATACTCTTCCCGATGTTGAGAGCTCTTTGTGCTTCCCCCCACACTCTTCTCTTGGTTCTTCCTTTAGACCTCAGCTGGAACTATATTTCTTCACAAAACTCTCTCACTGTGTGTCCTCCTCCCCAACTTGGCCAGGTCTCCTGGGTTTCTCCTTTGTGAATTATAACTATAATCAATTATTTGTGAAGTTTCCTGCTTAGGCCTGTCTCCTCATGGGAATGTCCGCTTCATGATCTTCCCGTCATTTCCCCCAGTGGTTAGCACAGTGTGGCAGTCAGTCCAAACTCCGTAACTATGTGCCGAAGGTGGGGATAGATGGAAAGGCGGATGGATGGTGCTCTCAGGGTCAGGGAAGACGCATGCTCCTGAATGCAGATACCTGGCCAAGACCGTGCACCGCTCATGTGCTGGAGCTGGGATTCAAACCCAGAACTTTGCTTTGTTCTGGGTATGTATGTCCTTCTACCACACCGCACATTTGCAGCCCAAGGCCATTTAATGGGTGCCCACATGGGTGGCAGACCTGTGTGCCGACCCGTTCTAAGGCAGGAAGTTGGTGAACAGCTAGGCGGGATTAAATCCTGGGGGTGATAAGGAGCACTATCGACTGTTGTGGTTTGTCCTTGTGGGAGCATTCTCTGGGAAAGGACCCCCTAGCTGGCCAGAGTCCCCCCTGCCTGCAGCCTGCCTGGTTGCAGAGACCCATCTTCCCATGGCCCCTCCATTATGCCAATCAAAGCCAGCCGCCGTGGGCCAGCCACTTCCAGAGGGAGGCCGATAAGGCGTTTATTGAATTTATGATTTTAATTTATGACAATTCTAATCCCATTACGGGCTCCCTTTTGTCTGCAGCCTGTGCAGTGACGGAGTTTAATTACGGCCGAGCAAGATTTCCCCCGCTTGGGGGACCTTTCCTGTCAGTCCTGGAGGTCCATCCCTGGTTGCTTGAGGGAGTTTAGTGGCTGGGGCTGGGGCAGGGGTGTGTGTGTGTCGGGGTGGGGGGCGGGTGCAGTGGAGGAGAGGGGAGGCTCTCTGGTCTGCTGCTGTAGCACTTCCTGTAGTTGGCAGCCGCGTCGCGTAGGACGCATGGCGATGCCTAGTGAGTGACAATTAGGACTGCAGCATGGGGCTGTGCTGGGGGAGCAGTGCACAACCTGCACAGCTGTACAGACAGGCCTGGGGGTATCCAGAAATAGGTGGGGTCGTGGGAAAGACCAGGCAGTGTGAGCTTGGGGAGCTGCCAGGGCCTGTACATCAAAGGTTCTAAGAAAATGATCATCTTGGGGGTGGGGGGGCGGGAGTAAGTCTCCACTGCCCACTCCAGAAAATGGGATGTCTTCCAAGTGGTCAGGGTCCCCAGCGGGAGGCTCAAGACAGGGGAAAGGTCACAGTGATGTCACAAAGTCCCTTGTTGGCTTCTGCAGAGGAGGAATCATAAACAGCAGTCAGGGGTCCAGAGCTGGTCCCAACTCCGCAGGAGCGGCTGTGACCTTGGGTCACATTTAGCTTCTCTGTGATACTCCTTTGTCAGCTGGGAAGTTAGGGGCAGGATCAGGCCTCCCCTCAGCCCAGAAGGAGAATGTAGCTGGGGTGGGTGTGCAATGGAGGCAGAATGATGGACCCACATATCGGGTCAGGAGAGTCAGTGGGGGTTCCCGAGGCTGTGCCCGGTGAAGGCAAGAGGGCAGGGGGAGGGCCCGGACCCGGTCCCAGAGCTCAGGGACCGACAGAAGACTCAGGAGGAATGAGAGGACAAGCTTGTGGCCAGGAAAACCCTGGAAGAGACAGCAGCCTCGTGTATGGCACTGAGACACCCTGCAACCTTGCCCCAGTAAAATGAGCATGAGAACGACCCCAGCCCGATCCAACCCCCTCCGCCCCCCATCCTCCATGCCAAACCGGAGCGGGGACCTTGGATCGCAAGGCTTCCTGACTGCGCGAGGGGGCAGCAGCATTTCACGTCTCTTCCGGGCCTCAGGCTCTTATCTGCACCCGATGGGTGAAGCCCAGGTCGGCCTCCCAGAATCCTTTAGGTTCAGACATTTGCAGAGTTGATGGTTAAAATAGGAAGACTTCCTGGAAGGGCCGGCCTGAAGGAAGGGGAAGGGTACGGCTTTTGGCAGGTCTGTAGGTTCCAGATCCTGATTCCTTAAGAGCCGGAGCGGGTGGAGGAAAATACAGGGGAGGAGGCAGCCTGGTATAGGGGTTGAAAATTCAGACACCTGCAGGGGTGAAGTGAGGGAACTCAACCGGCCAGACAGGAAATAATAGACGAGGGGGCGGCGGGGACCACGGCAAACTGAAGTGCGTATGTCCCGGCCATTGCTCGGCTCCAACGACCACTGCCATGTTAGGGGCGCTAATCTTGGGTGGTCAGAGGGTCTCAGTCCCCATCTGTAAAAGGGGCACAGGAACATGTCTCGTGGAGCTGGTGCGAGGGCTGAGCGAGCTAATGAATGCAAAGGGCTTAGAATAGTGCCTGGCATGTAGTAAGTGGCAATTACTTGCATTGCCAATTACCATGAGCGTTGTTATTCTCTCTCTGCACAGGAGACCAGATGTCTTCCTTCCCCGACCCCCAGCACACTCCAGATGGGAGGGTGGCGGAGTCTAATCATTGTGATCTGGTTGTTGGGGGCTCTTTGGAGCACCGGGCTTCCCTGGCTGGCCGTGGCCGCGTCCCGAATGGCTATCCCAGACGAGGAACGCCTGGGACCTGGGGAGAAAGCAGACACGCTGGGGATGTCGCTGAGGCTTACCTGGCATCACCTCGTGAGGGTTTTTCTCTTACTTGGGGAGGGCTATTCCGAGCCTGAGACACGCGCGTTTGCAGGCAGGATTTGTCAGGCTTCGCTGGGCCGAGAGGCGGGCTGCCGAAGAGCCTGGGGGAGAGGGGAAGTCACGCGGTGAGGCGCAGAAAGGCCCGTTGGAGAAGGGGTCTGATTGTGAACCTTCAAGAGAGTCTCAAATGTGTCCAAGGACGGGGAGGGAGAAGATTAGGAGCGGGAGTGATGGGGTAATTGTCTGGCCGGTTCCCCACACTGCTTGCGTTCTCAATTCCGCCAGTGTTGGCGGAAGGAGAGGATGTGAGCGCGTGTGAGGGCACGTGCACGTGCGTCTGGCAACCGCCCCCTTCACCTCCTGTTCCGCCTCCCCCGACACACTCTCCCTGGCTGACCCCAACCGGCCCGGGCTACACTTTCTCCCATCTCTTGATTTCCAGTCCCGGATCTTTGGACAGCCAGCGTGTGTCCTTGGACAAGTCATTTGCCTCGCCGTGCCTCATTTTACCTATCTGGAGACAGGGGTGGTCATTCTGGCCTCCGCCACTCCAAAGAGGTGTCACGAGGAGGCCTTCAGACGGTGGTGTCCTTAAAGGATCGACTTTGGCTTTGGATGTGTACCTTCTCTCTTTGAAGATCTGAGTCCCCTGTGGTTTCCAGGCTTTTTGAAGCAGCATCGTATCTGATTCCCGCCGGGGAAGCTGCGGTTCAGAGGGTGTTTTACGGTATAGTTTTATTGTAATTTAGGTGTGGTGAGACCCATAGATCAGGAGACAACTGCTGTTGAAAATATAGTTTGTTTCTCACAGATCCCAAGAAGAGAGGGTATAGTGGTCAGAGGGATAAGAACTCTGGGCAGCCTGGCCCTGTCACCTGCCCACCCACCGACATTGTGTGTGTGTGCGTGAGAGACAGAGAGATGGAGAGAGGGACGGAGGGAGGGAGAGAGGGAGAGAGATGTGTCTCACAGAGCATTGTGACTCAGCTCCCTCAGGACCTCATGGAACAGGGAGAGATGGTCAGAAACAGGCCATGTCCCCAGGTCAATACTCTTCATTCCCATCCAATAATTCTCCATGAAAATCTTGCTCTGTGCCGAGCATGGCCTACGGTCCAGGGCTAGAAGTCCTTTCCCCCTGTCCCCCAAGATGGCTTCACAGAAGGGCAAGCACCCCGGTCTGGGAGCCAGGACACTTGGCTCTGAGTAATAGCACCATGGTGACCCAGGACAAGCCCCATAAGCCTCAGTTTTCCCAACCGTACAATGGGTGGGCTGGGCTAGAGGGTCCTTTTATCTTTTTTTTTAAATGTTTATTTTTGAGAAAGAGAGAGAGAGAGAGCGAGAGAGCGAGCGCACACTCGAGGGGGAGGGGCAGAGAGAGAGAGGGAGAGGGGGACAGAAGATCTCAAGTGGGCTCTCTGCTGTCAGCACGGAGCAGGGCTCAAACCCACGAAACGTGAGATCATGACCTGAGCCTAAGTCAAACTCTCAACCGACCGACTGAGCCACCCAGGTGCCCCTGGGCTAGAGGGGCCTTAAGATGCCCCCAAGTTTGACCCTCTGTGAGTAAAGTGCTCTGAGTAGTGGTTCCAAGCCTCCTTGCCAGAATTAGCTGGTGGGACCGGGGGCTTTTCAGATACAGATCCCTGGGCCCTCCCCAGACCTGCCAGATGGCACTGTCCTGGGAGTGAGACCCAGGAGACTGTATTTTGGAGAAGTGATTCTGATGTAGTTGGTTGTTTACCTGACATTTGGGAGCCACTGCCTAAAAAGTCTGGTTCCTCAAAGGCGACAACGAGCTTATTCCTGTTTGGGGCACTGCTTGCCTCTGCTCGCCTGAGAGCTAACGGGGTACATCGCACACGCAACTGGAGGCGGCCGTCGCTGCTGAGTCCAGACTCCAACATAAGGCTCCTGGTGGTGATGCTTTTGCATCCACACGTGGTAGGTGGCCCATAAGGGGACCCAGGCCTGCCAGCTGGTGGAGCATCTGGGAGCTGAGAGCTCTTCCTGGAGAGCCTGCCAGTGCTTGGGGACAGGATGGGACCTGGGGAGGAGGGGGAGAGAGGGTGCAACTTGGGGACACCCCAGGAGGCCACTGGGGAGGGAGGGGGCACGTGACCTTGGCCAAGTCAGGGCATCCTTTTTTGAGGCCTCGGTCTCCCCTCCTATAGAATGGGCGTGGCAGTGGAGGAGGTGGCTTGTCAGATCTTTAGAGCTTGGACATTCTGAATATCTAGTCCAGCCCTCAGAGAGGGCTCAGCTGGGGAGGGGGCCACACTGGGGGTGGGGGGTGGGAGGGCGGTGGCAGGGAGGAGGCGCTTGGCTTGCGGGAGCCAGGGGGCAACTGAGTCGCCGTAAGTCAGTCCAGGGGGGCCAGTGTAGGCAGCAAGAGCTGGCGAGGGGGCCGCTGGGGTAAGGAGCCGCATGGTTACGAGCAGGCCTCCGGGGGGCCGAGCCGCAGGCCGACCACGTGACTTTGTGGCCTGACCGCCCCATGCCTCAGTTTCCTCACTTCTAAAAGGAGGAGGACAGTATCTACTTCACGAAAGTGAGTCCTCAGTGAGTTGATCAAGGTGAAGAAAGGCTGAGGGCAGAGCTGGCTGGTGGCCTGGGAAGCTGCCCCCGGCTTGCAGTCAGAGACTTGAGTTGGCTCTCTAGCTCCGCCCCTCCCTGGCTCCACCCCTAACAGGACCTTGCCTGCTCTGCGTCCCCTCTCCTCACTGGGACACAGGTAGGGGTTGCCTTGTGAGGCTTGCGGGTGACAGTGAGGCTCCTCCCAGAGCGCACCTGCCAAGCATCTTGTTCCCAGGGTGGGGTAGTGAGCCTCAGGGCTGGGTCCTCCATGCGGGAAGAAGGACAGACGGTTGTCTCTCCCCCTTTCCTTCCTCCTGCCTCCAATCCTCCCTCCTCCCTCCTCCCCAGCCTCTCATCTGGCCTCTGCTCTCTCCCTTCCGCTTCCCTTGTACTTTAAGATTAGACTTCATCGCTTGTGTCTTGAGGACACGGATTGACACGTGGGCGTCTTCACGCATTTCTCCCCTGCCAGCGTCAGCCCCCCGTGCGGCTGCTGGTGCTGGACTTTCACTGCAGTAGATGCACCAGGGGAGTGGGGGGGGGGGTCCTGCTCCTCATCCAGCTGTGTAGACCTGCAGCTACATGGGAGGGACTTTCTTCCTTTCGATTTGTACCTCTTGCCTCCTTACGCCCTGTGCTAGACGTGGCCTCCCCCCCCCCTTCCTGTGGTGCTCAGGATTCTAATTAAGTGGAAAAGGCTTTTACTCCTTACAATTCTCCAGTTATGAATAATGATACTGGCTCATAAATGAAAATTGCTTTTCTATTTAAATTCTGGTGTTTTTTTTTTTTTTTTTTTTTTTTTTTTTTTGGTTTAAAAAAGAAGGTAGGAACCCAGGGCTCTTGGGTCATTTGCAAGTTATTAATTTCAAGCAGAGCTCTAAGCTAGCTTATTAACGGTGAGGGTATTACAGCTGAATTAAATGGCTGCGATATTAATTACCTTGCAGGCTTTTATGTATGGAGTAATGGCTTATTCCCGTGCTGGTGGGTGGTCTAGGTGAGAAAACACAAGTCCCCTTCCGGGAGGCAGGAGAGGAAATTGGTGGGATGTTCCTTTGGTAGGTATTGAGTCCCAAGAACTTGGTGCTGGGACTCTTGGTGTCCTGGGATTCCAGGCAAGGTGGCTGGATACACCATGGTGCCTGGGTCAGGATGTCAAAGCCAGGCACAGGCAGGGGAGTGAACACTTCTTCCCAACTCGTGCAGCTATGTCCCCTCGGCCCTCACCTCCACTGGGGACAGGCCAAGTGGAGGTGGGTTGACATGGCGGCAGGAGCTATTTCGGTCAGTCCAGCATCTCTACAATCTCGGTTATTTCAACTCTGTTTTGGCCATATCGACATACTGCCTGTTCTATTATTTACTTACTATTTTTATTTCCACTGACTCACTTTTAAAAAACTTAAATTTAGTTTAAAGGGAAACTTTATATCACCTCCATAAATGGGAAACCAGCATCCCTAGTCATAAATTCAAAGCAACATAAAAGTGAATACATGACTGTTAAAATAAAAAATGTCAGCTCCCACGTGGGCAATGGCGCATTCGCCACATGGAGGAAAACCTCAGTCAGTTGAATCTGACCTCATGGCTGGTGCAGCACCAGGGTGGGAGTCAGGGGGTAGGTGACCCACCTGGAAGAACCAACGCTTTCTGGGTCCTGCCCAAGGAATTCAGCTGGAAGTTACAAGGCCATAGGGGAAAAGGAAGATCTGGGGAATTTCTGTATATTTTGAACTTCATGGAACAGCATGTTAAGGGTATGCAAATACCCCACCAGCCACCATTTCTTCTCGAAGGCTGATTGCTCAGGTGTATTGGGCTGGCAGTGTGGGTAGCCTGTCTGTGGTTCCTGCTCTCAGCTGGTCCTTGGGCTCCTAGGAGCCACAGCAGGAGTGAGGGGACTGTCCAGAGAGCACTGGCCTGAGAGTCAGGATGGAGGCAGCCAGGCACTGCTGTTACACTGCTGTGTGACCTAGGACAGCCCTGTGGGCCTCTCTGGACTTCTGTTTCTTCATCTGAGGGGGCTGAACAAGATGCATCCGGGAACCCTATGATGGCTGACTTTGTGTGTCAGTTTGGCATGGCTACAGTGTCCAGATATGTGGTCAAACGTTATTGTGGATTTTGAGTAAAGCAGTTTGCCTTCCGTAATGTGGGTGGGTCTCATCCAGCCAGTCGAAGGTCTCCATAGGACAAAAGACTGATCTCCTTCCAACAAGGAGGAATTCTGCAGCAGAGACCCGGGGACTTGAACTTCAGCATGGGCTCTCCTCTGGGTCTCCAGCCTTCTGGCCCATCCTGCAGATTTTGGATTTGCCAGCCTCCTTAATCATATGAGCCAATTCCTTAAATAAATCTCTCCCTGTCTCTACATCTCCCGTTTGTTCTGTTTCTCTGCAGAACCCCGACTAATACATACCCCCCCCTTAGTCATCGGCCCCCTCTTTGGCATCAGGCAGGACGGACAGATGCTCATGGAGAGGACGGTGGCTGGTCTCCATTTCCCTCAGCTTTTTCTGCTGCCCTTGTGTGAACCTGACAGAAGAACTCAGCTCAAAGTGGCTTAAACCAGCGAGCGGGTGTATCAGCTCATGCCTCTGGGGCCCAGTGGTAAGCCCGCCCCGCTGCTGGACTCAGCCGCTCAGTGGTCATCGATCGTCCGATTATTTCCCATTGCTCCCCTCTCTTCCATTGCCGGTGTGGGTTTCAACTGGAGGACGGCTTTCTTCATGGCAGCAAATGGACTTCACACTTCCAGCTACGCCTCCCTGCACACAAGGAGGGAGATGTCCGCCCAGAATTCCAGCAAACGTCTTTGGCTGACCGGCCAGAGGGGTAACACGAATAGATGGGCTCAGACCTGGTTTGTTCGAAACCAAGCACCATGGTCAGGGGTGTGGGATGACCTTATAGCAAGGGGGTTGGGGCGGGGTGGGGCTGGCCTCTGGCAAGCAGGGTGTGTTGGGGGTTTGTACAGGTGCTGAGCTCAGATGGAGCCCTGTGTGGTCCAGGCACTCTCCTTTCCTTTCTCTCCCTTCTGCTTCCTTTCCTCTCTCCTCCTTTCTCCCTCCTCTCCTCCCTTCTCTCTCCCTTTTATCCCCTTCCCACACCCTTTCCTTCCCGGTGGCCGCAGGCTACAGCCCTGCCTTGGCCAGCTGCCCAGTCACCTACTGGGAGACGCTGATGTGTCCATACTGTCTCTGCTCAGCATGACTGTGCCCTCCTCTTCTGCTGGCAGAGCCCCCTCCTTTGGGAGAACATCCCCCTGGCCACTCCATTTGGCTGTGGGGAGCTCTTCATCACCGGACCCCTTTCTGCTTAGTGACAGCCCATGAGATCCTGGCTGGGCCAGTCAGATTTCCTCTCTAGGGTTTTGCATTCTCTCCTTCCCCTAAAGCCCATGTCAGCTGGAGCCTTGCTCTCCCCTGTTATGTGGAGGGAGCTGTGTGCAGGAGAGAGAGAGAGAGAGAGAGAGCGAGAGCGAGAGACAGCGAGAGATCCATGAGCCCATGAGGTTGAAGGACATTGTTTAGTCCCTGGATCCAGCTGTGTCTGAAGCCAGCTCTACCATACCTGGACTTTTTAGGTACTGGAGCTGCTAAGTACCATTTCCCCGCAAACTAGCTTGGGTTGGGCTTTGGTTCCTTGTGACTAAAGGCCCCTGACAGGCATACCAGTTTTCATTCCTGTATTAATTTCACCAGTATGTATTCAACACTTCCTTCAGGCCGGGGATGCTGAAAGATGAGTATTATGACTAACCCTATCTCCTAGGTGGGGAACGGAAGCATAGGGAATTTCAGCAATTTCCCCAAGGTCAATCACTTAGTCATGGTGGAGCTGGGATTCGAACCCCGGCTCTGCCAGTGTCTAATCAGCCAGCTCCAGACTGGAGCTGCTGTGAAGCCATCCATCTGAGGCCTACCTCTAGGAAGTGACGGGGCTGGGATTTTCTCATGGCAGCAATTTCCACGTGCAGGTCAGAGCCTTGGGCTGGGGTCCCATCTTTCCTGAGAGCTGGCAAAGCCTCCCAGGCTGCCGAGGCGACAAGCGCTGATGGTAAAGGCCCAGCAGCTGGGCCCGGGCCTCCCTCCCCTGCATTCAGAGGCCCCGCGATCAGGGACCCTGCTGATTTCCCAGAAGCAGCGTGGGTCATGCAGAGGGTTCAGGAGAAGTGGCCTTGGCCTGTGTGTGACTGACCTCAAACGGCGGCCGTTGGGGTAGCAGGGGCGATGGCAGAATGCGGGGCGGCTGATGCCAAGGAAGCCAGTGTGGCTCCGGCTGGAGGCAAAGTTGTAGGTCTGGTCTTGGTGGCAGGCCCTCACGGTGGTGCCCCGTCACCCCAAGCTCTCCGGGGCCCTGGGCTCTCTGCTCTGATGAGGAGGGTGGGAGGCTAATCTTAGCGTCAACCCTCTGTCCCTCTTGGTAAGAGCTGTGCCTTGTAACAGGGGTCTTCTAGAGACAAGGCCTTGCCCCAGAGATGAAGATGGGCGGAGCTGAAGCCACTAGAATAACTGATTCACCTTCCTAGGGGGTGCCTGTCGGGGCCGTGAAGACCCCAGAGAAGCTGGAAGCTGGGCAGTTCTCCTGGGGAGGGGGGAGCCACCCCCATGCTGCTGCCCACCCCGCCCCCCGTCCACCGGGTCAGGCTTCTTTCCTGAAACACTCAGGATGCAGTCGCTACCCCCTCTGGGAGGCCTTGCTGGACTGTCCTGCTGTCCCCCCACCTGGACTGGCTGCAGTCACCATTGTCAAGGATTTCACACATTCAGTGACAGCTGATTACATTCAATTTAGACTTGGTCAAGCGCTGTTGCTTACTTCTCCTTAATTTATTTAAACTGCTTTATCTCCCCCCCCCCACCCCCGATTTCAACCCCTACCACCCCTCTGCTCTGATTCCACCATTTGGTTGCATACCACAAACACCTTGGGGTCCCTCGTACGTACCTGGTCCTGAGCTGCTTGGGCATGGAAGGCTCCAGGCTAGACAATCACGTGGTCGGCTTGAAGAAAACCTATCCCTGTGGAAGCTCGGTGCTCAGTGTGCCCTGCACTGGGCGGTGGGGCGGGGCGAGGCCGGGGAGAAAACCGGCTGAATGTCTCCAAGGTTCACACGGGTCAGAGTGGGTTAGGTTGTGCCGTGGTAATAATGGCCCCAACCTGTCAGTGGTTTACAACAACAAAGGGTGTGTTTCTCACTCGCTAAACATCCAACGTGGGCTCGCTGGGGCTTTGCTCTCGTGTCGTCTCACTCCAGAGCCCAGGTTGGTGAAGCAGCCACCCTCTTGAATGTACTGAGCACCTTGGCACCGAGTTCTGGAAGGTTCTCTACTTCAGGGTACACCCCATTGGCCTGAGCTGGTCGTGTGGCCCCGCCCCACACCTGGAGGCCTGGAAGAGAAGGGCTGGGACCATGTGGGCAGAAGTACTAATGACCAACCCTAAGCACCTAGAACCTAAGGAATAGCCTGCCACTCCCTGGACCCCAGTCTTCCTCATCTTCTTAGATAGTGGCATCTCCACCCATGGTGGCATGCTTAGGCCCAAACCTAGGAGTTGCCCCATCCCCCTTTCCCTCCTCACCAGTCAACCCACTGGAGGTACGAGTAGTGGGACCTTCCCATTGCCATGGTCTTGCTTACTCTCCAGAGCAGCCAAAAGGATCTTGTCTCCTTTTGGGGTTTCAAAAACACATATAATTCCTATAACATAAAAACCACCATTTAAAAGTGTATACTTCAGTGGTTTTAGTATAGTCACTATGTGGTGCAAACCATTACGACTAATTCCAGAACATTCCATCCCCCAGAAAGAAATCCTGTAACCGATTAGCAGTCAATCCCTATTCTCCCTTCCCCTAGCCCTGGACAACCATGGATCTGCTTTCCGTCTCTATCGATTTGCCTATTCTGGGTATTTCACATCATTGGAATCCTACAACAGGTAGCCTTTTGTACCTGATTTCTTTCCTCTAGAATGGGTTCAGAGTTGTAGCCTGATTGAGTTTTCCATTCCTGTTTATGGCTAAGTAATATCCCATCGTGTGGGGAGGCTACGTGTTGTTAATCAAAAGATTCTACCCCACTGCTGCCCACAGGTCTCTAACAGCTTCTGCTTGGGGGTCAAGGTGAAGACCACAAGGACCAAGGGCTTTGAGGGTCAGGCCCCACTGTGCTCATCTGATGCTCCTACTCATAATCCACTGTGTTCCAGCTGCACTGGCCTCCTTGCCTACCCTTGAACTGGCCACATTCATCCCAGCCCCACGACATTCATGGTGGCTGAAAACCTCTGCGTAGAAAGTTCTCACCCTGAATCCTGTTTTCATCTGTTTGTTGTTATTTTTTTTCCCTCTACAAATGGATACAACAGGAGAGAAAACAATGATCCTCCCCTCTATCCATCACCCAGATCTAGTGATTATTAATTCATGACCAATCAGTCTTGTTTTATTTATAGCCCTACTTTGTGTGTGTGTGTGTGTGTGTGTGTGTGTGTGTGTGTGAAGGTTTTTGTGAAGCAGAACTCAGGCATATTGTCATTTAATCTGTAGATATTTTAGCATTATCTCTAAAAGATAAAAAGACTCTTTACCAGAACCTAACTCCAATGCTATTATCACACAAGAAATAAACTCTATTTCCTTAATATCATCCAACATCAAATATCTGTGTATATTTCCCCCGTTGCCCCCCCCCCCCTTTTCTTTTGGCAATGTTTTAAATTTATTTTTATTGAGTTTTTACTTGGAACATTGTGAGTTCCTACCTGTCTCCAGGTTCTTTTTTTTCTTTTTAAGTTTATTTATTTTTGAGAGAGAAAGAGAGCAAGCAGGGAGGGGCAGAGAGAGAAGGAGAGGGAGAAAATCCCAAGAAGGCTCTGCACTGCCAGCACAGAGCCCGACTTGGTGCTTGGCCATGAACCATGAGATCATGGCCTGGGCAGAAATCAAGATTCAGATGCTTAACCCACTGAGCCACCCAGGCACCCCTCCAGATTCTTTTTTCCAAAAGTAATCTCTACATCCAGTGTGGGGCTTGAATTTAAGAGATTAAGAATCACATGCTCTAACACCTACTGACCCAGCAGGACACCCCATGTGGCTTCCTTTTTTTTTTTTTAAAGTAGTTGCATGACCAGCACAGGGCTGAAGTCTGAACTCATGATGCTGAGATCAAGACCTGAGCTGATATTAAGAGTTGGAGCACTGGGTGTTGTATGGAAACCAATTTGACAATAAATTATATTAAAAAAAAAAGAGAGTTGGGTGCTTAACCAACTGAACCATTCAGGCACCACTGAGGTGGCTTTTCAAAATATTTATTTATTTATTTATTTATTTATTTATTTATTTATAGCACATGTACACCTGTGCATGAGCAGGAGAGAGAGAGAGAGAGAGAGAGAGAGAGAGAGAGAGAGAAGAATCCTAAGCAGGCTCCACACCTAGGGCAGAGACTGATTTGGAGTTTGATCCCACAGTCAGGAAACTGCTGTGTATACATTAGAGTTTCCTGCTGTCTGGGGTTTGCAGATTGCATCTTTCATGGTGCCATTGAACATGTTCCCTTGTCCACTGTCCCTGCAAAGTGGCAGTTCCATCTAGAAGCTTGATCAGAGTCAGGCGAGGTATTTTTGCAAGAGTGCATCTATGGTCATCTTGAGTGCTTTCATCGGGAGGCATACAGTGGGAGGCATGTTTTGTCTCTTTTTGTGAGTTACATTGCCCCTGAGGGTCACTGCATAGATGCATGAACGTACTGGGTGGTGTAACAGTGGTATTCTAGCCCAGCAGTCTTCAACTGGGGTGACTTTGCTCTGAAGGGACATTTATCAATGACTGGAGACATTATTGGTTGTCACGACTGGAGAGATGCTACTGGAATCTGTTGGGTAGAGGTCAGGGATCCTAACCATTCTATAATGCACAGGACAGCCTTCTCAGCTATTACCCAGCCTGGCCATCCATATTTCCAAAGCTGAGAATTCCTCGCCTTTTCTTTGTGGAGATTGAATCAGTGGGCCAGTTCTTCAATTTTCTGCAATAAAGGTATGTGTCCACACAGGCTGTGGCCTCATGGGGCATGGAGGGGACTTTCCACCTGTTGACTTTGGGTTTGTTGGGGCCAGAGAGAGGGGTATTAGCAGACCTGATAGGAGCAAAGACTTGAACTGTATCTTTTCTGTGCTTATTTACTGTTATTTATTTACTTTTTTTTTTCAATGTTTATTTTATTTTTTGGGACAGAGAGAGACAGAGCAGGAACGGGGGAGGGGCAGAGAGAGAGGGAGACACAGAATCGGAAACATGCTCCAGGCTCTGAGCCATCAGCCCAGAGCCCGACGCGGGGCTCGAACTCACGGACCGCGAGATCGTGACCTGGCTGAAGTCGGACGCTTAACCGACTGCGCCACCCAGGCGCCCCCTTACTTTTTAAAATGTGTATTTGGAGAGAGAGAGAGAGCATGGGTGTGCAAGCTGGGGGAGGGGCAGAGACAGAAGGAGAGAGAGAGAGAATCCCAAGCAGGCTGCACGCTGTCCGCACAGAGTCCAACATGGGGCTCGATCCCATGAACGGGGAGATCATGACCTGAGTCGAAATCAAGAGTCCAACGGTTAACCGACTGAACCCTCCAGGCACCCCTGCTAATTGCCTTTGAAATGTAAGCACGCACACATCCACACACACACACAGACACACAATTTCTTAGATAAATAGCAACATATTATACACACCTTGCCACCTCTGCTTTCCACTCAACAGTATGGCCTTGCGGATAGTCACGGTGTAGGGGCATTTGGAGCTCCTCCCCCTTCCTTCCTACAGGGGCCGGGCTCATCCAGCCACACCCCTACTGATGTTATCCTGGCTGTTTTGGGTCTGGCTTTTACAAACAGAGCTGCAGTGAATAGCTTGTGCAGACATATTTTTGCCAGTGCATTTTTGTTACTGCAGATATTTTCTTGGCTACTTTCTTCTTATCCTTTGGGATTCTGCTCAAATAAATGTCACCTCCTCAGAGTAGTCGTTTTTGATCAGCCCTATCCCCCAGTCACTACTGAATCTATCCATTACACTGTATTGTTTCCTCTGTCTTGCCCTGGTGATGAATGTTTTGTCCCCTCCCCCACAGCGGAAGCTCCCACAGGCCAGGGACTTTTTCTTATTCTCCCCCATAGACCCAAAGCTCAGTATCTGGTAGAGGGATTGACGGGTTCCCAGGACGTGGGACTGCCAGTCTTTAAAACCAGGACATTCTGTGGGCACTGGGAAGATCCAGTTACCCTACCCGTCATAAAGTAGGTGCTCATTAAATATTTATTGAATGAATGCTGAAAAACCTGGTGGTACATGTGTGTTGTCTAACCTATATAACATCTAATGAAATGTATTTTGATTAAATAACTTTTTTTAAATTTTTAAAAAATTTTTTTAATGTTTTTATTTATTTTTGAGACAGAGAGAGATGAAGCATGAGCAGGGGAGGGTCAGAGAGAGAGGGAGACACAGAAACCAAAGCAGGCTCCAGGCTCTGAGCTGTCAGCACAGAGCCCAACACGGGGCTCAAACTCACAAACCGCGAGATCATGACCTGAGCCGAAGTCGGATGCTTAACCGACTGAGCCACCCAGGCGCCCCTAGATAATTTTTACAAACTCGAGTATTTCATATGAAAATCTGGGTCCTGTTTTCCGAAAAAAAGCAGACGATCTCCCGTCACGGGGCCTTACACTCCCGCATGGCAGCTGTCAACTGGAGTAGAATTTTGGCCTTCTGTGTAGATGGGGCCGACTCCTCACAGCACCCAGTGCTCACATGACACTCAGCTGCTGACCCGCTCAGCCCTGGCAGGTGTTTGGGGTTTTGTGGCCTCATGGCCTAGCAGTTGGAGGCATCAACTTTTGAACCAGACAGATTTGGATTCAGGCCGGGACTGGGATGCCTACTACTTCTGCAACCTCAGCTGGTCCCCCACCCCCCCCCCCCCCCCCCGCTCTCTGGGCCTCAGTTTCCTCCACTCTGCCTCCTTCTACCCTCCTCAGGGTTGAGGAGTTTCTAGACACTCCTGTTCCAACGTGAAGGTCTTTCCAGGTGGGGAATCAGAGAGCTGAGCCCTGGAGAGCCTAGTGCTTCTAGAAACTTCCTCCCGTGGCCGAGAGGGGACACTGAGCTCAGTGCTGGCTCAGCCAAGGCCGGGTGCTGTGTAAGGAAGACCCGGTGTGCTCCAGGCTAGTAGCAGGGGCAGGACCCCCAGTGTGGAGGTTACCATGACGATCACCCCATAAGATGGGTTTGGGAGTGCAGGGACTGGAGACCAGAGGAGGAAAAGAGAGGAGTCTCGGGCGAAAGGTTCTCTGGCAGAGGAGGGAGCGCTGAGCTGATGGCAGGGGGCGGGTATTTCCCTTCTGGCTCTGATCCCTCTTAAAATGCAAATCCCTTGGGAGGGTCAGGTGCTGGCAATGCCTCTTGCAGTTACGAAAAATGGAAGATGTGAGGCCCTGATAGCCTGAAATCAGTGGACTCAGGCTCCCTCTCTCCTCAGTTCCCATCCTCATACCCTGTGACCATGTGGGCTCTTCATCTCAAGGCAAGACTCGGGGGTCTGGCTCCCCGGTCGCCGTCCATCTGGGGCAGCCTCTGCCCCCATTGATGGGGCTAAAAGATGCACCATTCTGTGCTCTAGGCTTCCCCTAGGGATCCCCTCCTTTCCCAGATGAGCTATCTCCTCTTCCAGGAAGTCTTCCAGGAATGCTGCCTCCACAGTCCTGGAGAGGTACCCACTGTGCTTCCTGAGCCTGTATTCCTTCCCTCAGAACTTGGCCCATCCTCTGTGACTGCTGCACTTACTTGTTTCTCTAGTACTGTTGTGAATCCCAAAGGCACAGGGACTGTGGTCTGCCTTGTTTGCCTGCGTATAGCGGATGTGAATAACAGTGTGCGAATGGTTGAAGATGTGGTTCCCTACTGCAGTTTAGCTGGGGCTGCTGTGAAGGTAAGAGGGGAGAGGGAGTGATTGAGGGAGAAATCGGAGGAGAGGGGTATCTGTAGCTTGGATAGGGGCTTGTCTGCCAAAGTCCACGCCTCGGCAGCCCTGCAAAGTCATCTCCGGTTTGCTGTCCTTACAACTCATGACCAGTGTGGGCAGGGATGTTCCCTATTGGGGTAGTGGTGGGGTAGGCAGCTGAGATTCCCCCACCCCCCCCCCCGGCCCCGACAAGGTTTGGGCCTCAGATTCCTCCATGGAGGCTGGGCTCAGGGAGTGATGCTGGGCTGGAGGAAGGGGAGGGAGCCTGTGTGTGTATGTGTGTGTTTATAGTTGGAGCTACTGGTCCCACCTGTCATGACTTATTCAGGACCCGATCGCAGAGTGCCTCACGGGCGGACAAGTCAGGGGTGTACCTTCCTCTCCTCTCCCGCTGGCCATGTCCCAGTTTCTTGCCTTTTGTCCCACACCTACTTAACTAGGGGTAGAGGGCACTGGCCATTTGGCATCCTCCAGCCTGCCGGCAGAGGAACAGGGCAGACTGGATCACCTTGACCCGGGAAAGATGCCTGGAGGTGGGGTTGGGGACTTCCCTTCAGCAAGGGCCCTATGCTGGGGACTTGTCCCTGAGGTCTAACCCAGATCATATATGCTGCACATACAAATGCTTCCTCAGTGACGTTGCCCTTGACCAGGCGGTTAGGTCCACGGCTGTGTGGCCCTGCCCTGTGCAGACCTGCAGCTATCAGCCATCAGCTGTGTGGGGAGATATTGCAGGCTTTTCTGCTTCCTTTTCCCCCTTTCTCTCCACCGAATTGAAAAAGAGTGGTCATAAATGTGGCAGGTTCATTAACTAGAAAATACACTCCAAACCACACAAATGAAATTCAACCGACTGGCAAAATAACATTTTTTATTGCTTTGCTCTTCATGGGTGAGAGGGAGGTCTTTGTCTCTGTCTTTGTGTGGTTCTGAGCATCTTCATAGTGGCTCTGGCAGCCCCTGTTGGGGCTCGGTCTTGTTCTGGCCGAGCGTAGTTCTAAAATGTCGCTCCTGGTGTGGGTCAGCCCTGCAGGATTCGCCAATGGCTGGCAAGGCCCCCGGGGAACAGGGCAGGGGTGAAGCTGGGGCCCAGGGAGGCTCAGTTCTTTTTTTTTTCAAGGTCACACTAGCTCTTTGGGCCTATGAACTTTTAAGGATCCTGCAAAAATATCTGAGGCCTTAAAATATTTATTGGCTGCAAAATGGGAAAAGAAAACGGTGAAATCGAAATTAATAAATGTTAAATGTCTACAAAATGTAACGTTAGGTCAACTGCATTAATTACTACATTAGGCATTCATAAAAGTGTCATTACTCGTAAAAGCAATTTGTCAGCTACATTTTCTCACTTGGTAAGAAATCCCGGGTAAGGAAGAGAATGGACGAGAAGGAAGGCATAGCCAACTGCCCGTTAAATCAGTGCCTGGTAGCCAAACAATTCCAAGAACAAAATTATAAAAATCCTGTAAAAAGATTGTTGGCAAAAATGTCATATTTATTATGAGCTGTTGGTGCACTTTGCTCTGATAGAGGGAAGGACTTTAAAAGTCCTCTTGTCTTGGGCCTGGCCTAGGTCTGGGGCCTGCCCTTGGTGTCCGAGAAGCCTCAGCCAGGGCCTTCCCAGCACTTGCACGGCCGGTAACCCTTCACCACGGCTGAGGGAGGCACTTTGGCAGAGATAGGAAGGAGGCTGCCTGGGACCCTCCTACCCCTCTGATTCTGTTACCAGAGTCCCTCTGCAGGGCTGCTTGCCGTCTCCCTATTAGGAAAGCCCCCCCGGAATCTGGGAGCACAGCTGGAAGCCACAGCCTGGGTAGTTTGGGGATTAAAGCCACAGGCTCGACTGTGGAGAAGCCTGAGGGTTGGGTCTGGCTCGGCCCTGGCTGGGCAGAGATGTTGCAGAACTGGCTCATGAAAGACACCTAAGGACTGTATCTGGTCCAGCATCAGATCTTAGCTGTCTCTGCCACAAGGAGCTGTGTGACCTTGAGTGAGATGCTTTCCCTCTCTGGGCCTCAGTCCTTCACTTGACAGTTGAGGGTACTGGACCATCCCTTTGAAGTATGAGAGCAAGAAGAGGTCTGTTAATGTAATCTCCCCGCTTTGCAATGGAAAAGGTGGAGGCACAGAGAAGGGAAGGGAGCTGTCCAAGGTCCCAAGGGGAGATAGGTCGGAGGCAAGGCCAGAACTCCCTTCTGATTCCCACTGTGCTATCACCCTTCTTGCTTGTGTCTCTGCTTCCTCCGCTATAGGGTCCTCCTGCAGGGCAGACCAAGGGACCCAGCCCCTGTGGGGACCCAGGTATCCAAGGGCCTCAGGCCACTGAGAGCAGGTGACCAAGTCGTTTCCCCCAGAGGCTCTCATCCCTTCCCCTCCCCACCCTTGAGAAAGCACTGGACTTGGAGCCAGAAAGCTGGGCTGTAGACCCTCTCTCCTCGTGTAATGGATGTACAGCCTTGGGCAAGCGCTCAACCCGGTTCTCAGGTTTTGAAATCTATACGAAGAAGCAGAGACAAGCTCTGCTCACCCCGGGGAGGGTGGGTGGGTGGTGGTGACAGCAGCTACCAGCAGCCATTTCCCTGGGCCCAGACCTCCTCTGGAAGAGGCACCCCCTGCCCACCCAGGAGAGATGTCGTGAAATCTATGATTTGTCACACAGAAACTGCTCCATCTGGAGAGAGAGAGCTGGAGCCCATGCCTTTCAGAGCTCCGTTGGAGAACCTGAAGTGTCCAGAGTCTCCCAATGTGGCCAGGAACCTCCTGATTGGGGTCTTTCCTGGAATGAGGTCCTGGCTCCCTGGAGGAGGGGGTTGCCAAGGGGTGGGGCCTGGGCTGGGCACCTGGGCACACCTTTTGGGGGGGGGGGGGTTGTAGTGAGCAGCAACGTGTTTCCAGCCTTTGGTCAGCTGACTCTGGAGAATGTTCTGGGTAACACTGAACACAGGCTCCCCTGAAGCCAAACAATCTGGGAGGAAATAAAATTGGGGATAATATCCTGGGGAAACCTATGGTCCTTTTTCCTCCACCTCTGCCTCATTCTAAAAGGGATTCACAGATGAAATCATAATGAATATTGATATTTCTCAAGCACATATTACGTGCCAGGCACCATACTGAGCATTTTACGTGCATTATCTTATTTAACCCTTGCTGTAGCCCTATGGGAGTAGGTGCTATTTATTATCCCCATTTTATGGATGGAGAGGCTGAGATTCCTGTGACTGGCCTAAGGTCACACAGCTAGGAGGTAGCAGTTCAGGGATTTGGAGATGAATCAGGGCCCTAGAGCCCCAGCCCTTAACTTCTAGGTCATGCTTCCCTTCCTGACATGTTGGTGCCAATGCCCTGGGAACTGAGGCTCCTACTGGGGCCCTTGGGATGGCCACCCTCCCCTTCTGTGTCTCCTGACTCCCTGGAACTGGGCCTGACTGGCACAGAGGGGCTCCAGCTGCCCTCCCCTTGGCTCTTTTCTGCAAGAGGGTCAACGTCCCAAGACCCTTGACACCCGGCCCAGTGTGCTCCCCAATTCAGCGCTCACCAGCAAGGAGCCAGGGACAAAGAGGAATTAGGAGCCGGAAGACTGTGGCTTGAAGCCAAGTGGGGGTGCTCCAGGAGGGGGCCGTGAGGTTAATGAAAAATCTGTCCCTGCACACATTGGCAGCAATAGCACCGTGATGATCTCTCCGCCTGAGGCCCTCTGGACCTGCCCCACTGACTCGATTCAGTGCGATCGATTGGCAGGGGCTCTGTAAGAGCTGAGGGTCAGGAGAATTGATGTCCAAGGGCCTGGTGGGGCTAATGGCTGGAATGGGGGCCTCAGTGTGGTCTGGATGACATTTCAGACCCCCGCCTGCAGAAGGGAAGGGGATGCTGTCCTAAAAGATCACATGATGGGGGTCCTGCCTTTGTGGCTTCCTCTCCATCCCTGGTGCATGGACCACCAGGCTGGGTTTCCCAGGGCACAGGCCCTGCTGCCTCACTGGCCCGTCTGACCAGCTCCTCTCTCTAGGTCTCTCTGTCGACTGCTCAGAACCTTCTGTGGCTTCCAGCTACCTCTTGTGCTCATCTCCCCATCCATTCTCACGCTTCATGCCCTTCTCAGAGCGCTTATCCAGATCCCAGTCTCTAAGTCCGAACACTTTCCTGAATTCCAGACCCACAGATCCTCCTGCCCATTGGGCATCCCCACCTGGACAACCCCATGCCCCTCAGACTCAACAAAGCCAAGCAGGACCTGCCATCCTCCTTCTGCACCCGCCCCCCCTCCACACCTGCTTTCTCTGCTCCAAGTCTCCCCATTCCAGTCAATGGCAGAGACACTTGATCAACACACAGGCAAACATGACTGTTTCAGACGATGTTCCGTGAGATGCAGGGAGCAAGTGGGGTAACGCAGTGGGAGTGACTGGGAGTGGGGCGGGGTGTGTTTGGTGGTCAAGGGCAGCCTCTTGGAGAAAACACATTTGATATGAGAGCCCAATGATAAGGCAGAGTTGGTTTGGCAAGGATCAGTAGAGTTTTCTGAAATAGCAAGTGCAAAGGTCCTCTGGTGGAAACAATGAGGCTGGTATGCTTGGGAAGCAACAGAAGAGCTTGTGCAGGGATGCGTACATGGAAATGTGTGGGATGAAGTCAGAGAAGTCAGCAGGCAAAGAGTTTGAATTTTTTTTTCTGGTATGGGAGCCACTGAAGGCTTTTAAGCAAGGGAGACGTGGTCACGTCTAATTTATATATTAAAAAAAAATTGTTTTTACTCTTGAAGGAGAGAGATAGAACGTGAGTGGGGGAGGGGCAGAGAGAGAGGGAGACACAATCTGAAGCAGGCTCCAGGCTCTGATCTGTCAGCACAGAGCCCAACACGGGGCTAGAACTCACGATCTGTGAGATCATGACCTGAAGTTGGTTGCCCACCTGACTGAGCCACCCAGGCGCCCCACATCTGATTTATATTTTTAAAAGATACCTCTGGCTGTTGAGCGGGCAGGGATGCTGGAAGCAGTAGGCAGTTGACTTGGAAAAGGAATTTAGGGACAGGGATGTATGAGGAAGCATATTTTGGGATAGGTTTTGGAGACAGAGCCAATAGGACTTGCCAGTTGGGTGCAGGGAGTGGGCACACAGAGGGATCCAGGATGATGCCTGGGCTTGTGGCCCAAGTGACTGAGGTGGAGCCCTGTGCCTTTGGGTTCCAACAGGAGTAGAGGGAGACTGGGATTTCTGTATATATTGCTGAGCACTTATTGTGTGTGTAGCTCTGTTTTAGGTGCTGGAAATACAGTCGTGAGTAAGACAGCACTCGTGCCCTCTGGGAATGCTGACTTCAGTGGCTGAGGTGGCCATAACCAATGAATATGTAATGTGATGAGGAACAGTGACAAGAACTAGGAAAAATTTAAGTGAGATAAGGAGATAAAGAGCACTGGGGATGTTCTTTAATTTTTGTTTTTAATGCTTATTTATTTATTTATTTATTATTTTTTTTAAAATTTTTTTTTCAACGTTTTTATTTATTTTTGGGACAGAGAGAGACAGAGCATGAACGGGGGAGGGGCAGAGAGAGAGGGAGACACAGAATCGGAAACAGGCTCCAGGCTCCGAGCCATCCGCCCAGAGCCCGACACGGGGCTCGAACTCACGGGGCTCGAACTCACGGACCGCGAGATCGTGACCTGGCTGAAGTCGGACACTTAACCGACTGCGCCACCCAGGCGCCCCAATGCTTATTTATTTTTGAGACAGAGCATGAGCAGGGGACGGGTAGAGAGAGGGAGACAGAATCCTTAGCAGGCTACAGCCTCTGAGCTGTCAGCACAGAGCCCAACATGGAGCTCGAGCCCATGAACCATGAGATCATGACCTGAGCTGAAGTCGAATGCTTAACTGACTGAGCCACAGGTGCCCCCTGGGGATGTTCTTTAGAAGGGTGGTTGGGGGAGGGCTCTAAGGAGAGGACCTTTGAATAGAGACCTGAGGGAATGAGAGGTAAGCTGTGTGCATATCTTGGGGGAAGAGCATGCAGGCAGGAAGAACAGCATGTGCAAAGGCCCTGAGGTCATAACACAGATGTCCTCGTGCTGGCACACTTCAGAACAGACACACTGGGGGCTAATGAGAGTAGGTGAACATTTTCCTGTTTCTCACACTCATGAAAATTCACTAGCAGGAACATTTCTTTTTCCTTTCCAATAATTTCTGGGTTTAAGAAGGAGCCACTGGGTAGAGAGGTCAAAGCCTCTTTTGGGAAAGAAAAAAGAAGAGTCCCACCCTCTCTGGTGGAGGACCCTCACCCCCCCCCCCAAGTGTTTGCTCTGGAATCCCTTCCTATCACTGGGGGCAGGGGTGTGAATTAAGTTCAGTGACACAAATTATCTTAATGATAACGGTGTGTAATAACCTAATGGCTTCATAGGGCTATTATCTATGGTCACAGAAGTTGCCTCAATGCTGCACTGCCCAAGAGCACCAGAACACCCACACCCCAGAGAGCTTTCACCCCGATTTAGCTCCACGACACTCCCACTTAAGGTGGGTGGGCAGGCCCAGCACCCCCAATTTAACACTATCGACCTCAGGGGACGAAGACAGACCTCCAGTTGGAGGCTCCAAACTCCTCCCTACTATGGGTTTTCCCCCTTCCCCAGCAACCTCCAGGTGCTTTGGGGAAACTGAGGTCACTGTCCTCAGTTTGTACATGTGTAGCATCTGGGGAAGGGGAATGGGAGCAGGGCCTCCCCACTTCCCAGATGAAAACACCATTTCATCTCTTGGTGACTCTGACTCTTTAAAAATGCTGTTCAAACTCATGTCCTTCTTTCCCCCTGGCCACGTCTCTTTAGGAGACTCTGCCCTTGGCTGTCGGTCTGCAGCTGGCTTCCCCTCCAGCCCTGCCCTTCCTGTCTCTGCGTCAGAAATCCGGCAGGCTGGACATGAGTCCCTGGAGTCCCTGGGTTGGGAGAGATAGTTGTTCCAAGTGATGAAATTCACAATGGGGGACAGAGCCCACCTCTTCTTTAGACTCATTAAGCCAACAACAGCAGCAGCAACAGCAGAAATAATAATAAAGCACTCGTTGCATGCTGAACACTTTTCATACATAGCCTCATGACTGACTGTTGTCATCCCCATTTTGCAGAGGTAAAAACTGAGGTTTGGAGAGGTTGAGAGCCTTGCCCAAGGTCGCACTTTCAGTAAGAGGCAGAGGAGGGATTTGAACCCTCACCTGGCTGATTGCGCTGCTCTCTGCCTGTACCTGAGCTCCCAGTCCTGTCACTCATCAGGGGGCCTTGACGGCTGCCTCTCCTAGGCCCCATCTGGATGTGCTGTTCCTTACAGGCGTCTCTGGTGCCGGTTTTCCCATGGCAGGTGGGCTGGCCTCTCCCTTGAGCTGGGCAGTAAGCAGCTTTGGCATGTGGAGGCAAGGCGAGCGCCGAGAGGCATGGGTGGGATGCCATGGCATCCATCACATGGGTATAGTCACAAGGAGTAGGGGGGAGGATCAGGAGGGTTTCTGGGGGTGAAAAGCTTCAGAAAAAGCTTCAGAAAGGCAAGAGTCATCTTCCAAATGGAAGGGACCACAGTTAACTGAGTATGAATACCCACCCACCCCCGGCCCCAACTCCTACAGCACATCATGACCAAGGTTTAGTGCACCCATCTAGCTGCCACTTCTGGCAAAATGAAGTGAGGCTTTGCTTGATTTCCATGTGAGAGATTGTTTCCTGGGTCAGGAAGCTAATCCTGCTGTGTGGGAGATGTGAGTGTTGCCAGTGACCCCCGAAAGGGCTGTAGATCTAGGGCGTCCCCCAGCCCTCCTAGTTGGAAACCTACTCTCCCAACATCCCCCCAGTGCCTACCCTGTTCCTTCTCCCAGCTTTTAGTGTCCCCAAGCCATGGATGCTGGAGCCACTGACAGAGCGAGGAAATCAGGTTGAGCAGCACTGGGGGAAAAAAATGAGAGGAGGAAGATCTGGCGATGTTAAGTTTCAGGGGCTTGGAAAGCATCCAGTTGTAGACAGATTACAAAGTAGGCAGCTAGAAGATACTCAATAGATTCTCCATTAATTTGGGGGAAAAATGGAAGAACTTTGTAAAGCATCTCCACTTTATTTTTAAAAGTTTATTTATTTTTTTGAGAAAGAGAGAGAGAGAGAGAGACCATGAGCCGGAGAAGGGCAGAGACAGGGGGAGAGAAGGAGAATCCCAAGCAGGCTCCACATTGTCAGCGCTGAGCGTAACGCAGGGCTCGAACTCACAAACCATGAGGTCAAAATCAAGAGTCGGGTGCTTAACTGACTGAACCACCAGGTGCCCCAAAGCATCTCCACTTTTGTGAACAGTAATGGTAATAATCAGAGTAAAAACAATGGCTGCCATTCATCGAGCACGAGGCACCACCCACTTGTAGTAAGTAATTTGTGAACATTTTTCTTATTGAATCCTCTCGCCCCAGAGAGGCCATAGGTAGGCACACGGAGGGCCTCCCCGGGTGCTTGTCCTACGTCATTTCCTTGGAAGTCATGAGGGCGCAGTGAGGATGTGGGAGGGTGGCAAATGCCACTGCTGAGCCTGGTTCTTCCTGTCAGAGCCTTGTTTCTCCAACAACCCTCAGAGTTACCTGGTTGTGTCTGTTTTGCCTCGTGAACTGTGAGCCCCAGGACAAAGACTGCTTTTCTCTCACTCCTGTCTTTACTGCTCACATGGGGGATTGCTGAATACATGAATAAGGAAACCAAAGGGTCAGTTTCTCTAGGACAGGCTCCCTCAGACCTGGGAGTGGTGTTTCCCATGGGACATCTAGGTTCAAGTTGACCCCACATTAAATGTAGAGGGAGGGCCCCAAGAACCCTGGCCTACAGCTTTCTGATAACTCCTTCTCCTTCTTTTGAAAGTCAGTTATATGCTGATTATAAACTGCTGTGTAACAAACTGTCCCCAAACTTAGGAGCTGTTTTAGTCAGTGTTCTCCAGGAAAACAGAACCAATAGGACATTATTTCTCTCTCTCCCTCTAAATATAGATAGATAGATATAGATATAGATATAGATATATACATATGAAGATTTTTTTTTATAGGAATTGGCTCATGTGATTGTGGAGACTGAGAAGTCCCACCATCTGCTGCCTGCAAGCTGGAGAGATAGGAAAGCAGGTGGTGTCATTCAGTTGAGTCCAAAGGCCTGAGGACCAGGGTAGCTGATGGTATAAGGTCTGAGTCCAAAGGCCCAAGAATTGTAGGGGTTGGGGGAGGCAATGGTGTAAGCGCCAGTCAGAGACTGAAGGCCAAGAACCAGGAGCACCAACGTCTGAGGCAGGAGACAGTGGATGCCCTTGCTCAAGCAAAGAGAGGAAATTTGCCCTTCCTCTGCCTTTCTGTTCTATTCCTGCCCTAGATGGATTGGATGATGCCCACCATGTCTGATGGGTGATCTTTTTTACTCAGTCTACTGATTCAAACGCTAATGTCTTCTGGAAACACCCTCACAGACAACCTAGGATTAATAGCTCACTGGCTATTTTGTCATCCCTTAGCCCAGTCAAATCGACACACAATATTAACCACCACGTCCACCCCTTGTCAACCTGACACCCACACCCATCTCCATAAACTGTACTTAATCTCCAAATAAGGACAATCACAAGGTCATAATTCTACCTAACACGATAGACTAGGCTGCATATGAACAAAACACACTAACCCCTCCGGCAGAAGAGGTAAAGTCTTTGAGTGTTGTGTACTCTTCTTGATATGCCACAACTTAAATAGTGTGATGTAAAATCAGCAACATGTGAAAACTGACGTTAAGTCAGTACATCTTATGTTATATGACGAGGGAATAAGAGAGGAAAGAAAAGAGAGATATTTGCTTAATACATGTATATATATACACACAAACATAGTCATAACAATAAGGAGGAAATACTGATGGTAATTACAGTCCTCATTTCTGTAACTGGTCATTTGGTCATAGCTGGTATTTATAACTATCTTCTTCTGTTACACATGCTGTATTCCCCCTGCCTTCAGCAATACCTCAGCTAGTCATGGTCTTTTATGTGGTGGGGTGACCCAAACCTTCATTCCTAAAGGGCCTGGGTCATTCATAGTCCTGCCAGAATTAAGTTGTTATAGTTTTCCATTGACTTTTTTTTTTTTAATGTTTTTACTTGTTTTTGAGACAGAGAGAGACAGAGCATGAGCAGGGGAGGGGCAGAGAGAGAGACACAGAATCTGAAGCAGGCTCCAGGCTCTGAGCTGTTAGCACAGAGCCCGATGTGGGGCTTGAGCCCACAGACTGTGAGATCATGACCTGAGCTGAAGTCAGATGCCCAACCGACTGCACCACCGAGGCGCCCCTAGTTTTCCATTGAGTTTAATCACAAGGCATGGTAACACTAAGAGATGCCCTAAGGGATCTCCTGTATTCCAGGCATACTCTTCCATATTCCTTTGGGGAGTAAGAGCTCAATTTCCCCTTGGAAGTCAGGATCAATCACCCCAGCCAGCCCTGTGATTCCCTTCTTTGCCTGTTGACTCAGAGGCCTGAAGTTCCCAAAGTCACTGGGTGG
Organism: Lynx canadensis; assembly: GCF_007474595.2. NCBI lineage: Eukaryota > Metazoa > Chordata > Mammalia > Carnivora > Felidae > Lynx > Lynx canadensis. The sequence continues at coordinate 8,282,525 of NC_044310.1, read as the reverse complement.
CAGTCTTAGCTTCCAGTTCAATGGAATCATTGTGTCTCCCGGTAGATGCATTTGTCCCTCTGGAACTAAGACCTCTAGTCCAATTAGAGCATAAAGTCTCTGGAACAGGAAGCAAAAATTTTGCTAGTGAGTCACTAAGGTTAATAGCGAGTGGTGCCGCTCTAATTTCTACCCTTGATTTTTGGACTGTGAATCCTGTCTATTGGAGACACAACACCATATATTGGAGCATATATAGCCTTCTGGAGAACCTTGCCCCAGCCCTACAAAGTATTACCACCTAGTCGACACTGTAATTGAGTCTTCAAAGGGCTATTCCACTGTTCTATCAAGTCAGCTGCTTTAAGATGGTAGGGACCATGATAAGACCAATGAATTCCATGATCATGAGCTCATTGCCACACTTCTTTTGTTGTAAGTTAATTCCTTGATCAGAAGCAATGTTGTGTGGAATACTGTGACAGTAGGTAAGGTACTCTCTAAATCCATGGATGGTAGTTTTGGTAGAAGTGTTACATGGAGGGGAGGTAAGTCTATATCCAGAATAAGTGTCTATTCCAGTAAGGACAAAAAGCTGCCCCATCTGTGGTGGAAGTGATCCAGTGTAACCAACCTGCCATCAATAGCTGGCTGATCCCCTTGGGAAATGGTGCCCTACTGGGGGCTCTGTGTTGGTCTCTGATGATGGTGAATTGGGCACTCAGCAGTGGCCATAGCCAAGTTGGCCTTGGTAAGTGGAAGTCATGTTGCCGAGCCCAGAAACAACTTCCATCCATGCCACCGTGGCCATTTTGTTCGCGAGCCCACTGGGCAATGACAAAGTTGTCTAAGGAGAGAGGCTGACTGGTATTCATAGAAGGTGTTCTCCTAGCCACTTGGTCATTAAAATCATCCTCTGCTGAGATTACCTTTTGGTAAGCATTCATGTACACTACAAATATCTTCACATTTTTTTGCCCATTCAGAGAGGACTATCCACATACCTCTTCCTCAAATTTCTTTGTCACCAATTTTTATTTTATTTTATTTTATTTTATTTTATTTTATTTTATTATTTTATTTATTTGTTTTTGAGAGACAGAGAGTGAATGTGAGCATGCGTGGGGGGAAGGGGAGAGAGAGAAGGAAAGAGAGAGAGAGAATCTTAAGCAGGCTCTATGCCCAGCACGGACAGGGGGCTCAATCTCACAACTGTGAGACCATGACCTGGGATGAAATCAAGAGTCTGATGCTTAACTGACAGAGCCACCCAGGTCCCCCTGTTTTCACTTTTTAAAATATTTTATTTTTAAGTAATCTCTTTACTCCATGGGAGGCTCAAACTCACAGTGCCAAGATCAAGAGTCACATACTCCTCCAACTGAGCCAGCCGGGCACCCCTCTCACCAGTTTTTAAGCTATGTTCATTCCAACCATCCAGCTAAACCATTGGCCACAGCTCATGAACCAGTATATGTGTGTGTATGGTCACACATCTGGCCATTTTTTCTTCCAAGAAAAGCAGACAACAAGATGCCATGGCCAAAATTTTGCCGTTTTGTCTTCCCACTTTGGGAGATTTTGCTTCACCATGTCCTTCGGGGATGTCCCAGGGAGGGGCAGTTGTGCTGTGGCTGTCCACTCTGAGTATTACCTGCATGTTGCACACAACCATCTGTAAACCAGGCCTGCGTCTCCTCTTCCTCTGTCAACCCATCGTAGGGAGCTCCCCATGAGACCATAGATGCAGGCTGGGTGAGAGAAAGTGGTGTAGCAAGTGGGGACCTGGGCATCTGGGCCATTTCTTCATGCAATTTGCCTATGCCTTCAGGGCCTGCTTGGTCCTGATCTTGTATATACCACTTCCATTTGATGATGGAGTGTTTGTGCACACCCAGCTTCGTGGCTGGGTGGCTCACATCACTCCCAGAAATAATGTTTGCCAGTTTTCTGGGTACCCCTTAGCCCAATTGACACACCAAATTAACCCATCACAATAACTGGAAACAAAAATTTATTATTAACTCTCACATTGCTGTGGGTTGACTAGACTCAGCTGGGTGGACCTCTCTTGGGGACTTTCATGTGGTTACAGCCCCGTGGTGTACAGGTTGGCAGGGCTGGATTCTTCACGCACACACCTGGTGCCTTATTTGAGATGCCAGAATACCAATCTCTCCCTCTACATGCAGCCTCTCCATGTAGCTAGCTTGGGCTTCCTCACAGCATGGAGGGTAGTTGGACTTCTTACATGGTGGCTGGTTTTCCCTGGAATGAGTGTTCTAAGAGTCTTAGGTAGAAGCTGCAAGGTTTCTTGTGACTTGGCCTTGAACGTCACACAGCATCACTTCCATCGTGTTCTGTTGGCCCACGGCAAGTCACAGTCCAGCTTGGATTCGAAGGGAGGCACCACATAAGGGTGTGGATGTGAGGAGGTGTGGTTACTGGGGGTCATCTCTGGTCATACTGGGGACCAGCTATTATGGGGGGAGAAGAGATGTGGTGAAGTAGGCAGGTCGGAAGACCTTGGTCTTCACTCTACTGGTCACCCTTGGACAAGTCTCTGGACCTTTCTGGGTCTCAGCTTCCCACAGTATAAATGACAGAAGCAGACTAGATGATCTGGAAGTTTCCCCTAGTACCAAAAGACCTGGGCTTGGGTCCCTCAAAGCTCAAGGCTGGCCCCCCACTCCAGGCTGGGTCTCTGGTGGAGTGGGTGGGTCAGTTGCTCCCCTCCGACTCCCTTGACCCCCAGCTAGGCTCCCAGACATGAGAACTGGGAACAGCTGGAGCTTTAAGTCCTCGGCTTGAGGAAAAAAAAAAAATCACCCTCCCTAGCCATCTCTGGGCACATTACTCACAAGTTCATTACTGTTTAATTTAATCACCAAATGTCATCCGAATGCCATTTATTCTGCCTTCTCACCAGAGATTTACCTATTTATTTTACATTTCAAATGAATTGCTCATTATTCTGTCATTTGGGGTTTTATTTTGTAATTCATTTGGCAAGTTCTGACAAGTTGAAAACGATGCTGTATTGAACACGGTACCTTCCGGGCCCCCTCTTAGGGGTCCCTCCCCTCAAAGCCCCCCACCCCGTGCCTAGCATCTCCCCTCAGGAGGCCAGCCCAGGACTCTCCACCTTTCTGACGGGAGAGAGACACAACATTCTGGACTTTCCTCCTCAGGTCCAAACCCTGTGTCCATGACACTCAGATGCATGCCAAGGACTGAGCTCTCCTGTCCGTGCCTCAGGTAGGTCACCTGTCTGTGCCCCTGCCCAAGCTGTGGTCCCCAGCCATGGTCCTTGCCACCTGAGTCATTTATTGTGGTGCTTGAAGCTACAAATCCAAGTACCTGCAGCACAAGAAGTTAGAAGATGAGCTCCCCAGAAGCCTGGACATCTGCAGCAAGGGGACTCCGCAGGCCACCGGCTTTGAAGTGATGGTAGCAGGGAAGTTGTTTCACTCCAAGAAGGGAGGTGATGGCTACACGGACATGGAGAGTAAGTTTCCGAAGTTGGTGGCTGTGATCAGAGCCGCCTTGGCTCAAGGCTAATGTGTCCTGAAGGCAGAGTCCAATGACCTTGGTCCAGCCCCTCGCGACAGACACATCAAGATAGGAAGGACTGAAATGTCTTGTGGATGCCTGATCTTTCTTTGATGTCCCTGCGGTCACCAGGTGGGGCAGAGACTGACGCCCGTGGTCCTTGCCTGTGTGTGCATGTGAGTGTGTGTGCGTGTGTGTGTGTGTGTGTCCCTGGGAGTGTAGCCCTGCGCCCTGTCTAGCTCCCCCCTCTCCCTGCTTTTCCTCTTCCCTCTCCCTGCATCCCCTATCCCTCTGGCTTCCCTCTGGCTCCCGGCTTCCTTCTCAGGGGGTGGCCAAGACAGGGATCTGGGTGGGTGAGTTGCAGATTTCAGCAGTGTTGGCAATGGTTCGTTATCCAGTAAACATTGGATGAGTTTTTGAAAAAGAGAAAGAAAGCTCAGGACGGGCTCTGCAGTGAACAACCTTGATGAGAGTTCTGATTTTGCCACTTGGTTATCAGTCTCGGACCTTAATTCCCTCGGGCAAACGGCTTAACTTCTCTGAGCCACAGTTCCCTCATCTGTAAAATGGGACAGTAGAGCTGTTGTGAAGGTTTAGTGGGACTGGGCACATCGTTAGCGCTCCCTGAAGTAGTCGGGAGCTCATTTTATCCTAAACCCAAGGTAGACCGGGTTGACCCAAAGCAGCCCTTGCCACGAAGCAGGGGACTAAAGGTCAGAGGGCTTGAAGAATTAGTTGACTGCAACAGGCAGTTCCAGGGCACCGGTGCTGTGCAGGGCCCTGCCAGGGTGGTGCTGCCCCCCTCCTTCAGCCTCAAGTCTCGTGGGGAGGCTTTCATTCATGGGCTTTGCCCCAGCAGCCCTCCCAGGTTTCTTTGCTGCTGCCTGAGAACAGGTGTGGAGCCAGCAACCCCGGAAGGGCCCTCAGTCTAAGACACTGACAGCCTCTCAGCCTGGACCCAGTACTCACATCTGTGTCATCACATCTGGAACCTCCAGGCAACTTTACAGGCTGCGCAGCAAAGCCAGAAAGGCTCTGAGCTGGGCTCCCTCCAAATAGCTGGGGAGCCCCCTCCTCAAGATTCTGATTCTTCAGCCTGGGGTGAATCTCCAGGGGACTCAGAACAACTGCCTTCTGTGTGTCCTTCTCCAATCCAGAAGCTCCTCAGGCTTCTTGGAGTCTTGAAAAAAAATTTTTTTATTTGCTTTTCTAATTACAAGATCAATACCTATCTGTTGGAGGACCCTGGGAAAGCACAGAAAAACCCACATTGGGGAAAATGCAATGCCACTCCTGAAGAGCGCTAATGTTCCTAGTGATTCACTCCCAGTCTTTGTGCGTACATGACATAGCTTACTGTGTTCCCCTGCACTGTTCCAGCCTGCCTTTCCAGTTAAGGGAACCATGCTCGTAGGTATTCCTCTTCAGTGGGACTTTCAGCGTCTGTTTCTGTCCCGCATCCCCACTCTGGGACTGGTTCAATGTATCTTCCTCTCTCTGGAAGATTTACCTTCCCTTTCGTGTATCCTAATCTTTACCCAGCATCCTCAGATTCCCCACCCTTAAATATGTCTCCTCTTCCCCTCCCCTCCCCCCAAGCCATTGTCTTTGTTCCCCCGTTACTGCCAGTTTTCTGAAAAAAGCTACCTTCCCAGCCCGTCCCCGGATCTCCCTTTAGTGTCCTCATTTCCTGAACCCAAAAGTGAGGCTTTTGTCCCTCCCCATCTCTGAGATGCTTTAGGGTAGGGCCATCTAATCGAAATAAAATGCCAGTTACACATGGAATTAAAAGTTTTCTAGCGGCCACCTTCAAAAATTAAAAAGAGAGGGGTGCCTGGGTAGCTTAGTCGGTTGAGCGTCCAACTCTTGATTTCACCTCAGGTCATGATCTCACATTTTGTGAGATCGAGCCCCAAGTCAGGCTCTGGGCTGACAGTGCAGAGCCTGCTTGGGATTCTTTCTCTCTCTCTGCACCTTCCCCAATCATGCTCGCTCACTTGCTCTGTCTCTCTCTCTCTCAAAATAAATAAATAAACTTAAAAAAAAAACCCAAAAGTGAAGGGACAAGTAAAATTAACTTTACTTTTGAAATAAATATGTTTCATTTAACTCAATATGTCCAAACTAGTATCATTTCAATCTGTAACATGTATTCATTAAAAAAAAATTATTAGTGGGACATTTTCCATTCTTTTTTGTTTTTTTTTTTTGTACCAGCTTTTTGAGATCTGATGTGTATTTTACACTTTTAGCACATCTTAATTCAGAGTAACCATATTTCAAGTGCTCAGTGGTCAGCGACCGCTGTGGTATCAGATGACACATAGCTAGAGGACTCAGTGGTGAAATCCAACCATCTCTTTTTAGGGAACCGATTGCTAGACGGGGTTCTTGTGTCCAGTGTAGCATCCTACACTGCCTTGTGTCCTACCTTCACACGTTATACCTTTATTTCTGGAACTTCTTTTATGATATCGGTAACACAGGGTAGTAAACATCAGAAAAATGCAAATATGGTGATCTAGATCTTTGAAATCAGATCTTTGTAGACAAGCTGTCCTGTTCAGGCAGAGGGATTGCCTTGCGCTAGGATTAATTATGACCAGAGGGTGACAAACAGACTGGAATAGTCGCTGTTGAGACTTTTGGAGAATCAAAAGACCCCAAGGAAAGCTGGGTTTGGAGTTTCTGCCGTAAAATAGGTGGGGCGAGGCGGGGGCGGGGGGGACACCCAGCTCCTCTGCCGGGCATCACGAAGTGAGGACACCCAGGCTAGTTTCAGGGCAGAGAAGGGGACATTTCTCAGGGGACTCATTTGGTCTGTAGAATCATCAGGGGCTGAAGGGCAGATTCCAACTGAAATTTTCAGCATTGATTTCTACAACCACACAGCAGAGCTCGGCCACCAAGGGGGAGGCTGTTCTTCTAGTGGCCGGTGCCTGACCCACAGCACCGCCACCCTGACCCGGCTGCCGAATCAGGGCACGGCTGCCCCCATCCACACCAGCAGCCCTGGGGCCCTGAGCCCTGCCGGGTCACTGGATTCCAGGGCACCGGAACTCCCCAGAAATGGAGCTACAGGCAACAGACAAGAATAGCCGAAGCAGCCAAGCCCCGTGGAGATCAGAGCATTTAGAAACGAAGTTTACCTTTAAGACATGAAAGGGAATCAGACTTCAGAAGTCTGGCTTGCCACATAAAGGATGGAAATCGTATCTGCACTGGCCCAGGCTGCTCTAACACAACACCACAGACTGGGGGGCTTAAGCCACAGACGTTTGTCCCTCATGGTTCCGGTGGCTGAGAAGTCTGAGAGCAAGGTGCTGATCTAGTTGCTGGTGAGGACTCTTCCTGATGGCCGCCGTCCTGCTGTGTCCTCACATGGCAGGGAGAGGGTGAGGGGACCAAAGCTGTCTGGGGTCTCTTCTTACAAGGGCACTAAGCCCATGATGGCGCCCCGCCCTCATGACCTCATCTAACCTAATCACCTCCCAAAGGCCCCACCTTCAGATCCCGTCACACTGGGGGTGAGGGCATCCACGTATGAATTTGGGAGGACACAATTCAGTCCATACAAGTATTCAAAAGCTGTAAGGTCATTGAGGTGGCCGAGATACAAGGGAGTCTGTGAGATATAGCGGGTTTTTTGAGGAGACGGCAATTCCAACGTCTGCAAAAGGGATGCACATTAGAAGGGGTTTGAGTGGTGCTCGCGTCACCTAAACGGGCGTCACCTGAAGGTCCTAATGGACCACATGGAGTCGATGCCCCACCGCACACCCTCAGCATCCATCACCAAGAGGACCCCCCCACTGATACTGTGTTGCAGCTCTTGTATATTTTAATCAGTATCTACTTAACCAGAAAAAATATGGAGATCATCCTTGACATATAGCTCCATGACTTGTTTTCCCGTTGGCTGTATTTGTCGAATCTTCTCGCATATCGATAAACATTCACACCATCAATTTAAGCAGCTCTCCCTTTATTTCAGTCTTGATAAAACCATAATTTGTTGAACCAATATTGCTGGGATTCTTTTAAAGTTTGTTTATTTATTTATTTTCAGAGAGAGTGAGTGAGAGAGGGGCAGATAGAGAGGGAGAGAAGGAGAATCCAAAGTAGGGGTCTGGGCTCCGAGCTATCGGCACAGAGCCCGATGTGGGGCTCGAACCCACGAACTGCGAGGTCATGACCTGAGCTGAAGTCAGAGGCTCAACCGATTGAGCCACCCAGGGGCCCCCCATTTCCCCCTGTTAGAAACAAAATTAGGAAGAACATTTCAAAAGCGAAATCTATCGATAAATGAACGAGAGAAAAATTGCTCTGGGATACACATGACTTACTACATTGTCCTCCAGAAAACTTGTATCAAGTTACAACCACAGTTCACAGTAGAGATCGCTCGACTCCCCGTGTCTTCAACAACACTGTGTATTATCACGAATTTCTTTTCCAATTTGACAGTGAAAAATCTCCCCACTCTGCCCCCATCTCTTTGATGTTCTTCCTCTGACTTGGCTGGTGGTCCTGTCTGGGTCCCTTCCACTTCCCTACTTGTCTTACAAAGGTCTGCGCTCCCGGCTGTCTGTCCGGCCACTTTCTTCTCTTCCTCCGCATTCCCTTGAAAATTTGAACAAAACCAACCTCTGCCATCTCTCTTTGGCTGACGCCCACCCCCAAAGCCACCAGCACCCTGTCTGTCCCTTCCTTGGCCCCAAATAAATGTGTGATGAGTAAGTGCATGAGCAATAACCCTCTTAGTGAGGGCTTGCAACCAAAAGTGGTGGGGGGGCATCCCCAGGACTTGTTGAAACCTCATTGACCTTTAGGAGAAATTGTTCATGCTCAGTACAGTCACAATTACATCAGCAAGACCAAAACAGAAAGCCATATTTAAAGAATCAGCTTTCAAGTGCCTTCCTGTAGTTTCCCGGGAGCGCGAGGACAGGTCTGGAACAGAACTAGGTGGTAGTTCTTAGGAACCACATTCCCCACAAGAGGAGGAACAGTTCACTATAGGTTTGTTATAAAGATCTCCTGTAATACAATACTTTCGGGAATGTGCTTTGGTTCGATCTAAAACTGGTTTTGTTTCTACCCCCAACCAGGGCCTGACCAACTTATTTCTGTTTCTGTAAATCTTTGGGAAGTGAAAACCCAACCATAATGAAACCCCCCCACCTCATCTCTGCGGGCGATCCCCAGTGGTCTCCAGCTGACTGTCTTAGAGTCTTAGAAGGGACGCTAACTAGATGTCTGCTAGGATCTCAGCCTCAATATGCTGCCATATTATTGGCCCCTCTTCTTCTTACTATTTTTTAAAAAACTTTATTTATTTATTTATTTATTTTTTCAACGTTTATTTATTTATTTTTTGGGGGGACAGAGAGAGACAGAGCATGAACGGGGGAGGGGCAGAGAGAGAGAGAGACACAGAATCGGAAACAGGCTCCAGGCTCTGAGCCATCAGCGCAGAGCCCGACGCGGGGCTCGAACTCACGGACCGCGAGATCGTGACCTGGCTGAAGTCGGACGCTTAACCGACTGCACCACCCAGGCGCCCCTAAAACTTTATTTTTAAGTAATCTCTATACCTACCAGGGGGCTTGAACCTACAACCCTGAGATCAAGAGTCACATGTTCTGCCCACTGAGCCGGCCATGCTCCCCTTCTTACTATTTTAATAGCCAACATGTATCGAGCCCTGTCTTAGGTTAAGTTTCCCCAGAGGCGGGCCCAGGGAACACTCATGGGGGAAGAGAAGTGGGAAGAGGTAAGGGAAGGAACCCAATGTAGGGGGCGTTAATGAGCAGGTGATGGGCGTGAGCAGCTGGGCTCACTTCCTGGGGACCTCTGGGAACCTTCTTTGAGTGGAATTGCCCTCCGAGGGACAAAAAAGCCAGGTATGTCTCTGCCGATTCTTGACTGTCATCCGTGTGATTGCTGCAAGGGTCCAGGCAGTGAGTGAAGGCTCTGGGGAAGGACCTGCCAAGGCCTGTCTGTAGGAAGCCATTGGCTTTGGCAGGAAGGGTGCGTGCCGGTGAGCTTCGAGGGGTGCCTGCAGCTTCCACTATGAGAGCATCTTATGTGCCAGGCAGGCATCGTGCTATTTGGTTGGCTCACACCATCTCCTAGGAAGTAGAGACTCAGGAACCCGATTCACAGATGGAGAAACTGAGGCCAGGAAATGCCAAAGGATCGGCTCAGGCTCACACGCACCCAGGAGGTGAGCAGGGTTTGGAGCGCAGAGCCCGTGCAGCCCACTCCACACCCCCTGCACGCCGTCACATGGCTGTGCTCCCTGGGATCAGGCAGTTCCTTCCAGGGTGGCACCTGGGGAGGAAACGGAGGCAGATGGAAATCAGGCCCTTGTTTACCACCCATGCCGCGTGTTTCCTGACATCACAGGGTTCTTGCAATTTTCGGAGCTGTCAGTTCCCCACTTGGTGGGATTTTAGACTCTATGGAGGGATTTGTGCTTGCGAAGTCCTGAGGCGGGGGCATGAATGGGGGCAGCATTCAGAGGCCTGGTAATTGCCTCAGCTTGATTTTGATGAAAGAAATGTGTGATATGTTATAATGCTTGCTTTTTTTTTTTTTTTTTGCTGGGAAACAACCATTTTCTTGTGCTTTGATATGTTCTTTTTTTTTAAACACTTATTTATTTATTGAGAGAGAGAGGTTGAAAGAGAGAGAGATAGAGAGAGAGAGAGAGAGCACAAGCAGGGGAAAGGGCAGGGAGAGAATCCCAAATGGGCTCTCCCCCCCCGGTCAGCACGGAGCCCGTCGTGGGGCTCGATCTCACAAACCGTGAGATCATGACCTGAGCTGAAATCAAGAGCCTGTGGCTTCACTCACTGAGCCACCCTGTCTCCCCTTGAATGATATGTTCTAAATGAGATTCCTCTTCCATGTACTGGGTTCAAAACCTTGGTCAAGTGCATGAGACGAAAGGTATTTTTATTCTGATTTCTTTTACTTCCTCCCTCTGCTATTCCCTTTGGTAGAATGGAAATAGGAGTAGTGGGAAACTGGCAGGGGACTTATTGCACCTGTAAAATGATATTTATATGTGCTAAATTGTAGATGTGCTGTATATAAATACGCATATGTACTATTATACCTAAATGTCTAAATGCAAATACATAAATATTATATTACTTCATGTCCACAATAACCTTGTGAGAGGTGTATCCCATTTTGTTTTGTTTTTTTTAATTTTTTTTTTCAACGTTTATTTATTTTTGGGACAGAGAGAGACAGAGCATGAACGGGGGAGGGGCAGAGAGAGAGGGAGACACAGAATCGGAAACAGGCTCCAGGCTCTGAGCCATCAGCCCAGAGCCCGACGCGGGGCTCGAACTCACGGACCGCGAGATCGTGACCTGGCTGAAGTCGGACGCTTAACCGACTGCGCCACCCAGGCACCCCGGTGTATCCCATTTTGTAAGAGCTGAAACCCAGGTTAAGATGGCCAAGCTCACTTAGTCCGGAGCCCAGAGCCTGGAGCGGAGATCAACTGCCCACCATCTGGTGCCAAAGCCCCGGGCCCCCACCCGGCCTGCCTGGCCTCCCTCTCGCCCACCCAGCATCCCTCTCGTCCTGAATGTGCTGCCTCTGTGTTTTTCAGGCTTTGGTTGCTCTGCCCCATTTTCCAGATGGGACCTCAGTGGAAGCTGGCACCGCTTCTGCTCCGGCTCATCTGACACATTGGCACTGAGGCTGGGGTCTCCGAGGGTGGTCCTGTAACTCGGTCCCCTGCTCTGTGTCCCTGGAACCACTGTCCCCAGCCTCTGCCCAGAGCCTGTCATCACAAATAAATATGTCACAGTGCGATTTGTGAAGGATGTCAGGACGGTGGGTGATGTTTTTAGCTTCTAGTCTGATTTCCATTATTCTTGTTCTAGTGTAGGTGCACCGAGAAACGAGTAACAAAGGCATTTTTCTTCTCTCTGTCCTCTCCCCTGGCTGCCTCCCTTTTCCATCTGTGGCTTGTCTTGGACGTGAACAACCCTTCGCTGGCCCCAGCAGTGGCTTAGAGCAACTCCCCCCACCCCCACCCCAAATGCTACTCCGGCTGGGGACCATGGTTCTCTCTCTACCAGTAGACAGTCGCTCCGTGAAAATCTAAATGTAAATGGCTCAGAAAAGATGTTCTAAAAATCTGAGCAACCACAAAATTAAAGGCAGGGAGACCCAGATCATGTGCCCTCTTACTGAGCTCCTGCTGTGGGCACATGGAGAAACCATCCAGGGGTGAGAAGGGAGGAGGAAAGGAGCTGAATACGGCTTCTTTCCTTCCAAGCTCTGCTGGGTCATTCGTTCGTTCAACATTCACCGGGCACCTGCTATGTTCCAGACAGAGTTTTAAGCACTGGGGATGTAGCAGGCCAGTATTCCTGCCTCTGTGGAGCCTAGATTCTAGTGGAGAAGAAAATACATTTACTGATAAGTTAGTAAATGGGAAAGAATAATAGTTTGTGAGACAGTGATGAAGTAGGAGGGGGTGGGGCTGGGGCTGGTTGGGAGTGGTTTGCAGTTTTAAGCAGAGTGGTCAGCCTAGGCCTCGCTGAGGAGGGGGCCTGTGAGCACAGACCTGAAGCAAGGGTAGGTGTGGGCCAAGTGGATCTGTGGGGGAGAGCATTCCCAGTGGAAGTGGGGGAGCAGGGTGGCGTTGGAGGGACATCAGGAATCTAGTGGGGCCAGAGCAGGGCGAGCGAGGGCAGAAGTTCAGGTGAGAGAGCGACCGGGTGCCAGAGCACGCAGGAACTTGGGGCTACCATGAAGATTTGGCTTTGATCTGAGCAAGACGGGAGCCATCGGAGGGTTTGAAGCAGAGCAGGGACACGATCTGACTTACATTCAGCTGGATCCCTCTGGCTGTTGCTCCTGGAGAGGAGGTGCAGGGGCTAGAGGGGAGACCACCCCGAAGGAGTGCAGGGTGCCGGGGCCGGCGCGGCAGGTGGGGGCTGCGGAGCCAGCAGACTCCGGGTGCCTTTGAAGGTGGCGCTCGTGGGGCTTGCCGCTGGGTCGGCTGACGCTGTAGGAGAAAGAGCTGAGTCAGGATGACACTAAGGTTTGGGGCCTGGGCATCTGGAAGGACGGAGTTGACTGAGAGGCACAGGCTAGGGGAGCTGCCGGTGTCGGGGGGGGGGGGCGGGGGAAGAGGGGACCGCTCTGGCAAAGCAGGAAAAGTTCCTGGCGGGTAGTAAGACAGCCTGGCTCCAATCTGCACCCCCCACTTTCACTGCAGGTGGAACTCAGCTCCCCAGCAGGAGCACAGGACACAGTCTCTTCCGCAGGAGTTATCACGGGGATAATAACCACACTAATGTCTATCATGGGCTATGGTGTGCCAGACGCTCTGCGTGCTTTATGAGCCTTAACTCACTTACTTTTCATAGCAGTCCTATGGGGAGGTATACTTATCATCTCCACTTTACAGATGAGGAAATTGAGGCACGGAAAGGTTAAGTAGCCTGCCCAAGGTCACACAGCAAGTGAGTGTCAGAGGCAGGGCTCAAACTCAGGTAATTGGCTCCAGAAACGGCCCCCTTTCCTGCCTTCCTTCCTTGCCTTTGGCATTAAGATAATGGGTGGAGTGCACTGGGGGCTCAGGGGAATCCCCTTCTCTCTGTTCTTGTCCCTTCTTTTTTTTGGGGGGGGAGATTTTTTTAATCAAGATTTTATTTTATTTTATTTTATTTTTTAATATATGAAATTTTTTGTCAAATTGGTTTCCATACAACACCCAGTGCTCATCCCAAAAGATGCCCTCTTCAATGCCCATCACCTCCCCTCCCCTCCCTCCCACCCCCCATCAACCCTCAGTTTGTTTTCAGTTTTTAAGAGTCTCTTATGCTTTGGCTCTCTCCCACTCTAACCCCTTTTTTTTCTTCTTCTTCTTTTTTCCCTTCCCCTCCCCCATGGGTTTCTGTTTGTTCTTGTCCCTTCTTAAACAAATGTTTATTTATTTTTGAGAGAGAAAGAGTGAGCGGGGGAGGGGCAGAGAGACAGGGAGACAGAGAATCCCAAGCAGCCTCCACTGTCAGTGTGGAGCCCGATGCGGGGCTTGAACTCACAAACCATGAGATCATGACTGGAGCTGAAATCAAGAGTCAGACGCTCATCTGACTGAGCCACCAGGGCACCCCTGCTCTTGTCCCTTCTGACACCCTCAACCCTCTTTCCGCAGGTTCCTGCATCTCAGATGAAGCTTGGACCGGTGGGGAGTGTGTGTGCAGGGGCAGGAACAGAGTGGGGAGGCCGGAGTCTGATCGGGGATTATCAGCGGGAGTGTGTGTGTGAGGTTGCCCACCACAGCTAAGGGGACAGCTGTGTCATGCAGGCCTCACCCTGCAGGTGTATGGGTGCAAGAACACATTGTATGTGTCCTATAATGAGAAAGGGAGTCAGACCATTGATCGGTCAACTAACAAAAGATCTCAGATGTACCTCGAGGCAGCAGGTGTGTGGGTGAATGTGGGGTGGGTGTGTGCGTGCAGGTGCGTGTCTGTGTGTCCGTGTTTGTCTGTCTGTCTGTGTGTGCACGTGCACACTGGAGCTGGGGAGAGGGCAGTTGGGGCAGACCTGAATATGGGATTCTCCTCTCTATTCCACCTGGCCTTGCTATATTCTAGAGAAAAATCACCATTTGACCATTCCATTATTTGGCCATTTCCCCTTTTTTTCTGTAGAGCCAGAACTCAAGAATTAATAATAATAATAATAATAATAATAATGAATATCGGGGCACCTGGTGGGTCAGTCGGTTGAGCATCCAACTCTTGATCTCGGCTCAGGTCATGATCTCACAGTTCGTGGATTCGAGCCCCACGGCGGTGCTGACGGCGTGGAGGCTGCTTGGGATTCTCTCTCTCTCCCTCTTGCCTCGCGCCTCCCTCGCTGTCTCTCTCAAAAATAAATAAATAAACTGAAAAAAAAAACCCCACAATAAAAACCCACCACTGATGGAGTGCTGCTTCCTTAGTGCTGTGCTGAGTGCTGTGTCCTTAACACCTCACTCCTGGCTCCCTGGAGGTCCTGTCCTGATGGCTGTTTTCCAGACAAGGAGGGTGTGGACGTTGATCAACTTGCCCCAGGAGGAGATGCCAGGACCTGGCTGACTGCAGGGCCTGCTGGGTTGCCGTGGGGTCTCAGGGGGGTCTGTGGGAGCAGGGAGATACACACAGCTGGCGGCGCTGGGCCCTCCGCCATAGAAACACCTGCACACGCCTCCCACTGGGTCAGACCGGGACGTGAGCAGGTCAGTGGCTAGCGTTGTGTTTCCCTCCCTGGCTGGGAGGCAGAGGTGGACAGGACACCAGGCTTGAAACAGCAGTGCTGAAAGTTTGGTGCCAGGACCAGGGACATCGGCATCCCTTGTTAGAAACGCAAATCCTCTCGGGGCGCCTGGGTGGTTCAGCCTGCTTCGGATGGTGTCTCCTTCCCTCTCTGCCCCTCCCCCGCTTGTGCCCCCCCCCCTCTCTTTTTCAAAAATAAACATAAAAAAAAAGAAATGCAGATTGTCGTCTGGGGTGGGGCCCAGTGTTCTAAGGAGCCCTCCAGCCAGAAGGTCCAGCGGCTGAGATCAAGACATCCACCCAGGACACGATGTGTGCTGAGCCTCACGGCGGTGATCTGCAACACAACGAACGGTCGGTGTCTCCCAAACTCCCCCCCCACTCCTGTTCTCTCTCTCCTTCTTCCACGCCTGCTCCCGGGGGAGCCCCTTGGCAGTGGAGAGAGCTCCCATTCCTAAGCAGGCCCCCAAAATGTGACAGGTGAGGGTCAGCCCCAGAACCCTGGAAAGTGTCAAGTCCTAGCTGGAAGCCACAGGACGGGGGAAGGTATCTGCAACGCATTTATCCTACCGACGACTCACATCCCGGATATACGAAGGACCGCTACAAGTCAGTACAAAGAAAGAGGCCCCCAAAATGGCCAAGGGAAAGGCGACAAGATGCCCCATTTCATTAATTATCAGAGAAGCGCAAATGAACACCATTAATAGGATCCCACTACATCCACCACGGTGATGAAAATGTGAAAAGGAAGTACAGGGTGCTGGAGGTGATGTGGAACGGCAGGAACGCTCTCATACGCGGCTAGTAGGAGTATAAATTGGTGAAACTCCTCAGGGAGATGGGCAGAATCTCCTGAACCCTGAACCCACATGACCTGGCGACTCTATTCTTAGGGGCCAGGCTACCCTTGCGGTGCGCAAGGCCCAGGGCAAGTATTTTTTTGTTTAGATAGACAGTTTTACTAAAAATATTACAATGCCTCTAGGCCCACACGAGGCGTGGAAATTTACTGATGAAGTTTAGAATAACAGACAGAGTAACTTATGTCTTTGTTTATCACCTGTCAGTTTCTTTATAGCATCCAGGCACTGTCTCTTCCGTTTAGACCCAGAAACCCTCACTTCGTGTTCTTTTTCATCAAATGTGCTGTTCCAGGCTAACTGTATTTCTCCCTCCAGGAGGACAAGGTAGCAATGCTGTTATGATTCACAGTGCTGTGGTTTTCTGGAACTTGTTGTTCCTGGAACAGTATAGATCTTCTCATCTCTGCGGTCCCCTGATGCGTTCCCTCCATGCTGCCAGCAGCACGGCTCATGCTCCTGTATCATCCACGGTGTCACCCCCGAATCCTGACTTCTCATGACTCTCTCAGAGGCTGTTACTGACCTTTGGTGACGATGAGCGCAGACGCAAGTCTTATCCAGCATGCGTTCTCGGGAAGGGTTAGGTCTACGTTTGGACACTCGTAGCACATGCGTGGCATAGCACATCTTCCGACCTTCTCTTCTTTTGAGTTTTTTGGGTTGTAATGATTGCGTTCCCAGAGCGCAGTCTCTGTCAGTGTTGACCGTGCTCCTCCAACAGGATGCCACGCCAGCATGGAGAAAAGTAAGGCGTGGGATCCAAGCAAGGAGAGAGGTCCCTTTCATGCAAGGAGTGTTGGCCCTCTGTCCAGCATGACTTAAGACCGGTGGAGCACAACATCCCACACTGGCAGAAAAGGGAAGGTGGGAAGACACCAGCAAGAGGGGTCCACGGGCCTCACGGAGTAACCGTCTCAGAAGCCCTCGAAGGAGGTGGGTGCAGCCACCCCCAGACCGCCTGACACGCG
The DNA here is from genome assembly GCF_007474595.2 of Lynx canadensis. NCBI lineage: Eukaryota > Metazoa > Chordata > Mammalia > Carnivora > Felidae > Lynx > Lynx canadensis. Next base: position 8,265,854 of record NC_044310.1, on the reverse strand, counting down.
AGGACGGGTGCGAGGCTACCCTCCCAGGACCAGGGCCTCGCCACTGGGCCACGGGACAAGCCATAGGTGTGAGTCCCAGAGCCCCGTGGGACGTCTGCTTCGTCCCACGTGCAGGACAGGGGGCCAGGAAGAATACCAGAGAACACCAGGCTGGTCTGGGGTTTGGGGTGCTTTGTCCAGAAAGCACTGCTTGCCCTGGAGGTCCCAGCCACCAGAGGGGACTAAAGAATTCCAAGGGAAGTTCTCCAAAATGTGAGTTTCACCCCCGCTCCCCAGGGCACAGGACTCTAGCCTGGGTCTGAGGGTAGTATGGTCAGGGTCTCCCCTTGGGGGTTGTAACTGGAAAGGGGCATGAGGGGGACCTCTGCGGTGCTGCTAGTCTCCTGTATTTTGATTGGGTTGTATTTGCCCGGGTCTGGGTTTGAGAAAATTCATTGAGCTGAACGCTTAGAATGTGCAGTTTTCCATACGCATTTTAAACTTCAATAAAAAGTTTATTGGGGCGCCCGGGTGGCTCAGTCCGTTGAGAGTCCGACTCTTGGTCTCGGCTCAGGTTGTGATCTCACAGCAGTGAGACTGAGCCCCGCATTGGGCTCTGCACTGACAGCGTGGAGCCTGCTTGGGATTTTCTCTCTCCCTCTCCCTCTGTCCCTCCCCTGCTCAGACACTCACTCTCTCTCTCTCTTTCAAAATAAAGAAATAAACATTTAAAAAAAAAGAAGAAGAAGTTTATCGGCACGCCTGGGTGCCACTTGAGTGTCCGACTTCGGCTCACGTCATGATCTCACGGTCTGTGAGTTCGAGCCCCACGTCGGGCTCTGTGCTGACAGCTCGGAGCCTGGAGCCTGCTTCGGATTCTGTGTCTCCCTCTCTCTCTGCCCGTCCCCTGCTCATGCTCTGTCTTCCTCTCTCAAAAATAAATAAACATTAAATAAATAAATAAATAAATAAATAAACAAATGTTTATCAAAATGAAAAGAAAAAAAGGAATCCCAGTCGAGCAGTCTCCCCGCTATACCCCCGACCCGGAGCTCACCCTGCAGGCCCTGATTCCTGAGACATCTCCCAGACACTGGTGGGGACACCACACTGGAGGTGGCCAGGCTTCGAGAGTCAGAGGCACCTGACTCACTCCCGGGGGCAGCTGGGGCCCAGGGCCAACTGCCTGGGCAATTAGAGAACCAGAGAGGGAAAAATCCAGATGTGACCAGGTCTCCAAAGTTGACTCATCTCTATAAGAAAGTGTTTATATACAGTCTGTGTATCTATTAAATGCCTCACTTGGGGAGGGCTTTTCTTTCTTTCTTTCTTTTTTTTTTTTTTAAAGCAACCCACTTTTGGGGATTGAAGAAGAGGAATTTCTTCCCACGGGGAAGGTTGTGGGGAGGGCGAAGGAGGAAATATAAAGGGTCTTGTACTGGTGTTGTCTCTGACCTTGAGCCCGCGGTCGGGGCTGTGAGGAGGGAAGGTTGCCTCCGGGGCTGTGGTCGGGCATTACATCCCAGGGCTGCCGTAACAAAGAACTACAAGTTGTGCACCCTAAACAGCAGAAATGTATCCTCTTACAGCTTGGAGGCTGGACGTCCCAGATCAAGGTGTCAGCAGGGTTGGGACATCTGGGGCCTGTCTCCTTGGCCTTCTCCCTGTGTCTTCAGACGGCGTAAGTGGGTATGTGGCCAAAAGCAGTGATCCGTCACTTATAAAGCCCACAGACAGGTTGTCACCATTTTGGGAGGCTCTCTGTCAGTTACTTCCTAGCTGTGTGGTTCTCAGCCAGTTATTCAACCTCTCTGAGCCTCAGCTCCCTTCCCGGTTCTGTTCTCCCGGAGATCTGTTGTGAGAGTTTCAAGGATTAATATTTGTCATTTTACAGTGCCTGGCACATGGTAAGGGCTATCTAAGGGTTAGCTATGATTATTTTCAAAGTAACGCAAACTGCTGAAGAAAGTGTTGAAAACAGAGAAAAAAAAATTTAAACCCCATTACCCTACACTAATACACCAATTGATTTGCTTTTTAATGGCGAGACATGCCTAACGGAACATCTAGAGTGTCTCGGGGCTGGATAGGTTCAGAGACCCCTCGCCCCTTGACATCAAAAAGCCCCAAATCGGAGGTAGCAAGGGTGGGAGGGCAAGACTGGTGCTCTCACATGGGCCAGGATAGAAGCTCATCTCCAGGTGTTCCAGAAGAAAGCTCCCCTAACTTCACCCCCGGGGCCCCGCAGTCTCTGAATCTTTTCAAGCTTGTAATTTCCTCTTCTCGCCATGGGAACCAAAGCCACCCCATTAACCTGCATTGCAGGTGGGCTTTTTTAAAGGATCTATCTGGTTCCGTGCGGCTCTGACTTCAGCTCCTGGGCAAACGTGGCCTCCGCTGTGGCACCCGGATTGGCTAAATGGTACCCTCGGGAGCTCACGGCGGGACCCTATGATCCGGATTATGGTTGGAAGCATGGTGGCGAGGGTCATTTGCGCCCTAAAGTGTGTCTGCCACCCCCACTCCAGGCCAGTTCTCTGTGTTTGAAGAGGTTGTGTGTGTGTGTGTGTGTGTGTACGTGTGTGTCTCACCCCCAACTCGGCCCCCCCAATACACGATCCTGCCACCCTGATGATGAAGCAGCCAGTGAATTGTCTCCACCCCCACCAGGCACCGAGGCCCTGACGTCTCTCAGCCGTCCCTGTGGACCCTCAGGCTGTTGTCCCAGGAGACCAGGGTTTCCTTTCTGCTCGAATTGGCACCCCCAGATTTGTTGCCATCCTGCCTTTGTCTGGGCAGCAAACTGACAGACGAGGAAAATGCTCGCGAAGACGTCACGAGGCCTCCTTGTGAGCAGGCCCCGTGCCGCATCCTGAGTGTGGATCTGCTCACTGGATTTTCACAAGACACCTGAACGTTAAGTTCGGGGAGGGCACGGTTCCTGTCATCTCGCACGCAGGGAGCACTCCGTTAATAATTGTTGAATGAAAATGCAGGGCCCTGTGAAGCGGATACTCTTGTTATACCGTTCGATAGATAGATGAGAAAAACGGGCTCAGAGATAATGTGCCCGGGGTTGCACAGGTCAGACAAGGCAGAGGTGAGGCCTCTGAAGTACGACCCTGGCCGGACCTGCTGCTCCCTGGGGAAGAGGCCTAGAGTGAGGAGGGGCTGAACCTCGGCCCTCCTGCCCTGCCCCCCGTGGGGGGCAGCAGGGTGCTGAAGTCGGGGCCTCTGGGGACGTGTCTGGTCCAGTCTGTGTCTGACTGGATGGCTGAGCTGCCTGCCAAGCCACACTGGCCTCCCGCATCCATTCTCCCAGGCACTGTGTTTTGGGTCACGGGCGCCAAAAACTAGGTGTGCTGAGGAAGCGAGTCCGCGAGGACCTTCCTTTAGAGAGGAGTTCCTGCTGCCCACGTCTGGAACATTCTCCTACCCTCCCCTTGCTCACCCTGCCAATCAGCTGATTCCCACTCCCTCCAACCAGATTCCCCAGAACACCCCCGTATCCCTGCTGACATCTGATAGGCAGTTATCCTCACCAAAGCACAGGTCTAAGAACATGAAGTGCCAGCAGTGTCTCTTAGATTTGCACAGTGCACAGCCCGCACAGCTGTACGTGCTGAACTCAGTGCACCATATATTTGTTAATGGACCCGTGGTTGTAAATAAAATGTGCTTCAAATGCTCACATATGTAAACTAACTAATTTAAATAACAAACTGAGTGTCTGCTTAGGGCTGAAGAGACTCCAACCTTTGCAACACAGGGAAGAAAAGTGGGTCGGTGATGAATAGATAACCATGAAGGGGCTGTTTAGAAAGGCAAGGCCCAGAAGTGGGTCAGGGCTGGATCCTGTGCAAATTAGCAACTGTTTATTTAGCGACTTTCCCCCATTGTGTGTTGCTGCAGGGCTGGAGATTTAACTTATTTGGGGGATTTTGTTTCACGGTAGAATAACAAAATTCTCTTAAAAAATACCTTTCATTCTTAAAGTGAAACATTTTCCGCTGAGCTGAGGCTGGGGCTCAGCATAATTGGCACGCTGGTGTGGTGTGGGCAAGAAGGAGGACAGCAGAAACCTTTGTCTTGACTCGCTAATGACTTGGAGTTGCTTTTAAATGGGGCCCAGCACCCCGGGCACCTTCATCTGTTGGGGGGGGGAGGGGGTGGAGCTCTGGTGCCCCAGTGTGGAGGGCAGGCTGTGGCAGTCAAGGGTGTGTGTGCAGGGGTGAAGGTGGAGAGAGGCGGGAGAAGAAAGGGAGAGACTCTACCGAGCCTGGCTATGTTCGGGGCCTGAGTGCAGATGCTCTCGTTTCAGCCGCCCCCAGAGCGAGCATCGTTGCTGCTGTCATTGAACAGACCAGAATTCTCAGTCTCGGGTCGGCAAAGCTTTTCTGCAAAAAAGCCAGATGGCAAATGGTTTAGGCTTTGAGGGCACACAGTCTCCACCAAACCTGCCTTTGTAGCATGAAAGCAGCCGTGGGCGGCGTGTAAAGAAGTGGGTGTGACCGTGTTCTAGTAAAACTTTATTCACAACAATAAGATGACGCGTGAGGGCTCAGCACGACTAACCTGCCGCCTTGAGGTCTAACAAAGGGAACCATACGGTGGATCAGAACAAGGCCGGTGGTGGGGCGCCTGGGTGGCGCAGTCGGTTAAGCGTCCGACTTCAGCCAGGTCACGATCTCGCGGTCCGTGAGTTCGAGCCCCGCGTCGGGCTCTGGGCTGATGGCTCAGAGCCTGGAGCCTGCTTCCGATTCTGTGTCTCCCTCTCTCTCTGCCCCTCGCCCGTTCATGCTCTGTCTCTCTCTGTCCCAAAAATAAATAAACGTTGAAAAAAAAAAAATTTAACAAAAAAAAAAAAAGAACAAGGCCGGTGGCGCTTGGATTTGAATCCCATCTTCTCCACTCATCTGCTGACCTTGGCAAATTTCATGACCTCTTTGTGCCTCAGTTTTGTCATCCGTAGAATGGGGACGGTACCCATACAGAGCTACCACGCACGTAGCCGGTGCTCTCCAAGAGTGGATTCGAGCCCAGGGCAGTCCGACCATGAAGCCAGGGCATTTTCTCATGTAGGATCCCTCCCTCTCCACTGCCCTCCCCCCCCTCCCCCCCGCCCCGTGAAGAGACCCCTGGCTGCTCCTGGGGAGACCTCTCGGCCACTGGCTCCTGAAAGAAGCAGGAGGCAGGGGGGACCACAGCGGGAGACTCACCCCCAGCTTCCAGATCGCCCCCCTCCGCCTCCTCTCCCTCCTCCCCTAGGGACCTGCTCTCAGCAACTCCACGCACTTTCTCCAAAACCCTCCAGCTCAGCCCATTTCTCCTGGTGAGGATGGGGCATGAGAGTGGGGGCGGGTTTGTAATGAGAAGAATCTGGGGCCTTGCTCCCATGCCAGGGTTCTTTTCCCCCCACACCCGCTCCAGGTGACCCGCTCGGGAGGACCTCACGGGCTTTTTGAGAGGTGGGGTCGGCGCGAGGGGCAGCCCCCCCCCCCCCGTCCCCCGACCCCGTTGCCGCTGTGTCGATGCATCGTCGCGCCATTGGCAGATGGCTGTGCTCGGGGCAACTGTGAGCCAAGGATTTATGGGGTGAAGCGAGAGGGAGCCGTGCTGGCGGATTAGCTCCGCGCAGCGCTGTTCAGCATGGGGAGGAGAAAGAAACATAACGAATGAGATGCCGTCCCGGAGAGTCAGCTATCACAGCCCATATATTTCTGCCTAAAAGAGTTTTTATACAGCTCGGCACTTGCTCAGCAGGGCCGCTGTGTGTTTACAGACAGGGTTTTTAAAGGAATGTCTACTACCGGTCTATAAAGTCACAATTAGCCGAACCCTAATTTACGAGCATAATTTGCTGCTGCCATTAGAGCTGGTGCTGCCCTGGCTTGCTCGAAGCTGTGTCTGGGGTATGCTAACGGAGGGAGGTTGCACTCATGCTGGCCGTGGGGGGGGGGTGAGTGGGGGGATCCCTGAGAGCAGACAGGGTGCAGAGGGTATCCCCAACACGGGGAGGTTATCCAGTGCAAAGCTCCCTACTAGTTTTCAAATCCTAAAACGGCCCTGGGGGTAGTTCCTCATAGTCTATCCAACTTGCAAATGAGGAAACTGAAGCTCAGAGACATTCAGTAACTTGTGTGGGGTCACACAGCCTATACATGATAGAGCTAAAGCCTGAGTCTAGAGCTGGGGATCTGGACCGTTAGGGACTCAGGAGGACGGCAGCCTTCCTGCTCGGTGCTGTGTAACCTTAGGACAGTTGCGTAACCCCTCTGAGCCTCATTTTCCCTACCTGTCAGATGCGGAGGACGGAGGAGCTTATGTCATTAGACAAACGGTGGGTGTAAGGGGCTTCGCCATGTCTTACTTTCCCCAGGTTGCCCACACACATGACCACTAACTGGGAGGATTAAACAGTAGAAATTTCCTGTCTCGTAGTTCTGGAAGCCAGAAGTCCGAAATCAAGGTGTCGGCAGGCTGGTTGCTTCTGGAGGCTGGGCTTCTGAGGGTTGCCCACCGTCCATGGCGTCCCTCAGCTTGTAGACGCGTTACTTGGAACTCTGCCTCGGTCTCCACATCACCTTCATCTCTGTGTGTCTGTGTGTCTGTCTTCTGTTGTCATAGGGAACGGTGTCATTGGATGTAGGTCCCACCCAGTTAATCCAGGATAATCTCATCTCTAGATTATATATATATATATATAAACATTTATATATATATAAACATTTATTTAACATTATTATATATATATATAAACATTTATTAAAAAAATTTTTTTAACATTTATTTATTTTTGAGACAGAGAGAGACAGAGTACGAACGGGGGAGGGTCAGAGAGAGGGAGACACAGAATCTGAAACAGGCTCCAGGCTCTGAGCTGTCAGCACAGAGCCCGATGCGGGGCTCGAACCCACGGACTGTGAGATCATGACCTGAGCTGAAGTCGGCCGCCTAACCGACTGAGCCACCCAGGCACCCCTATTTTAACATTTATTTATTATTGAGAGAGAGAGAGAGAGAGAGAGAGAGAGAGCATGAGAGGGGCAGAGAGGGAGGGAGACACAGAATCCAAAGCAGGCTCCAGGCTCTGAGCTGTCAGCACAGAGCCCGACGCGGGGCTCAAACTCACGGACCGCGAGATCATGACCTGAGCCGAAGTCAGACGCTTAACTGACTGAGCGACCCAGGTGCCCCTCATCTCCAGATTCTTAAGTTAATTACACCCACAGAGACACCTTTTCCAAATAAACCCACATCCATATGTTACAGGTGGATGTATCTTGCGGGGGGCGGGCACCATTCAACCCACTTCGGCCTGTGAAAATGGCTCAGTAACGTTGCTTGTTATTATCATGACCAAGGGCTTCCTGAGAACATCTACAGTAACTTCTGGAACTGCCCCCCTACCCCTCACCCCCCACTTCCCCTGATGAAAACTCTTGAGTTCTGTTTCTTTTGTCTTTCCGTCTCTGGGTCTCAGGGGCTCAAGAGGCACAGATGTTCTGCTACCTTCAATTAGCCGCTGCAAATTACTCCAGCGGTGAGCGAGGGGTGTGGGCAGCTTGTCCCTGGGTGTGAGGGGCTGCCCAACTCACAGGAAGCCCCCTCCCTTGACCACAAAATGTGGCAGTGGGGACAGTTACCTGGGCATCTGCCTTGGGCTTCCAGGGAGAGTAACGGGCTCAGGGAAGCAGCTCAAGTCAGGAAACAAGGGTCTGGGCCCTAAGGAGGCTGGGCTTCGGGCCGGGAAAGCGGGGGTCTGTCCTCGCTCTGGGGACGTCAGGATCGGAACAAGTGCAGGTGGTGAGTTAAGTCTTTGCATTTCAAAAATAAAGAGCAATCGTGCTCAGTATGGAAAATGAGGGAAAGGCAGAATAGAAGGAAGTAGAGAAGGGGATCCCTCAGCATCCGGGGACCACATCCTCACCTTTTGGAGTATTTCCTTCCAGTTTTTTTTTCCCCTCTATGCACAATTTCAGTTCACAGGGTCGATGCTGTTCATACTGTTTTGCATCTTGATTTTCCTTGACTTAGTCTTTTTTTTTTTAAGTTTCTTTATTTTTGAGAGAGAGAGAGAGACAGAGAATCCGAAGCAGGCTCCGCGTCATCAGCACAGAGCTTGACGCGGGGCTTGGGCTCACAAACCATGAGATCATGCCCTGAGCTGAAGTCGGATGTTTAACTGATCCGCCCAGGTGTCCCTTCCCTCACTTCCTCTTACAGCCCCAAAGTAGTCTCCCATGTAGGGACGAGTTCCTTGCAAATACAATTTTTCACGGCCAGATAGTACGCCGTGGAGGGGCTGCGGCATCATTTCCCCAACCGACCCCCGCTTGCCAGGCATCGCGGCTGTTTCCGGGCTGTGAGTAGCCAAGGAAGCCAGCGGACTGGGCGGCGGGCAGGCTGGGAACCCCAGGTGTGAGGTCTCAGGTCAGCGGAGCTGTGCTCACCGGCCACCTGAAAGGCCAGGCGCCCGGCCCGAGATGCTGTCCTATTGTCAGACCGGTTCATCTGTGAGCAGCTTTATCTTCATTTCTGACGGATCTGCGCCGGGCCTGGGCCCTGACACTTCCTCTTTATGTCTCTCGCTCTTGGAGCCTCTCTGTCAAGTAGCTAATGAACTGTAAACAGACACTCCGGTGCTCTGGGAGGTGGGGGGGCCCTCGGAGGAGCTCACGGCTCGCAGCTGTACAACGAAGAAGGCTTCGGGGAGGCAGGTAAGGCCCAGCCCTGGACGGGCTCCTCTCGGGGGCTGGACGGCGAGTGTCTCCGCCTGTGCTCTCCCTGCGGCTGGGCCGTGGAGGTGCTCCCCCCCCCCCGCCCCGCCCCGGACAGCCTGGGCCCTCAGCTCCTCTCCCTGTTGCTCTGGAAGCCTCAGAGGGTCCCTGCCCCAACCCCTTCCTCTCCTTCCCCTCCAGCTCAGCCATTTGGGAATCGGGTTCGTGACTAGTCTTGCTTGCCAGGAGAGCTTTTGGAAACCGCCGATCGCCAGGCTCTCCAGGATGGGGACTCAGCGGGTCACGTGGAGCCCCGCTTGACTAGATTATCATGTCCCGTTGTGGGGGCGCCTGGGTGGCTCAGTCGGTTGGGCGTCCGACTTCGGCTCAGGTCATGATCTCGCAGTCCGTGGGTTCGAGCCCCACATCGGGCTCTGTGCTCAGAGCCTGGAGCCTGTTTCAGATCTGTGTCTCCCTCTCTCTCTGACCCTCCCCCATTCATGCTCTGTCTCTCTCTGTCTCAAAAATAAATAAACGTAAAAAAAAAAAAAAGATTATCATGTCCTGTTGGGAACTGCTGGGTTAGGCTGGGGACACCCCCAAAGCACTGCTCGGCACGGCCTCTCAGGTTGAGCTTGGTATCGTTCGTGCGAGCAAGGAGTCCAGAGGTCACTCCGCTCGGGGAGGGATGTGTCCTATAAGCTCTGTTTTTAAAATCACTGACCTGATGCAGTTCCTTCACTTTATATCTGAATGGGCTAATGGCAGGGGTGAGAAGGGACTCATTCTAGGTCACTATGGCAGGGCTGAACTAGAGCAAAGCTCGCCCATTCCCTGATTCATGGCCCTGCAGCCCCGGAGTCTCCTGGCCCTACTCTTCTTCCTCAGTTCTCTAGCCCTCGTTTGGCTGTGTTTAAGGATGAGGACAGAGTGGTCCCCCCTGCTCCTGCCTGCCTCTCGTAGTGTTTAGCTGACTCCTCGGGTCTCCTGCCCATCCCTGGCCAAGCTACTGCCATCCTGCAGTTTCCAAAGGTCGTTGGGTCCTGCTGGGTCCTCTGGCTGCTTCAGTTTCTAGTTGGTTCCACTAGGTGGTCCCACAAGGAGGGGGAAAAAGGCAAATGCCAAATCACCCTGCTGGTGGAGGGAGAAAATGAATAGCAGCTCCCTTATCTCTGAGGTCCTTTTCATGCTTGAAAATCCCCGATCTTGTCCTAGACCCGCCTTCAGGGACTCAAGACGTGCTCCCCCACCCCGTGCTGGTTTGCCGACACATCAGGTTTGTGGCAAGCACCAGGTCCCTTGGGGGAGGTGGGGGCACCGGGGTGGGGGCATGAGGGAGCAGGAGTGCCTTCCCTGGCAAGGGGGGGAATAGCTCTTCTTTTGGCCCATGGGAAGTGCTGGAAGGTGGGGGCTGGGCTCAGAAAGGGGCCCGAGTGCATCATAGAATGTAGGTGCTGTGGGGGATGGGGTGGACTTGGGGCAAATGGGCTGTCAGCTCAGGCCCTGCATGTCCCCTTTGGTCCGGGGCCTCCTCTGAGGCAGGGAGGCGTGAAACGGGCCAACTGAAGGAATGGACGGCAGCTGAGAATGCTGAATGCCTGAAATGAAATATGGATGAGCCTTTTCATCCCAGTAAATTGGTGGCCGGGGCTGTGGGCGGTGCTGGCTGGAGGCCATGGGGTTTGTCTAATCTGATAATGGCCATTTTCAGTGACACTCACTCCCTCACCTCTGGTCTCTCGTTTTGTGAATTTCCAGGGGGGAGGAGGGTGGGTAGGGATGGGTGCCTGGAGAGAACTGGTTCTCTGGAGCAGAGGCCCAAGGGGTTGAATAACTTTGGCTCTGAGACAGGGCCGGGTGGGGAGGGCCCTCATGTCAAACCCAGGAAGCTCATTCCGTCCCCATGAGGATGGGGACGGTTCCTGCCCTGATCGCCTGTATTTCAGTGCCTAGCACAGTGCCTGCGTATAGGCTCCACCAGTATTTCCCAAGTGGATGAATGAATAACCTCTGTACACAGTCCCTTCAAGAACTTACTCTCTTTACTCTCTGCCAGGTGTCGGTAACATGATTTAATGTAATCAATGCTGTCTTTTTATTTTTATTTATTTTTATTTAAAAAAATTTTTTTTCAACGTTTTTATTTATTTTTGGGACAGAGAGAGACAGAGCATGAACGGGGGAGGGGCAGAGAGAGAGGGAGACACAGAACCGGAAACAGGCTCCAGGCTCCGAGCCATCAGCCCAGAGCCTGACGCGGGGCTCGAACTCACGGACCACGAGATCGTGACCTGGCTGAAGTCGGACGCTTAACCGACTGCGCCACCCAGGCGCCCCTATTTTTATTTTTTAAAAACTTTTTTAAAATGGTTATTCATTTTTAAAAATTTTTTTTAACGTTTATTTATTTTTGAGAGAGAGAGAAACAGAGCATGAACTGGGGAGGGTCAGAGAGAGAGGGAGGCACAGAATCTGAAACAGGCTCCAGGCTCTGAGCAGTCAGCACAGAGCCTGACGCGGGGCTCGAACTCACGGACCGCAAGATCGTGACCTGAGCCAAAGTTGGACGCTTAACCAACTGAGCCACCCAGGTGCCCCTGGTTATTCATTTTTGAAAGACAGAGACAGAGCACAAGCAGGCGTGGGGCGGAGAGAGAGTGGGGGACACAGAATCTGAAGCAGGTTCCAGGCTCCGAGCTGTCAGCACAGAGCCCGATGCTGGGCTCAAACTCACGAACTGCGAGATCATAACCTGAGCCGAAGTTGGACCCTCAACCGACTGAGCCACCCAGGCGCTCTGATGCTCTTTTCTTAAAATTAAAGTTTATTTATTTTCAGAGAGAGAGAGAGAGAGAGAGCGCAAGCGAGAGAGATCAGGGGAGGGGCATAGAGAGAGGGAGAGAGGGAATCCCAAGTAGGCTCCACGCTATCAGTGCGGTGCCCCGTGTGGGGCTTGAACCCACAAACCGTGAGATCATGACCTGAGCCGAGATCAAGAGTCGGATGCTTAGCCGACCGAGCCACCCAGGAGCCCCTTAACCTATGCTCTTATATCAGCAGACACTCTTTTATTCATTCAATCCATATTTATTGAGCACCTACTACGTGTGAGACAAAGTGCCTGTGGTCGAGAAGCTCACACCCCAGTGCCAAAGGGTCCCTGCTTTCAGGGAATGTTTCAGAGGCAATTTCTTAAACTGAAGAATTAAGCTGAATGGTGGGTATGTCGGAAGCTGTGGTAGGTGGGTGGCAAGGAGATCTCTTGTTGAGGAAAGGGGAAGGGGGACTTCCAAAGTGCTACCTTGTTTGAGCCTCCCAGCAATCTGGGCCAGGCAGGGCAGGCAGGTGAGGCCCCAGTGGCTCATTCCAATTTACACTGGGATTTGGTAGCAGGGCCAGCATTCTGGCGGCGGATTGGGATTCGAAGCATCACCAGGCTGTTTCCCAATGTGCTGTGATTAGTTGGGGCTGAGAGAAGCAAAACTTTCTCCCCACGGCAGCAGCCCCAACTCTGTGATTTGCTGCAGTCCCTGGTGAACCAGAGTTGGAGAGATGTATTATAAATGTTAAGTAGGGAATACTGATGTTCCTGGGACGAAGAGAGATACTAGTCACGGAGGGTCCTTGTCACGCTTGCGGGAGTGTGGGAGGACAGAAAGGATTGACCTGGGGTGGTCCCAGCCTGTCCCTACCCCACACGATAAAGGGGGTTCTGGCATTGTCTACTGGTTCCTTCCACCCTGTGAGTCCCCCTCCCCACTCCAGGGAAGGCCCTCGTGTTATCAGACCAGCTCTTTGGCTTTTGGGATATGGGATCAGGGAGAATAGGACGGAACAGCTGGAAAATCTGTAGCTCAGGAGGTGGAGTCAGGACCGGGGTATTTGGCAGAAAGGAGTCACCAGGGGAGCCAAATACTGTATGGACATAGGTGACAGGAATAAGCAAATTGGGAAGTTTCTCCGACCACGTGTCCCCTTCAAAAGGTCTGAGTTATGCAGCTGAAGAATTGAAATGATTTTTTTTAATTTTTTTTGACGTTTATTTATTTTTGAGACAGAGAGAGACAGAGCATGAACGGGGGAGGGGCAGAGAGAGAGGGAGACACAGAATCGGAAACAGGCTCCAGGCTCTGAGCCATCAGCCCAGAGCCCGACGCGGGGCTCGAACTCACGGAGTGCGAGATCGTGACCTGAGCTGAAGTCAGATGCTCAACCGACTGAGCCACCCAGGCGCCCCTTGAAATGATTTTAAATAACTTTTTGATTGCTGGACTATGTGCCATCATGGCACTGACCATTTGCATTGTGGTTTTAGTAGGGTTACACGTCAGTAAGAACAAGGACAAAAATACTACCTACCATGTACTGAAGGTTATTATCCAATATGCCCACATTTCACTTAACAACACTATTCTGCTTTTTTCTCTTTTATATTTTGAGTTTTGACCCCCTCAAGACTGCTTTTTTTCCCCCTTCTGTGCTGACTAATAGAATTCCAATATTGGATCTTGAAACTGTAAGTCCTTATAGCTGCTGGCGAAAGAGATCTCAGCAAGATAAGATGTAAAAAAAAAAAAAGTCCCCACTTTCCCTGCAGCTACAGGAAAGCAGATTCTAGTCTGCATGAGAAATCCATCCTTGCAAATGTTATTTCTAACAAAAGAGCTTTATACGGGCACCCTGACTTCAGAGGTGGTTGCAGTCCTCCCTGGTAAACAGTTTTCACTCTTAAAGAAAACCCCCCATAATTCCAATTGATTGTCTTACTTAAAAATTTATCACCCTGGTGATAATATGTAAGTGGATATTTCTGTGTTCTGGAAGGTATTAAATACTTGTGAGCTGTCTTTGTGAAGCCAGAGGAGGGTGATGGGCACTGTCTCTTCTGCATGAATGAGCGTGAACAAACCTGGCCCTGTTGGAATTTGTATTTAAACAAGGAGTTGGAGAGGCCTTGTGTCATTTCAATTAATAGGAGCAAGGTGCAGTGTCCTCTACCTGGGTTGTCTTGTTTAATCCTCCCAGCAACCCCACAAGATGGGAGCTTCTGTCATCTCTCTTTTACAGACAAGACAATGAGACACAGTGAGGCTGACTAATGTGCTGGGGGACACACAGCGGGCAGGCAGCAGAGCCAGGAGTTAGAGCCAGGCTGGCTTGGAGATCACACTCTCAGCCTGGATGCTGTGTACCTGAGGGAAGGGGGTTTCATTTCTTCCTGTGGGTTGATGACTCTGGCAAGTAGTGGATGACGAAACTGGGACTGGTTGAGAATCCACGTGTTCAGAAAAGAGGAGAGTAGAACCTCAGAATCAGGGCAGCTTCACAGCACCTGGAAGGAATAAACACAGAAAAGAAAGAAAAGGAGGAGAATTGAGAGATTGTTCCAGAGTCAGAATCCAGGAGGCTGTAGTGAGAGCAGGGGGGTGGGAAGAGCCCAGGAATGGGCTGGAGGGGCTTGGAGAATGACTGGCCTGGGTTTGGCGGGTAAAAGGGACAGGGACCTCAAGGTCTATGTCACTGACATAATACAACTTGGGGCAGGGCACCATTTATAAGGAAAAAGAGGTGAGTGGTAAACCCTGGAATTGAACAACTGAGAGACCCCGCCTGGGGACACTTTGCTTAGAGGAGCTGCCAGCTCACCGCAAAGAAGAGGAGGGAATACACAGAAGAGCTTACTATGTGCTTTAACACTCTGCCCAAGCTCACTGGGCACTGTGAAGCCCAACACGGGAACAGACCCACGTGTACATTGTCTTTATCCTACAATCATTCCTGCCAGCGGTGAGAGTTGGTACGTTCAGAAGTGGTGGGCCCCATAGGCAATTCTTCAGGGGTTAGATATAGTGCCTGTTTGTCTCATGTGCTTATCTGTCTGCCTTCTAATTCCTATGGGAAACAATCTCTCTAACACCACACACACACACACACACACACACACACGCACAAAGTTCCAGTTATCTTTTGTCGCATAACCTATTACACCTAGACTTTGTGGCTTAAAACAACCATTTTATTATGATCACAGATTCTGTGGGTTAGGAATTGGGAAAGGACATAGCAGGGATGCATTGTCTTTGTTTAGAGGGTGTCTGGGGGCTTTACCAAGGAGGACTCGCTATTGGGGAGGAATCATCCTGATGCGATGTCACTCACATGTCTGGTAGTGATGTTGGTTGTCCACTTTAACCTCCACTGGGGCTGTTCTAACTGAACACCCATGCTTGGCCTTTCTACATGCCCTGGGCTTCCCACAACTTGGTGGCCTTGAACTTCTTAAATGGGGGCCCAGAGCTTCAGAGGTGAGTGTCTCAAGAGACAAAAAAAATAGAAGCTGCCAGTTTCCTTTCTCTTTTTATTTTTTTAAATGTTCATTTATTTTTGAGGGAGAGAGAGAGAGAGACAGCATGAGCGGGGAGGAACAGAGTGAGAGAGAGAGAGAGAGAGAGAGAGAGAGAGAGAGAGAGAGAATCTAAAGTGGCTCCAGGCTCTGAGCTGTCAGCACAGAGCCCGATGCAGGGCTTGAACTCATGGACTGTGGGATCATGACCTGAGCCGAAGTCAGACGTTTAACCGACTGAGCCACCCAGGCACCCCAAAGTTGCCAGTTTCTAAGGGCTAGACCTGGAAAAAGAGAAAGAATTACTTTTACCATATTCTAGTGCTCTAAGCAGCCACAAAGTCTACCCAGATTCAAGGGGAAGGGACCAACGTGACCATGAGATGAAAGGAGTGTCAGTGTTACGTTGTAAAAGAACATGGGAGATACTGGGGGGGGCCACGAATGGAAAAATACAATATACATATACTTAGTCTTGGTGTGTTCGTCAATAATGGTGTTATTCTTGTCTGGGAGTATGAAATCTCGGGCCCGTGATGACCCTTTTGGCTAACTGGTTGGGGCAGGCCCACCTGCAGAATGACTCCAAGCAGGCATAGGCAGAGCTGAGAGTTGGAAAGAGACAGAGTTCTAACAAATTGCTTAAGCCTCTGGGTAGAGCCATGCCCCCAGCCAGCTCTTGTCCAGGATTTTCATGTTTCTGGCACAACTGAAAGAATTCTTAACAATAAAGCGAGGGAGAGAGGGATGGTTGCACCACAAAAGTAGTAAAAGGGCCAAGATTTTGAGCCCCAAGTCTCATTCTGTGGGGGAGAAACTTCTTCTAGACGGAGGCAGAACATCTCCCAGGGGAGAGATAGTGGGAGACTGCTTTGGGGAGGTTCCACCTCTCACGGAGTATTATCACCTCCATTCCTTCCTGTCCTCTCACCATGGCCCTAAAGAACCCAAGAATCACGGAGATGATCTAGAAGTTGGGGAATTAAAGGTAGCTGCTTTCCATTCCTGTGATATTGAGCAAGTCACTTAAATCTCTCTTAGCTTCAGTCTTCTCATCTAAAATGTGGAGATTATGGGGTAATGTGAGGATTAAATGAGATGATACTCAGGAAATCCTGAGCACAGTGCTGGGTACACTGTAAGCTCCTGATGACTAGAAACTATTACATGAGCTCTTTGGGTAGTCAAGATTCTTCTGATGTTAACACAAAGATGGAGGTCTTCGCATCTCTGAAATAGCCTCAGGTCTGCCCAGCCTTCTCTCAGTGCAGCCTGTGGAACTATTAGAAATGACAGGAGGCTCTCTTGCAGATTTATATGTATGGGTGAGTGGTAATTTCCATAACAAACACAACCACACACAGGCGGGGCACAGATACCTCCAAGGCCCAGGAGCTGCAAAGGGAACACCTACTAAATCAGGACTGGTGAATAAAGCCCAGGGTGTCTTCCTCCCCTTCCCCATGCTAATGAGCTTGTATATTCCAAATTATGAGCCCAGTGGAAGGGCCTGGCCATGGTGGGATTTGCCAGTAGCCTTGAAACTGAAATAGTCATACATACCCACCAGAGGCTGCATGGAGTACAGGCATCTTCGTAGTACCAGCATACCTCCTGATGATGACCAGAGAGGTTGCAGAAGAGCCAGAGCCCAGCAGGGGCTTGAAGGAGCTGGGAGAAGGGGAAGGGGATGTCTGGAGTGAGGTGAGGAAGGCTGTGCAGAAGGCACTGCTCTGAGTTCCTTCTGGAAGAGTTAGGATTTACCTGAGTGAGTTGTAATTGCATCTATGTCCTCTCTCATTCAGTTGGTAGATATGTGAATGGTCCTTGTGATCTTGAGGCCTCGGTTTTCCCATCCTGAAAAATGGGCACAATGATACATACTTTCCATACTTTTGGGGGGAGGGATTTGGGGAGTACAAGAGGAGATACAAAAGAATGTGGGAAATTGAGGTCCTAGGGCCATTGCAGATTTAGAGACTTCTTGAGCTAGAAAATCATGAGGTTCAAATAAATCCCTTCATTTTGCATTTGAGAAAAACAAGGCCCAGGGAAAGGAAAGGATTCACCTGACATCTTCAAGTGAATTAGTGAATGAGATGAGACCAAGTGTCAGAGACCCTGATACTAAGCCATGTGATCTTTGTTTTTCCTCTCCTTGCTCAGTTTGCTCCCTTCCTGGTGGTCATATTGGATTCCAGTTCCCATATTGGATACTTATGGCTGGTGAACCTAGTTGTATAGAGCATGGACTCACATATTATGCATTTGTGGTCTCCCTAGGTCCTGTGGCTGGTCTGGGAAGTGATATCACTGTTACATTAATGCTTTAAATATCATATACATTCATGCTTTTGTTCACTGCATGATAGATAGTGTATAGTCTCCTCCATTGACATCCCATCAGCATGAGCCTACAATTCCCACTGACTTGGTAAAGCTTATTTCTCAGATGGTGAGCCATGAGGAGTGGATTCAGTGCTCTGCACATCCTTTCTCCCCAAGCAGCAACCCATGAATTGAGAGAGTGAGAAAAACTGGTGTAAAAGAGGTAATAGATTCTATTTCTAGATGAGACAGGTGGCTCTGAAGCCACCACTTATTCATTATTTCAGTTGAATGAGCCATAATATGTGACCATGTGCATGTTCTCTCATAATATCTCACAATAACCAGTGTGTGGCACTGATTATAAGAGGGACTGGAGAACGGGAACATGGATGACTCAGACAAGTGCATCCTTAATTTTGGAGACAAAATTGCAAACGGTGGGAGGTGAGAAGGGTTATCATAACCATTGTCTCTCAGTGGACCTTTGCAACAGTCCAACTTGGTCTGCTAGCTTCCTCTCCCACTTCCCCAGTCCACTCTCCCCATCGGGGCTAAAAAGCAGGTTGTTTTAAACATAAATCGGATCACTCCCATGCTTAGGATCCAAATGTCTTCTATGACCCACAAGACCCACGTGGACCAGTTCCTTCCTATTTCTCCAACCTTATTCCTCCAGGTCTTCCCCTCGTGCACTACACTCCATCCACATTGGGCTCCTTTCCACACTCTGAACATGCCACATTTGTTTCCACCTGAGCACCATTGCAGTTGTGGCACCCTTTTCTTGGATTGCATTTCTGCTAGCTCTTCATAAGTCTGACTCCTTTTCATTGTTCAAAACTCAACTCATTCATCATCTCTTCAGAGCAGCCTTCCTTGACTATCCTAGCCAGAGTAATTCTCACCCTGTCACCATAGCCCATTTCTCTGCTTATTTTCTTCATAGAACTTACAACGAACTGAAATTATCCTAGTTACTGATATATTTATGTAATTTTTGTCTTTTCCTCCCACTAGCCTGTACACCCCGTAAGAGCAGAGAATTTCTTTGGCTCATCACTATATGTCCAGTGCTTAGCACAAAGCCTGGCACACAGCAGGCTTTCAATAGTCAAGGAAAGATTTCTAAATAATAACCTCACTTTTCACTCTCTCAGAGAGGAGGTATTCTTGCATGTAGGTTTCAGAGGGAAAATAAGTTTGGTCCCAGGGGTTCTGCTCTTCTACCCATGTACTCCACTGACAACTTTAAAATATGAGAAACTCCATTTACCTGGGCATTCCCTGAAGTGCAGGTCCCTTGGGAAACACGTGGATTGGAGGAAGGAGGTGGAGGTGGAAGGGAGGTAAATGTTGGGTGTTTTCCAAACCAATCTTCTCATCACACATACATTTTTAATGCTGTCAGAATTTAATTTGTTATACAAAGCTGGAAGCAGTCGCGTTGTGTGTAAATAGCAAACTGTGGGAAGATTGCTCTCTGCAAATACGTTTTGCCAGCCCAGTCTATTTCCATACCCATTAAATGCACGAGCCACTGTCCCTGGTGCTGAAATAAGAGAACCAGCTGGGCACCAGGGCTTAGCGAGGGTCCTTCCCCTGTCCAAGGTGCTGAAACAACCTCTGGGAGCTACCCCTGGCGCATGGTCACCAAGCATAGCTGGATCACTGCAATGACAGCTGTTGGAAATCACAAGGCTGGACTATAATTCAATTCTAATTTAGTATGTCTTGAAATTAATCCAGGAGCTGCTGCGACAGCCATCCTATTCTGCTCTAGGGAGAGTGGCAGGGCTATGGGATGATGAGACCTTTTGGCAGCTCCAAGGGGCATGTCCAGCCTCAGGCGTTGTGCACCACATCAATAATGCCATGAGGAAGGACAGAGGTGTCACAGATTGTGGTTTACAGTCTCCACTCGCCATGACACCTGTCAGTCCAGCCTTACACTACGTGGTCTGTAGTGATGTCTCTGCTGGAAGATCCCATAGCTCATTATCCTCATCTGCACAATGAACAACTATGTTTCCATTTCCCTCAAGATGGAAAATAAAGAACAAAGGTTTGTAATTTTATAGCCCTTGAGAAGTGAATGACAGGTGATAATTTAAATTTTGGACTGAGGGAGTGGAGTGACCATTTGAAAACATTTATTAATCATTTTGAGGAATAACTTGTATAAAGTACACAAATCTTAAGTACACAGCTTAAAAGTGTGCATGTGTGTATAACCACTATCCAGATAAAATGCATAACATTTTCAGCACCACTGTCTTGTGATGCCTCCCACCAAGGGTAACTCCTTTTC
Organism: Lynx canadensis; assembly: GCF_007474595.2. NCBI lineage: Eukaryota > Metazoa > Chordata > Mammalia > Carnivora > Felidae > Lynx > Lynx canadensis. The sequence goes on along the minus strand of NC_044310.1, from coordinate 8,246,173 downwards.
TGACATCTGTCACCAAAGATTAGTTTTTCTTGTCCTTGAACTTCATATAAATGTATTCACTCTTCTATATCTGACTTCTTTCATTCAACATCATGTTTTGAGATTCATCCATGTCATTGCATATCAGTAGTTCATTCTTTTTTTATTTCTGTATAATACTCTTTTGTGTGAATAAACCACAGTCTATTGATCCATTCTACCATTGAGGGACATTTGAGTTGTTTCCAATTTGAGGCTGTTATGAATAAATCTGTGAACATTCTTGTGCATGCCTTTTGATGGACAAAGCACTCATTTATGTTGGGTACATACCCAGGAGTGAAATTGCTGATTATATGTATATTTGCATCAATTTACAGTCATTTTTTAAAAAAAGATGAATTTCTCCTTTGTGATTTTGCCTATCTTCATTCTTTTGGTCAACAGAGAAGATGTTCTAGGAAAAACTCTGTTTAAATAATGTGGCTTTAGATTTTTCTGGGACATTTTATTGATTAATATTGATTAGTCAACTATTCCCTACTAATCTTTTCCTAGAAACCAGAGACATTCTTCCCTGAGACTTTTCTTCTCTTTGGTTATCACCATGACTGACCCCTGTAATGGAATGTGAATGAGATGATGCAGAGCTTATAATGAATAATCTTCTCCTTCCTCTGCATCAAGGTACAACATGTCTGAGAGAAGAATCTGGCCAAGAAGAGCTAGGAGCATCATATTTACCTCCCCCCACCTCCCCGCCAGTGCAATGAAAGAATTTTGGGAGCTCCACACACTCAAAGGTCAATTAAAAATCTGCAAGGAGTTTTATGCTCCAAGAACGGAATGGGGATGGGTAGCAGGGAAAATAACAAGGTCCTTCTCCTTTGTTCTTCTCCATTCTTGTCTTTTGTCCAGATTTTATGAGATTTGGGAGCATTATATTCACTGCTAGTATACAATGTTTAGATAATTTTAGGGTTCAAATTTGGACTATATTATAGACAGCTCAACAATCTCAAGGGCACACATGGAGTATTTTACAGATTTTCCTAAACATTGATCCATTCATTAGGAGACCAAATGCCCAGTCTGCCTCACCTCCCTGGCTGTTCTCCCTGGCCTTGAGGTCACAAGATTTTCCATTACACATTTACTCCTCTGTAAAATTTCTCTCTCTCTGTTGCTCTATGCTCTTTTTTAAAAAAAAAAAAAAAAACACTAGGTCTGTCATTCTCCTCACTTCTTTCCTCTGGACTTCTCATTTTCCCTCTCTGCTTCCCTTCCCACTTCCTTCTGTCAGGCATACCCTTTGGACAAAAGATCTCTGGGCTCAGAGCAGCCAAAATGACTGACGAAGAATAAAATGAGACCCTGATGTTCTCTTGAGATGGAGATAAAGTTCTTACAGCCCCTTTGGAGGTAGCAGTAGAGACGGATAATGGCTTGTGCTTTATGAAATGGAAGCAATCAGAACTATGTCAACAAGAACCAAAGACCTTCCATCCTGCCTTTCTGAGTTGGGGTTAGAGAAGCTCTTGTCTGAGCTGAGGGTTAAAGGACTTGAAACTTAGGATAAGGAAGGAAAGTAGAACACACTTGTGGTATACCTTGGCTTGGATCCCTTTGGCCTAGGGAGTTGGGGGTCAGGAAGTCATGGTGGGACAAGAGAGGGTGCAGTGTTCACCCTGGGGCCCTGGGAATCTTGGAGGGTCACACATATCTTTGACATGCCTTTAGGGAGTCCCTGTAGGACTGGAATTAAGGGCTCTGCCTGCCTCAAGGTTATTTAACTTCCTCATCAGCCATCAAGGCTACCTGCAGGTCATACAAAAAGTGATCTCCAAATCTGCCATAGCTTCAGGATTCTCCCCTGGCCCACCCCACCTCTCTGGCCTGAAGGTGGTCACTGTCAGCACTTTCCCTCTCTATGTAGATCAATAGGGCCCTTGGATATGACCTCAAGTTCAATTATGGCTTCAATTATGGAATAAAGAGGCCGTTATTGCACACCTACCTCTTATTAAAAACACTGCACTGGGGGGCTGGCAGATACTGGACCTGGGGGGAGTCATTAGCCCACTAATTTGAAATCAATTTAAAGTGTATTTGCTTAATGGTATAAGCATAGTGAATTATCTATAAATTGTTAATTTAGTGGAATGTCACACCAGATTTTCGTTTTATAAATTGCGTTTTGGGGTTGGCAAGTGTATATGTCCTTTCTCTCCCCTCCACCCTTGCTTTCTCTCTTTTTTCTAAAACAAAGCTTGATAATCTGTCTTCTGGGATTCAACCCATAACAGGAGGGTTGAACACAATTCAGGCCATAATAGGAGGTCTTGTGCACTCCTGCTCATTCTTCAGGAACCATGATGCTGCCTTGTGAACAAGCCTGGTGAGTGACATACGGCCCTGTGACCCTTGTTCCCCCAGCTTGACAGCTAGCCAAGCCCCCAAAGCAAAACCACTCAGTTAACCCACAGCTGACTGCAGACGCATGAGAGAGTCTCTAGCATCAGAAGAACCACCCAGATTATCCCAGCGTAATATAATCATGAATCATGAGCTAAATAAGTGGCTATTGTTTTAAGCCACCAGTTTTTGAAGCAGTTTGTGAGGTGGCAATGGATAATTGGTATATTGAGACTCAGAGAGATCATGTGGCTTTCACAAGGTTGCACAGCTATAGGTGGAACCCATGCAGCCTGATGGTCTGATTATCACACGATGGGGAAAGGACCTGCCCCAAGGTATCAGATGTCCCAAAGTCCCCCTGGGTCAAGGGCCCCAGAGTCCCTTAGTGGCACCTCTGGAGCTCAGTGATTCAGGTGACAAAGATGGGAGGAGTCTTGCCTCAGCTCCGCCATTTGCTGTGAGATCTTGAGAGAAATCACTTCATCTTCCTGAGCCTCAATTTTCTCCTCTGTAAAGTGGGGTGCTAATAGGCCTGCTTTGCAAAGTTGTGTGAAACTGGCGAGACAGCCTCTTGTGGGTTGCATAGTGTTATACGCACTTTAGGGTGTCTCTATTTTTATTATAATAATGTCTTCTATGCTCTCTGTTCCCTTTGGTGCTACCTGCACCACTGAGCCACACCAAGTCACTGCTCAGGGTGGAGGCAGTTGCATGCAGTAGAAACTGACCTTGTAGTCAGCCAGCCTGGGTTAGAATCCCACCACTAGGTGAAGATAGGTGACTCACTTTCTTCTCTGAAAAATGGGGATACAATCTTCCTTTCAGGGAGGGTAGTAGGAATGACATGATTTCGAGGCATGTATAAGGGACTCAGTTATATCTCAGCTTCCCTCCACCCCTCCCTGTAGAATTCTGCTGTTCTCACCAAGGGAAGGCAGATCTGCCCTGAAGGCACTCTGGCAGGCAGAGTGGAGTGACTGTTGCGGCAGAGTCTGGTCAGAAGCCCTTCTCCTCTCCCCACACAAGCCAGATAAGTACAAGCAGCATCTCTGTCAGGTAGGCTTGTGCAGAACAAAGGCTCCACTGATCTGCCAAGAAACCCGTCCTTCACCTCGAGTCCCTTTGACAAGAGGTGGGGGAGGAGGCTGAAGGCAAGGAAGGATGCAGGGTTTCTGGAGAGTAGAAGGCACCTGTTAATTCATCCCCCTGTAGAGAAGCAAAGCAAGGGCATTCTTCTGCCCCAGTTCTGATGAAATAGTTCCCATTTTACAAGTAGGCAGATGGAGGCTTGAAAGGGGCAGGAAATTCATTCAGTCAGCAAATATGTATAATGAATATACTCTATGCCAGGAACTGGGGATATTCAGTCTTTTGCCTTCATGGAATATGCCCTCGTGGGGAGAGAGAGACAAGTAGAAGGTCACTAAAAATACGGGGCACAAGAAATACAAAGGGCTGTGGGGTCACATCCCAGTACAGCCAACTCAGACATGGGGCAGTAGTGAAGGCTTCCTGGAGGAAGCTGAGTCCCAAAGGGTAGGAAAGAGCTATCAAAGTGCAGTAGGGAGAGGAGTGTTCCAGGCAGGGAGAACACCCCACAGTGGAGGCTGGAGGCGAGTCAGAGCACTACATGCATCAGGACTGAAATAAATTTGGTTCAACTGAGGCCCAAGGCACAAAGTGGAGTCAGTAGTGTGAGATAAAAATGGGGAAGTTGTCAATGAGACCCTAAAAGAATTCGAAGACTACATGAAGGACCTTCAACTTTATTCTGGAAGTAATGGCCAATGCTTCAGTCAGCTATTGCTGCAATAATGCTGCAAAACAAATCTCCCCAAACCCAGTGGCATAAAACAACAATCACTTACAGTGTCAGCTGAGAGTCAGGTGATCTATGCTAGGACTAGCTTTGCTTGACTCTAGACTACAGCTTGGATCCAGTCTGTTCCACATATCTCTCAGCCTCCTAGAACAGGTGGGCTCCCTGGGACACATCTTTCTCTTGGAGAAGCAGAAGCTCAGAGGGCAAGTCCCCTCAGACAGACATATTTCAAGCCTTTGCTTGCTTCACGCCTGCCAGCATCCCAGTAGACAATGCAAAGTCATATGGCCAGACCCAGCATCAATGGGACAGGAAAAAACATTCCACTCACAGTTGGAGAAAAACTAATTGGGAAGCAAATAGTCCCTATTTATTGAACAGCTTTGCAACTTTAAGCACATAAATGCTACCCTGAGTTGGGAGAAATCTGTTATACAACAATGACGATGGTAGTGATGATGGTTTAGCAGATATCACTATGGCCAAGTCCTTGGCATTATAGTATCTCATTTAAAATACAACAAGCATGCACCATGGACTATTCTATTTAATGGATGAGCAAACAGGTTAAGATAGAGCAAGTAACTTGCTCAAATTCACACAGCTAATGGAGGCAGAATGAGGACACAAAACCCGATTTCTAGGACTGCACACCAGCCCAGACACATAGCCTGGCCCCGGCCTTTTTCTATCACCCTGTGCCCCTACCAAGCATCCCCTCTGCCTTCCCAACTACAAGGGGGAGATGAAGAGACATCAGGCAATGCCACACTCCTGGTCACTCCAAAGCCTCTGATTAAATTCTTTGGCTCCAGAGCAGGTGGTTGTCCCATGTTTCTGCTTAGAGAAGGAGGCAGGGAGGCTGCCATTGGCCCCACCAGCTCCTGGCAGTGCCTGGGTTCAGAGCACTTCAGCTGATGTTTGTAGATGCTTTTTCTGGGTGGAGGGTGCTCCCCTCCCTCCTTCCTCACTGTTCACCCTGCCTCACTACACCCTCCTCCAGTCTACCCTCTGCCCTGCAGCCAGAGAGAGCTCTCTAAGGAGTAGATGAAAGCCACATTTCTCCTCTGATTAAAAAAACAATCATCCAGGTACTACATTCCTGCAGTCAAAAAAAAAACCCAAGAATGTGAAAAGATTTATTAAAAAAGTCTTCCTCCAGTGATTGTCTGCCATCTGCCTGGTACCCTCCCCCCCCCACCATGCCCACAGGTAACCAGTGTTTTAGCTTTTCTTGTTTCCTTCAGCATTTCTTTATGCATATACAAGTGAAAATGAGTATATATCCTCTCACCTACCTATTTTTTTAAACACATAAGTTAGCACATTTTACACACTGTTTTGCCACGTTGCCCGATTTGATGTAGCTTGGTGATGTTTCGCCTGTTGGCACTTAGCTTCCTTGTTCTTTCTTTACAGCTATAGAGTATTCTATTGTCTGAAGGGACTAATTTATTTCATTGGTCCCTGTGTTGATAGACATTTAGGAGCCCCCAGTCCTTTGCTATACCAGACAAGGCTTCAGTGATTAACGTCTACACTTGACCAGTGTATGTTTATCTGCAGGCTAAATTCTCAGAAGTGGGTTCGCTTAGTCAAAAGGATCATGCAGTTGTGATTTTGAGTGTTACTGCCAAATTACCCTCCATTTTGAGTTGTTTCTACTCTTACCAACAATGCATAAGACAGCCTGTTTCCCCAAACCTTGCCAACAGAGTGTGTTATCACACATTAAGATTTTTACCAATTGGACAAGCCTATAATGGTCTCCTGCTTTAAAGAACCCTTCATTATATCCCCATTGCCCTGGGATAGAGTCCAGCTTCCTTGGGCAGTCGTAGGAGTGGGCACAGCTTTTCCCTTTTTAAGAGTACTTTGTCAGCCAGGAAGGTAGATGTGGACATGACTCATGGTGACATGGAACATGGTGTTCCAACAAAGAGCCATGCAAGAGAAGTGGAAGCCTTCATGGAGAAGATGGCATCTGAGCTGAGCCTTGAGGGACAGGCCAGAGTTTGACAGGTGTTAATGGGGGAAAAGTGAGGGGGACATGTACGTATAGTCCAGAATGGAGATGGGGAATGTCTGGGGCAGATGAAGAGTCTAGGATGGCTGGAGGACCTTGAAGGAGGTGAGCTTGAAGGGAGGCTTAAGGCCAGGTCATTATGGGCCTTGAATGTTATATGCAAGAGTTGGGGTTTAAGCCTGTAAATAATAGAAACTCTTGAAGCCTTTGGTGCGGGGTTATTTAGTTAGGACTCTTGATTTAAAGTGAAAGAGAACCTTACTCAAAGTGGCTTAAGGAAAAGGGGATTTATTGGCTTAAGAAAGAAATCTAGGCATGTCTAGCTTCAGGCATGGCTGGATCCAGAGGCTTAAGTAATGTGATCAGAAATTTGACTTTTACCCTTAGCTCTGCTTTCCTCTGATCTGGCCTCATTTCGAGGCAGGCTCTGGGCTCCTCCCACAACCTGGGAATATCAGTCAAAAGACAGTACATCTTTCCCATGATTCCAGCAAGTCCCCAGGAAGACACTCAATGGACCGGCTTGGGTCAAGTGCCCATCCCTCCACCAATCACTTTGGTCAGGAGATGGAATGTGCTTATTGTCCGGGCCTGGGTTACATACCCACTCACCTGGTGGAGGGGTGGGGGTGGTGTAAGGGGGTAATTGGGGGAGCGTGTGTGTATGGGGGAGGGTGGCCTCAGCCTCGCCTGCACCACATGTCCAGGATGCGGGAAGATCCTCAAAGAAAAATCAAGGTGCAGTGACCAGAGAGGGAAGAATGGGCTTGTATGGGAGACAGATTACAGGTGGGGAAGCCAAGAAGGAGACAGTAAAGTTTAGGAAGAGGGTGGGGGAAAGGAAGAGGCTCCCTTTGAGCCCCCTGTTGGGGGTGTGGTGGTGGGGGGGGCATGAGCACCTCTTTGTGGCTGGGAAGCACACTCTGCCATCTGCTGCAACCTGGTCTCGGGATGCAGACCTAGTCTCTAAGGCAAATCCAGGCAGCCTTGGAGGGCGGGGCTGGTCAAAGACATCAAGCCCCATGCCAGCCTGAGCCCCTCAGGCACAGTGATGTGTGGAAGAGGGAGGCTGGGCTCGTATTATTTCACATCTGCTGGGAGTGGCTGGCATTTCACAGGACTCCGCAGAGCCTTGAATGCCAAAGGCAATGGTATTTAGCCTGCTGGAGTGCATGTGACCACCGCTCCGAACTCCTCTAGAGGCAAAGGAGACTTGGTTCTTCCTGAGCAACTTTCTGCAGGAACCGAGGCTGGCCTGCAAGGCCTGTGCAGAGGGCCACTCCGCGTGCTTCGCTCAGCTCCCTTTGATTCACCTGGTGGGTTGTGCGTGTCACTCTGAGCCAGATGTTCTCTCCTGGGCCAGCGTGTTACCTCTTTCCATGTCTGCTGCCCCCAAAGCCTCCAGCCTTGCCCCCTCGAAGATCCAATGAATCCCTTCTTTTATGCCTAACATCAGCCTGCAGTAGGCTGTCCTTTGGCTCAAGAAGGCCTGTGTCTGGTGGGATCAACTCCCCAGAGGCAAGAAAACCGGTCCTCAGTCCCTGTCCCAGTCCCAGTCCCAGAAAGGGCCCTTTCTCCTCACTCTTCTTCCTCACTGCTGTCTGTGGTTATGTGTTTGAGGTTTTTTTTTTTTTTAATGTTTTATTTATCATTTGAGAGAGCGTAAGTGAAGGAGGGGCAGAGAGAGGGGGGGGGGGACAGAGGATCTGAAGTGGGCTCTGTGCTAACAAGCTGACAGCAGTGAGCCCAACGTGGGGCTGGAACTCACAAACTGTAAGATCGCGACCTGAGCCGAACTCGGACACTCAACTGACTGAGCCACCTAGGCACCCCGAGGGGTTCTTTTGTTAATTTTCCCCACCTCCACAGTAAGGTCCAGGAGGTCAGGGTCTGGGTCCGTGTTTGCGTTACCTTGTATCACTGAGGCCTGGAATGGTGCCTGGCACACAGTAGGTGCTCGGCAAGGAAGTTGTTGGACAAATGAACACACAGCTTCAATGGGTATTCTTCTGCCTGTCAGATGTGAACAATGATGGGAACAAGAGAGACTTGGGATGGCCACCGATGGTGGACAAAGAGGACAGCTGGACTTCCGGAGACTCAAATTCTGCTAGCATAGCAGTGGAGGGATTCGGAGCTCTGGACATCGTTTTGTCCCCTGCCCCATTTCCCAAGGGATTATATCAATGTTCAGTGGTTTGTTCAAGATCACCCAGGCAGGGCTGGAACTAAGACTTGGACACTGGACTCTCAACTCTAGACCTGGTGTTCCTTTTTCTGAGAGTAGCATGCAGGCGGGGGACAGCAACTGAGGGACATTTGTCAGCTGGCCCTCGGGTCAAAGGTGGTGCATGCTGAGAGGCTGAAGGGGACAGAGAACATATAGTCAGGAGCCAACAGCCCTGGGTGGGAAGCCCAGCTCTGTCTCTCACAAGCTGTGTGATCTCAGCCCAGTTACTTTTTGTCTCTGAGCTTCAATTTCCTTCAGCAGTGAAACAGAACAAAAACATTCCCTTCTGAAGCTGTGAGAATTCCCAAGAATGCATGGATAGGACCCGGGATGCAGTCGGCACTCCAAAAAAAGCTGGCTCTCATTAATAAGTATCTCCTGGCCTCCAAAGGAAGGAGGGAGAGAAGCTGGGGCTCAGGGAACTTTTGCAGGTGACAAGGGTCTCTCTCTGCCGGGCTCCCCTGGTGTCCCGTGGCCCTCCTTGGCCTGCTGAATGCCTGCACATCTTCACAGACCCCAGAATAACTGCTGTGCCCGAGCTAATGAAGGGCATCTCATTAATGCTCAGCAAAAGCTCATTAAAACCGTGAGCTGTGCATCAGTAGCAAAGGAAGGTCAAGGTTCTTTTCATGGGAGTTAGTGCCTCTGGGACTCTGCGTGCAAATATTCACAAACAAGTTAAAGGGCGATTTACTTGTAGACAAGTAGACAGTCAGGTGCGTGGGCCCAAATAGTCACCCACATCCTTCCCTCAGCCTTGCCTCGGCCTCCGCCCCGGGTGAGGAGAGCATTCCTGGCCGGGAGCTGGACAGAGCGGTCACCACACAGGGCCTGAGGGACCAGGACAGGTCAGCTTTGATGAGGAAATAAAGATCCGAAGTTGAGAATGCCACCCACAGAGGGGGAGCCTGGCAGGGAGGTGGGGTGGGGGTGGGGGTGGCGGGAGAAGCCTGGTGCTACCGGAAACTGCCCTCCCCTCTGCATCCCAGGTGTTCATCTGTGAGACGGGAGCCGAGCTCACTGGAGAACTAGAGGGGTCCCCAGAGTAGTGCCCAGGCAGGGCAGCCCTAGTCAACTGCGGGGAGGTGACAGCGACACCAAGGCCTGGCTGCCTGCTCAACACCCCCACAACACTGAAGAAAACAGAGGCCAAGGGGAAGGAGGAGGAGCTGTTTCTGAAAAGGAAATAGGCTAAGAGAGGGTTTCTTTACAAATGGGCATTATTTGGACTGCATGCAAATGATATGCAAATGACTTTGCCTCCGCTTTAAAACTACGTTATTGGAGAGGCTATTAGACAGACGGGCAGTCCTTTCTCAGAGCACCTTCCGGGCTGTCTTGTTGACTTGCCTCCCGGTCACCCCCCTCCCGCCTGGGCTTCACCCAGAAGCTTGCCTGCTCCTCCCACAGTGCTGATCACTGGAAGGGGCACAACCCCGGAAGGGTCCTCTACGCTGCAGAGCCCTGGGTTCACCGGCCTGGCCTGAATCCCTGAGCAGCCCCTTCAGGGCTGTGTGGTCCCAAGCATGACCTGCCCCTGAGAGACAGTGCTCTTTGCTGGCCCTCCAAGGGCTCAGGTTTCACATAAGGCTGATGAGAGAGTGCTTAAGTGTGAAGTATGGTACACATTCAACGGTTTCCATCTCAGATTTTCTAACCACAGGCCTCTCGCTCGATGTGACCACCAACCTTGAATGTCCCCATCATCGGGCTTTGTTATAATTCTCCCACAGGCAGTATGCCCTTACTGGCCGAGCATACATCCTGGGAAAAGCTGGCTGGGGGTAAAGTCTGCCTCCACCTTAACTAGCTATGTGACCTAGCCAAGTCCATCTCTTAGAGCCTTGGTTTCCCCGTGTGCAAAATGGGTATGCTAGCACCCACTCTGTAAGGTTAATGAAGGATCTATGCAGGCTGAGCCCTGTTCTGGGTTGAAATGTCCCCCCGAAAGACGCACTGAAATTCTACCCCTGGCACCTACACATGTGAGCTTACTTGGAAATAGGGTCCTCGCAGATGATAAAGTCGAGTCATTAAGACAGACCCTCATCCGATACCACTGGCGTCCTTAGAAAGGGAAAATGACGTCAACATCACAGAGAAAAGACGAGCACGAGAAGGTGAAGGCAGAGATTGGAGTGATGTGTCCAGAAGCTGAGGACCACCAAGGACTGCCAGCAACCAACAGGAGGCAGCAGAAAGGCCCAGAACAAATTCTCCCTTGGACCCTCCAGGAGGAACCACCCTGCCGACACCTTGGTTTTGGACTTCCAGCCTCCAGAACCGTGAGAGAATAAGCTTCTGTTGTCTAAGCGCCGCCCCCGCCCCCCGCCCCGGTTGGTGGCATTTTGTTATGGCAGCCCCAGCAGATTAACACAAATCCCCAGAAGGACGTCCGGCACGGTAACTGGTACCATTAACTGCTCGGTGTCTGTCTTCACCATAGATGGGGGGGTGGGGGGGGGTGGGAGGGCAGCAGTCCAAAAGTCTGCTGTTCCTGGCACAAATACCGAGTCCCTGCTTGGTTCCAGGCGGGCACTAAGTGGGAACATGGTGCTGTGCTGCTGTTGTGCATCCCTGGACCCCAGTTAATATTTACAGATGGCCAGGTGAGCCAGCCCGGAGACCACCCTTGACGCCTTTCTCACCCTCAGGGCTCAGTTCCCGCTCAGTCTGTGTGCAGCTCGCCAAAGCCCAGGGGGCAGCGTCTGCCCCGAGGAAGGAGGCCAGTACCTGGTGCAGCACGTGGCACGCCAGACGTGCTCAAAAACGCCCCAGCCGAGGAGCCAGAGGAACCCCTTAAAAGAAGGCACATCTACTGAGCCCCACTCCCACAGAGCTACCCAAAGCCCCCAACCTCGCCCCTGCACGCAGAGCACTCTGGGACCTTGGTCCCTGGGGGGCCCAGGCCCTCCCTCTCGCCTGCGAATACTTAGTTATCACGATTTGAAGAATATGGGGGAGCCAGCGATGTTACGATGCTCATGTTAATGGCGGCAGTTTCCTGTCACTGGGATTGGAACCATCTGCTGTGAGATGCCGGCAGGCACAATCAGCCCCCATCTCCCAGGGGCTGCCTCCCCCACTTCCGGCCCCAGAGTCGAGTGGGGGAGCTGGGGACTTGGATCAGTGAGGAAGGCTGTGTTGGGGCCCTGCAGCCCCCGGGGAGAAGGAGCCTGTTGAGGCTGGGGCCAGGGTCGGGCATGCAGAACCCCAGGCCAGTCTCTGTACTCTCTGGCCAGGACCAAAAGGCCTGGGAGGGACCACAGGACCACCCAGCACTGGCCACCATAAAGCTGGGGGAAGGGGAAAATAGGATAGGGGGTGCAAGGCCCCTGCCCTTGAACCCACTGTGCTCTTCCTGCAAATTCCCCGAGGGAAGCATGGGACTCAGGAGGCAGCTGGGCTCTGTCACCGACCCAGCTACAGGTCAGTCAATTTGCCTCCTGGTGCCTCAGTTTTCACATCTGCAGAACGGGGGCCCTGTAACACCCGCATGCGAAAGTTGTCAGCACTGAGGCAGTGTGAGAGAGACACCCCCGTGGTGACCCGGCATGGAGGGGGGCTGGACTCTTCTATCAGGGGATGTCTGGCACGGTGGTAGCCAGCTTCCCATCCAACTCTGGCTGGGCGCCGTGATGAAGGCAGTGCGGGCCACACAGGTGGGCATCGGCTCCCACACTGAGCGACTTGGCGCCTTTCCAGCTCAGGCCTGGGAACAGAACGAGTTAGAGCCGAGCCGGGAAACATGTCTCTGGGATCAGAGAGCAAGGGCCTCGTCCCACACCCGCTGGACAAAAGGTGCGTTAAGTCAGGACCCAGTGCCAGCGCTATAGGGAGGTCCCAGTGGGCAGGGGGATCTTATAGCCACTCCGGAGGAGCATGAGGCAGGCGGCCAGCCCCAGGGCCCCCGCCAGGAGCACAGCGCCCAGGGCTTTGAGGAAGGAAGTCCTGGTCCGGGTGAAGGAGCCGGGGGCCATGATGCCAAGCAGGGCCGTGCTGACCGTGAGCGTGTAGAGGATGGAGACACCTGTGTTGAGCGCGACGATCTTGCCGAACTTGGCAAACGGGGCGATGATGCAGAAGAAGAGGGGCACCGTGGCGATGACCGTGGTGAGGGCGCTGGAGACGATGGCCACTCCCACGTGCCGCACGGCCTCCAGTGTCCTCCATTGGCGCTGTGAGTGGGCGTCCTGGTGTGGGGTGAGGGCAAGAGCTGGGGCCAGGGACGGACATGCCAGTGGGATCCCTCCCCGCCTGGGGCCAGCCCGCTCCTGGAGGCCCCCAATTCTGCCTCCATAAATGGGGCCAGTAACAGCACCTGCTCCCCAGGGTGGGTGTGAAGATGAACCAACTCCCTGAAGAGGGGGCACAGGCAGGCGCTTAAAGGTTGCTATGACGACCAGGCTAAGGCTGATTTGCACAGTAGGTCCTCACAAATGGCCCTGATTGGAACGGACCTCTTTCTTTTGACCAAAAGCACCTAAACACATAGCTGATTCACGTATTTATGAGCGTTTTCACACCACCACAACTCCAGGTTAGGAAACAACGAAAACTTTACGAGACCCGAGGCTGGTGTGGGCACAGAGTATGTGAGTACATTCTCACTAAGCCGAGAGGTCCGGACGGGTGGTTGGTGGCCTCAGAGTCATGACTGGAACAGCCCGCCCTGCTCCCCAGGCTGGAGAATGAGACTCGGACACAGGAAGCAGGAAGGGCCCTTGGGCATCAACGGGTCCAACCCCTTATGCTCATTAGAGAAACAGGCTGGGGGATGGACCCGCCCAAGGCCTGGAGCGCTGCTCGGTGGAAATGCCTTAGGACCCGAGTCCCCTGGGCGAGGAGACTGGCTGTGGAAACCTCAGCCCCTGGAACGCAGTCTGGTTGGGAGCTGGGCACCAGGGATGTCCAGCTGTCCTGGAGGGTCCCTCCGCTGCACCGGGGACGGGAGATGCGTTGGGGTAGGACTGGCAGGTCGCTCACCTCAGCCTGGTGCGGGGGCAGGTTCTCTCCGGCCAGCAGGTAGCCCTCAACCAGATGGACGCAGTAATCCACGGAGGAGCCGACGAGGATGGACAGGGAGATGGCCTCCACGGCACCCATCTCCCAGCCGCTCCAGTACATAATGGTCACCACAAGGCAGACGATGCCTGCAGGGGGCCGGGGGGAGGCAGCTTGGACCCAGCCTCACCCACACAGTCCTTGAGGGGTCCTGGGCGAACTCGGAGGGCCCCTGGGGAATGGGGCCAAGCCTAGAGTGGAGCCCCCACTTCTAGACACAGGAGGGACAAGGAGGGCCAGGGCCAGAGAGAAGCGGACGCTCCAAGGGGGGGGGGACAGGTGCGGCAAGGGGTCACTGGGCCAGGAGCTACTACCCGGCGACACGCGGCTCCCTTGCGGGAGCACACATGCCTGTGGGGCACCGTCCTATGCACGCCTGTGGCTGAGGGTCTTTCTGCCTGGGAGGGAGGTGGGGGTGGTTGGGAAACCTTCACCGAGGAGATGTGACAGTTAAGGGTGGAGAGAAACCTGCCGACCGGAGGCCACTAGCAAGGCCCCTGCCCACTCCTGGCCCCACAGCCTGATGCCTGTCACCCCTCTGCCACATACCCAAGATGCTCAGGAGCACAGGCAGCAGGAGGAGCACGTGGGTGGTGAACACGGCCACGGCGGCCACACAGATGAGCAAGGACAGGGCCAGGCCGTACAGGGCGCTCTGCACCCCTGGAAGGCAAGAGCAGACGGTCCTCAGCTGGGCTTCGTGGGTGCGGCGCCTACAGGCCCCCCTCCCCTCCGTGGTTCCGAGGTTACTGGGGTTCCACGGGTGGACACGGTCACCACTAGCTGTGTCACTCTGGGCAAGCCATGACCTCCCTGAGCCTCACCCGTAAAAGAGGGCAATCACAGCCCCTACCCCACAGGCCTTGTTGGGAGTTTAGAGAGAACGTGGGTCAGGCCCTCGGCACGGGGCGTGGCACCGGGAAGGCCCAGCGTGACAGAGACCTGCCATGTGGTGATCACTGTTACTTTCTAGGCGGCCAGATTCAAGATCAGAGAACGTGGCTAGGTACCCCAGAGCAGGAGACCCCAATTCTGGCCTCCGATGGGTACTCCTGGCCACCATGCCGTTCTGGTTGCTGCAGGGCTCTTGGCCAGGACTGAGGACACGACAAGCTGTAGCTCAGACAGGCCCTGCCCTGCCCCCCCCACCCCAGGTCACCTCCCTGTCCCTTCCCCCCTCCCCCACCCGCTGCCACCGGCCCGGCCCCGGCGTGGGGGGCAGGGCTGCCACTTGCCTATGATCTCCATGAAGATCTGTTTCCAGTGCTCGCAAGTCTGGAAGCCTCGGCGCAGGGCTGAGCCCTCAGGGAACGTCTGCAGCTGCTGCTGTAGGAAGCTCTCCCAGCGCAGGTAGTCGGAGTATGTCTGGAAGGAGGACTTGCCCTTGTACGTGGTCTGTGGGGCACATGAGTCAGTGAGACGGGCAGGGGGCGGTGCCCACTCACCCTTCCCAGGTGACAGCTGGTCTGCTCTGTGGCAGATGCAGCCGGCCCTCGGCCACCTGCACACAGAGGATGCTGTGTGTGGGGGCGGAGGGTGCCACAGTCCAGGATTACCTCCCACCAGCCTCTGCGTGCACGTGTGATCCTTACAAGGGCAGCAGGTTCTGATGTAACCACAGTCCCCGTCCCTTTCTAGCAGAGCCCGCTGCAGCTCCCAGAGCCTCCGCGCTCTCACGCCGCGCCCTCTGCACACGCTGTTCCCTCTGCCTGCACAGCCAGCTCCCACTTGGCCTTCAAGGCTCTCACTAGGGTTCTGTCTCTTCCAGGAGCCCTTCTTTGATTAACCAAGACAGGCCTCTGCTGGGCTCTGCAAGGCCTCGGTGCTTCCCCATCACAGCTGTTGTCACTGCCCAGCAGGCTGCCCGTCTCCTGGCTGCAGCGTGAGTCTGCTTCACAGCCCCCAGCTCTGAGGAGCCGTTCGGGGGAAGAGGCAGGCACTCACCCTGCTCTGGGACCTTCACGTGTATCCTCACTGACCCCGTTCTGCAGAGGAGGAACCTGAGGCCGGCGGGGATACGTGATTTGTTCAAGGACACAGAGCACACCATTCTGAGGTGGAGCTGGACCCTGGGTCTCGGCACACGGACAGCAGGGGCGGGCTTGGGAAGCCTCGTGGAGTGAAGTGCCAGGGCCCTGAGGTCCGCAGATGCCCAAGTCAGGGCTCTCGTGTGCTCACGTGTGCGTGCGTGTGCGTGTGCGTGCGTGCGTGTGCACGTGGGAGTCCAGGGAGTGTCAGGATGAGAGAGGAAGTAGTGATGTGCGTGGATGGCTGGTCCTTTGGCTTCCAAGCTCTTCCGGGGCAGGCCCAGCACCTGGCTCTGCGACCCACAACCAGGCCCCCCAAAGGGGCCCTCAGAGGGGAGCATCCTAGACTCTCACCAGCCCCCAACCTCATCTGCTCCCCAGCCCAGAGGCTGCAAAACGACACACACCCTGGGCTGGTGGGAACCGGCAGACAGCTGACATCAGAGAAAGGGCAGCGCCCTGTGGTCAGGTGGCCCTGGTTTAATACCCAATGCTGACACTCATAACCACGTGACCCGAGCAGCCCCTCTGGTCTGGGCCGGGGGCGGGGAATCGGGGGACACACGTGAGGCGAGCCCTCGGCACTGTGCCCGGCTGGCCACGGGAGCTCACCGACTCAAAGGCCATGGAGATCCACTGCACTCGGCCTTCCTTGACGCCCACCGCCCCGTGGGACAGCTGCCCCGGGAGCAGGTTGGGCTCCGGCAGCTCCTTGCACTCAGGGTGCAGCATCTGCAGGACGGAGGAGGTGCTGTAGCCTGCGGGGAGAAGGGGAGAGAGGTGGTCGGGGAGGGGACCCCGGGAGAGCACCCCTGCCCCACCCCATCCCCCCCCCACATCGGACGTGTGTCCTCACCCACCGGGTGAGAGTGTGGGAAGGGTGCACGCCCTTCCCCCAGCCCCCCAGCTTTCAAACGTGTCTGTAACCAGTGGCAGTGCCATTAGGCAACTTACAACAGTCACTTGCCATCGGGGTGGAAAAGGACATCTTGTGCCCCCTTGAGCAGAGCCCTGGCAGGGCCTCATCTGTGTCAGCCCCGGCCCTGGCTCCCAGTTCTGGAAAAGCTACTCCTGCAGGTGCCCCCACACATGTGCACGTCTGCACCTGTTCATGTTCACGCATGAGCCCACTCAGCAAGAGTCACGCACCCCTCACCCCAGCGCGGATGCAAATTCAGGCACAGATGCATGTCTGCAGGACACGCGCCAGGCACACGTGTGCTCACGGCTGTCCACCCGTGGAGCCTCCCCAGCCTGTCCTCCCCCCGCGCACCTGAGGGAAGGCACTGGGCCCCGCCTGGCTTCACCAGCTCCGAGTTCCCCGCGATGGCCTTGCAGAGGCGACACAGGTGCCCAATTTCTTTGAAGAGATCAAAGCTGCTGTCATAGATGACACTGCCCTTTCCCAAGGAGACACAAGCGGGCACAGGCTGCTCAGTGAGTCAGGAACTCGGCCCTGGGCCCTGCCCCGGGGCCAGAACCTCCGGAGCTCCCACCACCATCACAGACACTGTGCTGGAGCCCCGGGCACAGTCGCCTGAGGTCCCTGCCTGAGTCCACTCTGTAGGGCTCCCACCACTGTCCACCCTGCACGGTGAGCCCCCTGGGCTCACCCCTGCTTTTACCCACAGGCTCTCACGGGGGCTTCCTGCTCCCTCCCTTCCCTCTGCACATCCAAACCCCTCACCCACTTCCCCAGTGTGCTTTGTCCCCTCCTCACCTCCCCACCCTCCTCTAAACACCTCGGGATCCTCGGTCTAGACTGATCACACAGATCTCAGACGGTTCTGGCTCCCGAATCACTTTGGGAAAGATTCCTGTATACTCAGCTGGACTGGCTTCTCAAGGCAGGAGCTATGACGGTACCACATCCACAGCCCTGCCTACCGCGTGCTCAGCCCCCACTCTGTGCCAGGCGGACCCAGCCATGGCTCCGTCCGTGTCTCTCCCTTTCAGACACCCGAGAGCCCAGCACAGGGCACAAGCGTGTACAAGGGAGGAGACAGAGCGGAGGGCCCCTCGGTCAGGCACGCAGCAAGGGCTGTGGGCGCAGGGAGGGCCTCCTGCAGAAGGAGGGCGTTTATACACCTGCATTCTCCCTCAGCTCCGTTCCAGCCCCTCATGGTGAGGGGGCAACCAGCTCAGGCCCAAAATGTACCCAGATTCCTGGGTGATTCTAAGAGCTCAACCCTGATCACTCCTCAAGAGAAGCAGTGCCCTCAAGAGCCCATGGTGGTCCCGTCTGAGCTCGGTGAGCAAAGGAGCCAGGAGGGGGTGTGGGGAGCAGGGCTAGTGGCCGCCCAAGCCTGGTTTGTGAACCTGGTGCAGTCGGGTCCTCCGGCATCTGCTCAAAGTGGGCCCACGTACCGGGTCTCCGATGACATGGTTGTCCACCTGCCGCGTGCGGTTGATGCCAATAATGCCAAAGACCACGAAGACCATGGCCCCGGTGTCCACCAGCGGCCGCACGGCTGGCTTCCCGCAGCCGGTGTTCACGCAGGGGTTGAAGCCGAAGGTGGCCGAGAGGCGGGCCTTGGGCACTGCAGAGGGAGTCACGTCTGTACAGGAGGGTGGGGCCCGGCCTCCCCAGGCCCCAAGGCAGCCTCCCCGTGCACGTACCTTTCTCACTGGGCACATAGAAGAAGCCTTTGGTGGGGCCGTCGGGGCTGGAGCTGAGCAAGCAGCCCGGAGGCGCGGCGCACACACGCCCGTGGAAAGGGGGCTTGTGGGACTGAGCAAAGTACACTTTCCTGTGGAGGCAAAGGAGCCGGGCTGAGGCTGGGAAGGCCGGGAGGAGCCTGGGAGGTGAGGCAAGCACAGCCATGTGTGGCTGCGAGCAGGGGCTAGAAGAGTGCGGGGGACGGACTCGGGTCCCCCAGCACAAGGATGTGGTCTCGGGTTGGGGGCTGGGCTCTGGAGGCCACTTCTAGTCTGGCCACTGCCAAGGCGCTCCCCAGGGCTGCCTCACAGCCTTCCCTTCTGCGTGTCTCCCCACCTGCTGCATGAGGGGTGAAGACCAGGTTTCCAAACCACCCTACAGGGGGTGCAAGAGTTCACAGAGGGGCCCCCCGGGCCAGCCTCAGGGTTCCTGCTCAGAGGCACCCTCACCTTAACCTGAACAGTCACTGAGCCTCAAGATTCTGTGTGAAGCAAGGGTTCCGTGGTTAGCTTGTTCACCACTGGACCTGATGGAGCTCAAGGTTCTTTCTAGAATGTTCTAAGCTCGTCCAGGCAGCCTGATCCCAATTGCCGTTGTGTCCTTGCAGAGCAAGCCCAGCCCTGGCCTCAGGGGAGAGCGGGCAGAGGGACCCCCACTGCCCGTGCCAGGGTACCCGAGGCTGGAAGGACCCAGGGAACCCGTCTCAGTCACCTCCCCACTCCCCCCCACCTCTGCACCACTGCCCTCTGCCTCAAGTGGAGTCCAGCCTTTGTGGGTGCCTGGTGCCCTGAGGCCAGGCTGTCAGAGACCGTAGCCCCGTGTGTCACCAGCACAGGGACCGCACTGCTGCTCTCTGGGCACATATCATCATTTGTAACGACATCGCGGCTGACTCGTTAGCTGCTGTCTCCCGCTGGCTGGCCTAAGGGCAGGACACACGTCTGTCCTGTTTACCACCGTATCCCCAGGACTAGCACGGTGCTGGCACACAGTTGGTGCCCCGTGTTTGTTACGTGAATGAACGATAAAATACAGCCTCAATGGAGAAATGAATGTGGGGTCAGAACACAGGAATAAAACCTGGGAAAGAGGTGCCCCCAGCTGCTCAGAGACCCGCCCCCCCCCCCCTCCAGTGCACAGGCACAGAATCCCAACACTCATTAAGTATTTTGGGGCACTTATGTTATACCGGGCACTAGGCAGGGCCTGGGGATACGACAGGTAAGTATAATAGACACAGTCCCTCTCCTGTCTCCTTACGGTTGGTGGGGGGGGGGGAGGGCGGTGTTTTCTGAATTGATTATATTGGGAGAGAATGTGAAGAGTGCCTTCGAGAGGATGTACGGAGCGCACACGTCCATTCATTCGGCAAGTGTTAGCCGAGCGCCCCCTGTGTGCAAGACACCGTGCCAGGTGCGAGGGACGGAGCAGGGGAAGCAGTCAGGGCGCCCGTGGAAGGATGCCCGCGTGCTCCTGACGCAACACAGCTTATAAACCAGCCGGTCAGTGTGTTTCCAGGTGGTGATGGGGCCAGACTGGGAGCAGGGGGTCCCTCGCAGGGAGAGAGAGCGGGTGTGGCTCTTCTGGATGGAGGGGGGGGGGGGGGGAGCCTCTCCCCAGGGGGGCATCTGAGTAGACCCCTGAACCCTGGAAAGAGGCCAGCACATGAGGCTCGCGAAGGAGCTGTGGAGCCAGCACGAGGCAGAGCGGCAGAGCAGGTCACGGGCCGTCCTCTGCGCCCGAGTTCCCCGCTCCCCGGTCCCGGGCACAGAACCACCTGAACGCGTGTGTGCACGCGGACAGGGGCTTCCTAAAGGCGTCTGCTGACATCCCTGGGGAGAAGGGGGCCGGGCTGGCGGACACCGGCTTATCCGCGATGCTCTGTTACCGGGTGTGCTGCTGCTCTTTGGCGGCCGCGTAGAAGCTGAAGTCAAACTTCCAGCCCCGCTTGGCGTCACAGGCCAAGGTTGTCACCATCCACTTGCGGGAGGGGCTCGCCGCCTGGAGCAGCCCTACTGTAGACATACAAGCGGTCAGCTTCTTGGTGAAGTTACCCAAAGGCGCTCTATACACCTAGGCAGTGGAGCGACAGAGACAAGACACGTGACTCCGGGGGGCTGCCTCGGCCTGGGCCCGGCCTCAGGCTCCGCGCCCTCCCCCCGAGGCTGGTCCCACCCCGTCCCCGCGCCCACAGCTGGGGACAGAGGCTCAGGAGGCCCGGGTTCGAGTCTGCACATTGGGCAAATCCTTCCCTCCCTGTCTGAGCCTCAGCCCTTTCCTGCAGCTGAGCACCTACTGTGTGCCAGGCCCTGAACACACAGTAGTCAGCAACATGGGCTTGGTCCCTGCCCCCCGGGGGGCTGCTGATTGCAGGGGCTGTGAATTAAAGAGTCAGGATGATAAGACACGGGATAAACGGGCAGGGGAGGAGGAGGGCGAACCGAGAAGTGCGCCGGCACAGGGCCCTGTGAGGAGGTGACAGTTACGCTGAGGCGTCAGTGAGGGGCCTGCCATGCATTAGGCTGGAAGGAAAGCTTTCTGGGCAGTGGGAACAGCAGTGCAAAGGCTCAGGGTCAGGAAACGCCACAGGCATCTTTCAGATGGAAATATAAAGCCTGAACACAGGAACTGACGTAGGTAACTACGTCACCCAGAGGGTGTAACATGTCAGAGAAACACAGGTGACCCCTGACAGGGCCTGGGTTGGCCCTCAGAGGCTCTTTTCTGGGGTGCGGGAGTGGCTGCCAAGAACCACATGTAACTTGCTGAGCAGCACTTGCTGTGTCTTACGCGCTACATGCCATGCAGGCCTCACTTCATGGACCTCCGACCCTGGCTGTGCTTTACACACCCCGTTTCACAGATGAAGAAACTGAGGCTCAGAGAGATTAAGTAAGCTGCCCGAAGACACCCAGATTACAGATGGCAGAGCCAGCACTCGAACCCAGGTCTGGCTGACTTGGGAGCCCATGCTGTCCCCGCTCTGTAGGTGCTGCAGACCTGGCTGGGAGAGGGTCCTCATCTCCTGTAGCAGCTCCATCCTCGCAGACCCCGCCTCCCCCTCCCTACATGGCCAGTGCCCGCCAGTGCGGCGTCGAGGGCCACCTTCCTCGGTAGCAGCGGTTCAAGTCCCGGCAGCCCGGACTCACCTGAAAGGAGGGCACCTCCCCGTCCCCGGGGGACACGATCTGCCAAGGGGCAGGCAGGCTGGCGTTGAGGGAGAACCTGTACACGGCCGGGTGACCCTTACTCTTCACCTTGGAGACATACACGGTGCCTGGGGAGTCTGGGAGACAAACGAAGGATGGAGGAGGGGTGGACAGTCACCCTGACCGGCTTCCCTGACCCCGGAGCAGCCCGCTCTCTGTTCCGCATCAGGGCTCAGCTCTGAATGCTGGCTCTGCGCCTCTCTATTGGACCGAGCCCACGGCAAGCTGGGGGTGCTGGTGGTGGACGCGGGGATGGGTTGGTAGCACAGATGAAAGGGAGATGGCAGTGGTCACCAGGATGGGGTGGCGGCATAGGTGGAGGGAGTGACGGCGATGGTACGGATCGTGGTGACGAGGTGCAAGCAATGTGGGCAGTGCCACCCAGGGCGGGGCGCGGGCTGAGCGGTGGGGCCGGAGCTGGGAGTGACAGTGGTAGGCACAGAGGGGTGACGACAGCCAGGGGATGATAAGGACACACAAAACTGCCCCAGGGTGGGGGCTGATTCCTACACGTGTCCCAGCACCCCATCTGTGACAGAGACCCGGGCAGGGATGAGCCACCCTCCAGGGCCCAGGACACCCCTGCCCTCCCCCAGACACTCAGGGTGGATCTGGTGCACGGCGGGTTCCTAGGGCACCAGAGCCTGGCTGTGGTGCTGGCAGGAGGGGCCCTGAGGTCACCCCTCCACACAACCCAACCCCTCCTCAGTGACCCCAAGAACACAGACTGTTGTTCTCCCAGGAGACCCAGGGAATGAATGTCATCTATCTCCACAGGACCTCCACACCCCAGCATCAGGCAGGATCCCCCAGAGCCCCCACCCCAGCCAGAACACATGCCCCACTTACCCTGTGGGGTGGCCTCAGGCCGGCTGGCCCAGGAGACCCCTGAGCCCCGCTTCTTCTTCTCCAGGGACGTCCGGATGTTGTTCTGCAGGCTGTGGGGCTTCTCCTGGAACAGACCTGCCCCCCCCCCCCCACACGTCATTAGGGACACAGGGCCTCCCTGGCTGAGCCTGGAAGGGGAGGGCAGAGACTGGGACGGATAACAGCCCCAGGGACTTGGGCCTCAGGGCTCTCAGCTTAGGGGGAGGGGTGTCAGGGGTCTGAAAGAAACAGGATGGAACTGAAAAAGTGCCAAATATCGAATTTGCAGGAATCTTTATTTAAAATTTTTTTTATTTTTTTTGAGAGAGAAAGACAGAGACACAGAGTTCCAGCAGGGGAGGGGCAGAGAGAAAGAGGGAGACACAGAATCCGAAGCAGGCTCCAGGCTCCAAGCTGTCAGTGCAGAGCCCGACGTAGGGGCTCGGGCTCCTGAACTGCGAGATCGTGACCTGAGCCAAAGTCGGATGCTTAACCGACTCAGCCACTCAGGCACCCCTGATTTCGCAGGAATCTTAAGGCGAAAGAAAGGCACCTGTCAGCTCCACCCAGAGAAAGACATGCGGACGCATTCCCTCGTCCTCCTCGCCACGCCTCACGTCCCTGCTCTGGCAAACGGGGTGACCCCGAATCTCCAGAGGGTGGTGGAAGGACCAGACGGGGTGCTGCATCTCGTGCACTTGGCTACATGTCTGGTTCATGATAAATGCTCAATTAGTGGGAACAATTAGAAAAGGAACATCATCAACTAGCACAGATGACAGGGGACTGTCTCGTTTTGCCTCAACCACTGCGGATGAATTTTCTGTTTTCTTTGTCGTTTTCTAATGAGAGAAATTTGACACCTTCAAAGATGCAATCTTCACAATAATTCTAGAAGGTCGCTATCATTAACCCCGCTTGACAAAGGAGAAAGCAGAGGTTCAGGGAGGTGCCGTGACCCGCAAAGGAAGTGAGAGGCAGAGCCTCATTCAGATCCAGTCTCATTGGCCCTGCAAGCCCTTTTTGGGACAACATGAACAGGTCCCTCTGAGAGGCAGTTCAGAATGCTGAGAGCTACAAGGGGGTGGGGGCTGGACTTGGGCCGGCATCCTGGCCCTTCTCCAGATGATTCCAGGAGTTTCGGCACTATCCTGGGTTTTGTCCATCTGTGAAATGGTAGTGGATGTGGCTTTTTGACTCCGGGCCCTGAGGGATGGCAGGTGGCCTCATAGCGGCAGTAGTAATGGAGTTTGATGCATGTGCCCGGGCGGGCAGGACAGGAGCCGGGGATGTGGCGGGAGTGGGGGGGGCGGGGGATGGCTCCAATTTAGGAGGGGCTCTTCAGACACCTCCCTGAGCCACACTCGATTATCATGCATTTGGCTAATACCAATACCAAGGGGAAGGCCAGGTTAATACGGACACCGCCCTAACTAAACGAAGGCAATTAGAGCGGTCAGCGGATCTTCTCCTAGGAGCAGGAAGCACTTGCCCAAGCATCTTCTCCTTTGGTTCTAACCGACTGGCCAACTTCCCCTGCCCCCAACCCTGACCTCAGGCTCTCCTCTGGACCAGACTACCTCTAAGGCAAGGAGACATCTTTAACTCACCTCTTTGCTCATCCCTGATACCAACTCCATCCCCAAATCCTATGGCTTTCACCTCCTAAAAACCTCGTGGCTCCGCTGCCCCCATAAGCACGCTGGCCTCAGGCCCACCATCTCAAGTTCAGATGAGGGCACCGGCCTCCTACCTGGTCTCCCAGCCAGCTTGCACCCTGGCCCTACCGTCCACCTCCACACAGCGCCCTCCATCACAGCCCTATTCTGCTCAAAACCCTCCACTAGCTCCCCCTGCCAATTAGAATAAAATGCAGACTCCTCGCTCTAGCCCTCCAGACCCTGGCCCCACCTACCTGGTTGGCCTTAGCTCCTGGGGCTGCCTCTCTCAGACTTGGCCCTGGTCTTGCCCACCTCTCTTCTCTTCTCTCTCGAGCTCCCCAGGTGCCCTGTTCTTCCTCCATCACAGCTCAGATCCACTATTACAACGCCGGCCCCTGGCAGGCGAATGAACTCCCTGAGTTCAGGAAGCCTGTCCTGCCCACTGCGGTCTCCCCAGCACCCAGTAAATACCTGTTTCAGGAAACGCAGAAACACTCAGGCTCAGCGATTTGCTGAGGTTGCACGGTGACAGAAAGCCTGGACACGTCACATCTCTCAGGCTCACAGTCTTGGAGACCCGAAACTCCAAAGAGAGCAGGGAGCCACAGGGGACACCCCGACGGAACTCTCACCTGAACAGGTGATGCACGATATGCCCTCAGCGCTCAGGTTGTACTTGAGATCCAGCAGCACCTGGATGTTGGTATCGGGCCGGAAGAGCAGGGGGGCCCGGCTGGCGGGGCGGAGCCGGCTGGCAAACACCAGGGACAGGATGAGGACGGAGACAAAGAGCCCTGCCAGGAGAGGACGCCGCGCTAGGTGGGGCCAGGGCGCAGGAGGCACCCACAGCCCCAGGTGAGAGCTGTTCCCTTTGTGGGGTGGCAGGGTGGGGCGGGGGCCCAAGGGAGCTGGCAGAGGTATGGTGTGCCGGCCTGGGGGTGAAGCCTTGTCAGGGACTGGTCCTTGGTGGGGGGGGGGGGGTTGGGGGGGGATGGATGTTATTTGTGTCATTTGGAGATCAGGCTATAAGCTGCAATCTCAGACTCCTGGATAAGAATCAGCCACTACCTTAGGGCACTTAACAGTTGATAAAGAGCTGGCACACGCGCTTGGTTATACACAACCTTAAATACTGTCAATCGTTATCATAACAGCAGCACTCAATGTTTCTTGACCACTTACTGCACCCCACACACCCGGCTGAGTTCCCTACTTGCCCCACGACTGCCTTATTAGATACACACTGTTCTTTTTTTTAAGTTTGTTTATTTATTTTTGAGACAGAGAGAGAGAGACAGAGAGAGACAGAGACAGAGAGAGAGAGAGAGAGAGAGAGAGAGAGAGAGACTCCCAAGCAGGCTCCACGCTGTCAGTGCAGAGCCCGACGTGCTGCTCCATCCAACTCAGGAACCGTGAGATCACGACCTGAGCTGAGATCAAGAGTCAGATGCTTAACCAATTGGGCCCCCCAGGCGCCCCTAGATAGATGCTATTCTCCTCCTCAGAAACAGGATAGGAAAGTGAGGCTCAGACTGACTCACAGCTCAGCCTTACTGGCTGGTCACCCAGTTGGTGACTGACTGGTCTGACCGGGTGGTCCGACTCTGGAGCCCAAGCATTGAGGGCTCTGCTCTCCCGCCCAGCATGATGACTGGCGCGTAGTAGGTGCTCAATAAACAACAGCTGTTGTGGGACCGGCTCCATTCTACACAGGAAGGGGGGAGGCCCAGAGAGTGAGACACTAACCCAGGTTCGTTTGCAGGCGGGGGCTGGGATCCCACCGCAAGACACAGGGGAAGGAGGGTGGAAAGCTACTTACCCACGATCACCCAGCGGCTCTTGACGGCTGACCACAGAGCCCAGTGGTACAGCAACTCCTGCAGCTGGGCAATGAGCTGGCCCCGGCTGCCCCTGTCGGGTGCTGGCTGTAGGCTCTCCGGGGGCACAGACACCAGGGACACGTCTCCCAGCTCCAGCGACACTGCCAGGCAGAACAGCGGCCCATCAGAGGCCTGGCCCAGACACCCATCAAAGCCCACCCGTGTCCCCGCCCTCCCTAGGGAAGCCCAAATGCTCGAGGGGGATCCCCAAGGGCCATCAGGATCCGCCTGTCCTCAAATCACTTCGTCGAAAGTGACCTCCCTGGCAGACACAGCCCCGGGTCCCGCCAGGGTCAGCAGGGCAGGCCTGTGCCGGAACTCACCTGGCTCCTCCTCCACATTCAGCAAGGGGATGTCATCATCGAGGTAGGGCATGGGGCCCTGGGTGGGGCTGCCCCCAGCCCGCTCGGGGGCGGCAAACACGTCCCCGGGGAGGTGCAGGGAGCTCTTGCGGCCACACTTCTGGTGGCAGCTACGGACAGAGTCGGGGAGAGGGGTGAGCCCCGAGGGCCCCGGGTGTGCCAGGAGGGTGGGGCAAGCCCCCCCTCACCACCCCCCACCCGCCCACCACGTGAGCCCGGGCCTCAGGCTGCTGCAGACATCTCCCGAAGACACGCGTCACAGACTCCCAGGAGCCTGTTGCCTGGTTCCTTCCCGGTGCCATCTGCCCCCCCAGACCCTCGGTGCCCCCCTTCCTCTGGACAAAGGGTGACAGCAGCCATGACCCAGGGAGAGGGACCCCCGCCCTGGCATGCCCTGCCCCAAGCCCAGAGCCCCTGTCATTCCCGGCACCCAAGCCCAGCCAGCCACCCAGGCCAGACCCCATGTGGCCTCCCCCGCTCTCCCTCCTTGCCCCACCACTCGGGCCGTGAGACCCCAACCCCCCAACTTCTGGCAGCAACCGTGGCCCTGACCCGTTCACGTCTGCACACAGCTCACTGTGTCTAAATATGTTTCTCCACCAAGAGGAGAAGCCTGGGGACATTTAGTATGGCACCTGGGCATGGGGTCTGGTCAGATTACGAGGTTTTAATCTCAGCTCTGCTGCCTACTGAATGGGTGAGCTTGAGAATGTCACCCACCCTCTCTCAGCCCTTGTTTCCTCATTGGTAAGACCGGCAAAACAAGGGAACCCAGATCCGAGGGTCCCGGGGACGGGGAGGCGGTGGGAATAAGGTCTTATGCAAAAGCGCTCTGTCCACTTCCCGGCACGGAGCAGGTAATCACAAATGGCGACTATCAGGGAGGGTTCTCTTCTTCCTTGGTCCCCCAGTAGCACCCAGCATAGAACTGGGCATACAGAAGGTGCTCAATAAAGGATCACAGAGCTTGTAGAAGAGAAGGTGGTATGCTGAGTGGCCCCAGAGGACACGCCCCCTCCCCCTCGGCCCCCCCCCCCCCCCCCGCGCCTCTGCCCACCTGCTCACCTGGTCTGGCAGGCACTCTCCAGCGGTGCCATGTAAAGGCTCCAGATGCCCAGGGCAGCAGGCATGGTGAACAGCACAGCCAGCCAGCAGCAGGACACGATGAGAGACATGAACAGGCCAAAGTCATGGACGGCCGGGATCTGGCAATGGAGAGGCAAGGGTGGGATGTGAGGCTGGTCAGGCCTGGAGCCCAGGGAGTCTGAGACCCTGCAGCTGGACCACCTCCAGAACGAGACGGGATGAGGAGGCTCAGGCTGCCAGGCTGCCAGCCACGGGAACTAGGAGGACGTCAAAAGGCAAGGGCTGGTGTCAGGGGACCCAGCAGGGGAGGGACACTCCCAGCTCTGGGTCGGAGGCTGGTGTCCATGCTGCAGCCCACTGGCCACAGCGGTGCCTGACTTGGAGCAGGTGCTCGATAGCAGTCATTCCCGGAGCGACTGACGATCAGAGGAAGACAGCCCGTTAGACACCAGGCCGTGTGTTAATGAGGGTAAGGAAGAGAATGTTCACATATGCTCCTGGGGCTGAGGAACAACAGGTGTGCTCCAGGGTGTCCCAGGGACCCTCACAGGGATGTGGCGCTCAGAAGGAAACTGTAACCAACAGCAGACAAGCCTTCACTGTTTGTGACAAACTTGGGACAATCATCTCCTTTTAGTCTCTGAATAAGCTACACAGGAGGGAAGTGAGGCTTAGAGAGGTCTGGAGGTCACGTGGCCCATCACAAAGGTGGAACTAGAGCCCAGCTCTGCCTGTGTTCTGGATGCAGTTCTCTAGCACGGCCTGGATAATCCCAAAGCATCTAGTGGTTTCTCGATGGGACACCCGGCCCAGGTCATTAAATGTTTTGAAGGCTCAGGTGGGCTCACTGCCTTTCAGGTTCTGTCGGCACCAAGGCCCTGGCCCCAACTCAGACTCTTCTCCTGGGCCCAACTCAGAGGCCTGAAGGAGCATGGGGCCAGGGGAGAGGGACGTCAGCGAGAGGGGTGACAATGCAGTGTGAAGCCGGTGGTTGGAAAGAGCTCTGGACGGAGGGTCAGGGGACTTGATAGGCCACCACTTACCAGTTGTGTGACCTTGGGGAAGTTGCTCTACCTCTCTGGGCCTCAGTTTCTGTATTTGGAAAATAAAGATGTAATTGTACCTTCGTCCTATGTCTTGAAAACTAAATGTGGAAGAGCTTTGGAAATTGCCACATACCCTTCAGGGCAGAGGTTGGATGACTACCATTTGTTAAGTTCTGGTAATGGTGACTAGTAGCCAGAATGGTGTCTAGGGACATGGCCAGTGCCTTGAGGCAAAAGCTATGTGGGGCATGTGGGAGGAGCAGAGTCCGGGGCTCCTGGGGCGGGGGAAGGAGGAGGCGGGGCCAGGGACAAAGGCAGTCTCGCACCTGGGAGAAGACATTAGCTGCGTAGGCAGCGGCCGTGGTCAGGGAGGTGAAGAAGGTGGCCTTGCCTGCTGTCTGGATGGTGTGGATCATCCGCAGCTGTGGGTCTTCCAGGTGGGTGGCCTGGCGGTAGGTGTTGATGAATACAAAGACATCGTCCACACCTACGGGAGGGAGTCCCAGGCCAGCAGGGGCAGGCTCAGAATCAGGCCCAAGCTGGGCCTAGCTCAATCCTGAGTCTGCCCCAAGAGGTCAGGCTTCAGGGGAGTCCTGCTTCTCAGTCTGGAGTTTGGAAAGACCCATCCAACTTTGGCTCTACCCACTCGAAATCCAAGCCCTGCCCTCCATTCTCCCTGCCCTCCCCAGCCCCCGTCTCCAGAACGAGGCCCCTGTTTCCAAATCTTGGCCTCCTTTCCACCTTTCCCACCATGCCACAGAAGCAACTCACCAATGCCCACTATCACAAAAGCAGCCACCCCGTTGAGGATGCCCAGGTACTGGATTCCAAAGACCACATGGTACAGGAAGAGAGCCACCAAGCAGCTGAGGCCGATGCTGGCAATCCCGAAAAAGGACAGGAACACTGGGCAGGGCAAGAGGGGATACAGTGGGAGGATCCAGCAGGACACACACCCTTCAGGGACACAGCTGGGTCCTGTGGCAGCCCTGCACTACCCTGGGTGTGCCCTGCACAGTTCTCACGCCCAGAAAGAAGGGGCCAGGCAGGAGCCCGAGTGGCAGAGGAAGCCATCTGAGTAGGTGGTTCATAGGCCCTCATCTTTGCAGAACCTACCTCAATCACTAGTAGGGAATTATTATATGTTTAACATCTGTCACCCCAGTAGACTAGAGGTTCCGTGGGGGTAGGAAATGTGTTTGTGATGTTCACCACTGTATCCCTGGCATCTCAGAGCATCTGACACATAGTTGGTGTCCAATTAATATTTGTTACATGGACGAATGAGTGTCTTTTCCATTTGTGAAGGTATTACTAATCTGTTGTTCACCTGGGCAATAGAGAGTACCCACTGTATATGCAGTGAGAGGCAGCCAGGGTACATGGAAAGATGATGCTATTAAAGTGACCTTGGGGACAGAAGGGCAGCTGCGCTGGGACTGTAAAACAGGCTACAGAACAATCCATAAAGAAGGGCCCAGTACGCCAGACTCCCCAAAACCAAATTTTTAGCAAGAGAACGATGGTCAAAGGGCAAAAGGTTAACCACGTGAGGTCCCAGGGGCAGGGGCCCTCAGGTATGGCCCAAACTGCCTCTGGACCTCAGTCCACCTGCCTGGGGTTGGAAGGTGATTTCTGAGCACCCTTCCCCAGAATCCTTTGACACAATGGATTTGAGATGATTTCTAGAATTCTGGAGAAGGCAGGCTTTGGCCGGACAGGAGCACACAGGAAGGAGAGAAAGGGGCTGGCTCCTGCTGGGCCTTCCAAGGAGGCCTACCTGAGCAGGAGGTGAGAATGTAGACGAGGGCAGCGATACAACTGCTGCTGATGAAGGCCAGGAGCATGTCATTGTTGAAGGTTCTGCGCACCTCGTAATCAAAGAGGTCTGTCCCCCCATACAGAACCTGGACTTTGCTGGAAGGGGAGAGGAAAGACAGAAGTGGGTTGTACTGTTGATACTTGGAAGAGGAGCAGGAGCTACCCACCTCCACAGGGCTCTTTACCTTGGCTCCATGTTAAATCACCTGGGGGCTTCCAAAACTCCTGATGCCCAGGCCGTACTCTAGACAAATTAAACCAGAATTTCTGGGGTGCGGCTGAGTCATCAGTATTTAAAAATCTCCCAGGTGATTCAAACGTACAGTCAAGGTTGAGACCCTGCTCAACACAGATAATAATCAATTATAGTCAAATACTACATCATCTCCCAATTCTCAATTATTCACTGCAAAATTCTAAATTCAAACCAGCTTCCACTTATGCAGTTTTACACTGCTATTCAGTGTGCAGTTAACACAAGCTATTCTTCATAATAACAAAAATGTTAACTGGGCTGGTCAAGTAGAGTTTTAAAATACAAACAGGAGTGATATCTGCTTCTGGACACGATGCAGTGATAAGATGAAATCTAGATTTACCCTCCCCATAAAACTAACAAAAAAATAAGAGAAACTATATAAAACAAGAATCTGGACATGAGACAACACAGGATGATGATTCTTGAGAGATGAGAGGCAAAATGGGCCCTATGGTTATCCTGACTAACGGCCTTGAGAGTTGCTGGGTCTCAGTGTAACCTTATACATGGGTTATGGGGCTCCCCAAAGAAGGCTGAAATTTTTCCAAACTTGATGGAAAACTATAAACCCACTGATTTAAGAAGCTCGAGCAACAAACTCCAAGTACAAAAAAAAAAAAAAAATGAAATGAAATGACAACAATGCACATCATAAACAAATTTTTTCAAAACCAGTGACCAAAAGAAAGTCTTAAAAGCAGCCCGAGGAAAAAGGTGCATCACATACAGAAGGACAAAAATAAGAGCGACTTCTCATCAGAAACAAGTGCTAGTGAGACAATAATGGAGCAGCATCTTTTACCTATTGGGAAAAACATTGACCCAGAATTCTATACCCAGCAAAAATATACTTCAAAAGCAAAGGCAAAATAAAGACTTTTTCATTTTTTATTTTATTTTAATTTTAAAGTTTATTTATCTTGAGAGAGACAGAGACAGCATGAGCAGAAGAGGGGCAGAAAGAGTGAGGAAGAATCCCAAGCCTGATGTGGGGCTTGAACTCATGAAACCATGAGACCATGACCTAAGCTGAAACCAAGAGTTGGCCACTTAACCAACTGAGCCACCCAGGCGCCCCAGTAATACATGAAAGCAGAAGGAATTAATCTCCAGGATCCCTGTACTATAAGAGATGTTAAAGTAAATCCTTCAGGTACAAAGAGAATAACAGATGGAAATATGGATCTATACAAAGGAATAAAATGGATTAAAAATGGTAATGACATGAACAAATATAAAATATTCTCTTATTGCTTATTTAAGTTTCTTTATAAGATAATTGACCACTTGAGCAAAAATAATAATGTAGTGTGGTGTTGATAACACACATGAAAATAAAATACATGAGAACAATACATAGAGGCTGGGAGGAAAGAAATGGTAGCATACTACTGGAAGTGTCTTACACTATACACAAAGTGGTAAAACATCATCTGAAGGTAGCCTGTGATAATCTAAGATTATATACTATAAACCCTAAGCAACCATTAAAATAAATAAAAAGTTATAGCTAAAAGACTAACAAATGAGGGGCACCTGGGTGGCTCAGTCAGTTAAGTGTCCTACTTCGACTCAGGTCATGATCTCGTGGTTCATGAGTTTGAGCCCTGCATCAGGCTCTGTGCTGACAGCTCAGAGCTTTGAGCCTGCTTCAGATTCTGTGTCTTCCTACCTCTTTGCCCTTCCTCTGCTTGCTCTCTGTCTCTCAAAAATAATTAAATGTTAAAAAAACTTTAAAAAAAGACTAACAAAGGAAATAAAACATAATAATAAAAAAACATGGAATCAGTCCAGAAGAAGGCAAAAGAAAAGGGGAACAAAGATAGACTTAAGTCTAGCCATATTAATAACTGCATTACCTATAAATGGTCTAAACACCCCAATTAAAAGGCAGAGACAGACTAGATTTAAAAAAAAGCAAGACCTAGAAGCTTATAAGAAACCCACTTTAAGTATAGAAACAAATAGGTTAAAATATTTAAAAAAGAAAAATATATGACATGCTAACTGAAATCAAAAGGAAGCTGGAATGGTTATATTAATAACAAATGAAATAAATTTCAGAGCGAAGAATATTACTAGGGATAAAGAAGACAATTTCAAAATGATAAAGCGTTTGATTCATCAAGACAACACAATCAACCAACTTGACCTGACAGGTATTTATTAAACACCCCACTCATCAACAGCAGAATATGTATTCTTTTTAAGTGCACAAGGGAACATTTAGTAAGACAGACCACAATCTGGACCATAAAACAAGACTCACTAAATTTAAAAGGACTGAAGTCATACAAAGTATGTTCTCTGACCACAAATGAATTAAATTAAAATTCAGCCACAAAATGGTATCTGGAAAATTCCCAAATATTTGGAAACTAAATAACATACTTTTAAATAACACACAGGTCAAAAAAGAGATCAAAGGGGAAATAGAAAGTATTTTGAATTGAATGAAAATGAAAACACAACATGTGAAAATCTGTGGGATATGCTAAAACAGTACCAAAAGGGAATTTATAGCAATAAATGCCTGTATTGGAGAAGAAGAAACATTTCAAGTTAATGGCCTCAGCTTCTACTTCAAAAAAGTAGAACAAGATAAAAATTACATGTAAAGTAGGCAGACAAAAGGAAATAACAAAGATCAGAGAAGCTAATGAAATACAAAACAAAACCAATAGAAAAAAAAAATCAGAGAAATCTAAAGCTAGTTCTTTGAGAAGATTAAAAAAAATTTGATAAACCTCTAGTCAGAATGATCATGAAAAAAGAGAAAATACACAAGAAAGATGTGACATCACTAGTTTTATAGATATTTAAAAGATAGTAAAGGAATATTATGAACCACTTCCTACCAACAAATTTGACAACTTAAATGAAATGGACAGATTTAATGTTAGACTCAAAACTACCAAAGCTCATGCAGGAAGCAATAGATAACTTTAATAGCCCTTTCTATGTATATTAAAAAATTCTTCCCATAAAGAAAATTTCAGGCCCAGACAGTTTTATTGATGAATCCTATCACATATTTAAGGAAGAAAGAATACTAGTTCTATGCAAACTCTCCAGAAAACTAAAGAGAAGAGAATACTTTCCAACTCATTCTATAATAGCAGAATTACCCTGATACCAAAATAGGACAAATACATTACAAAGAAACTACAGCCCAATATCTATGTTGAACATATTGTGCCCATGAACACAAAATACAAACAGAATACAAAATACAAAATAGAATCTAACACTATATAAAAAAGAAACTATATCATGACCAAGAGCTGGGGGGGGGGGGGCTTGGGTTGCCCCAGGAATGTAAGGTTGGCTTAACATTAAAAACTCAATCAATGTTATTCACTACATTAAACTAAAAAAGAAAAATTGTATGATCTCTCTTTAGACACAGAAAAAACATTTGAAAAAATTCAACATTCATTATTGATTAAAAAAAAAAAAGCTACCAGCAAATTAGGGATAGAGGGAGCCTTTTTAACCTGATTAAGGATATCTACAAAAACCCTACATACTTTTGATTAGGAATAAGACAAGAATGTCCTCTCTCATTACTTTTATTCAACCTTATACTGGAGGTTCTAGCTAGTGCAATCAGCCAAGAAAGAAAAATAAAAGGCATCTAACTTGGAAAGGAAGAAGTAAAACTGTTTTTATTAGCAGAAGATATAATTAACTATGTAAAAAATCTAATGTAATTTACCAAAAAACTTCTAGAACTACTAAGGGAGATTAGCAAGGTTACAGGATACAAAATCAATTATGTTACTATATACTAGTAATGAGCAATTGAAAATTAAAATTAAGAAAATAATACCATTTACAACAGCATAAAAACATGAAATAGGGATACATCTGACAAAAGATGTATATACTACATTCATGGGTAAGAAGACTCCATATTGTTAAGATGTCAGTTCTCAAGTTGATTTATGGATTCAGCACAACCATAATCAAGATCCCAGCAGACGTTTCTTTTTCCTGGAGAAACAGACAAGTGAATTCTAAAATTCAAATAGAAATGCAAAGGACCTAAAATAACTAAAATAACTGTAAAAAAGAATAAAGTTGGGAGGCTTAACAGATATAGTATAAAGACAAGATATGGTATAAAGCTACCATAATTAAGGCAGTGTGGTACTCATGTGCAAATAAAGAAACAGATTGATGGAACAGAACAGAGTCCAGAAATTAACTTATATATCTATGAACAATAGATTTTTGTCCTAGGTGCAAAGGCAATCTTTGTT
Organism: Lynx canadensis; assembly: GCF_007474595.2. NCBI lineage: Eukaryota > Metazoa > Chordata > Mammalia > Carnivora > Felidae > Lynx > Lynx canadensis. The sequence continues at coordinate 8,211,492 of NC_044310.1, read as the reverse complement.
GAAGGAATAATCCTTTTGACAGGTGATGTTTGAACAATTGGATATCTGTATAAAAATATGTGGCATCTTGGGGTGCCTGAGTGGCTCAGTTGGTTAAGCAACTGACTTCAGCTCAGGTCATGATTTCACGGTTTGTGAGTTCGAGCCCCGTGTTGGGCTCTGTGCTGACAGCTCAGAGCGTGGAGCTCACTTCGGATTCTGTGTCTCCCTCTGTCTGCCCCTCCCTTTCTTGTGCTCTGTCTCTCACTCTGTCTCAAAAATAAATAAATGTTTAAAAAAATTTAAAAAATGTGGCATCTCCATACCCTGGGTTACTGCTCAGCATCTAAAAATAATAAACTATCAATGCCTGCAATAACATGGATAGAACTTAACGTAATTAGGCTGAAAGGGGTCAACCAAAAGAGTGTATACTATATGATGCCATGGATATAAAATTCTAGAAAATGAAAACCAGTATGTAGTAATAGAAAACAGAAAGTGGTGCCTGGGGTAGGGGTGGAGAGGCAAGAAGAGGCAGGATGGACTCATTAGCCAGGGGACATGAGGAAACTTTTGGGGGTGATGGATATGTTCACTATCTTGATTATGGTGAAGGTTTCATGGTATATACATGTGTCAAAACTAATCAAACTGTAAACTTTAAGTATGTGCAGTTGGTTGTATGTCAATTACATCTCAATAAAGCTGTTTTTAAAAACAAACAGAACACTTAAAAGTAAAATAGAAAAGATCTCTGAATTATCTACTTTTTAAGTTATATAGATCAATTGATCTTTCATTAGAGTAGACAACTGAAAATTCAAGCAATTTTTTTAATGTTTATTTGTTTTTGAGAGAGAGAGAGAGAGAGAGAGAGCACAACTGGAAGAGGGGCAGATAGAGAGGGAGACAGAGGGTCTGCAGCAGATCTGTGCTGACAGCAGAGTGCCTGATGCAGGGCTTGAACTCATGAACCATGAGATCATGACCTGACTCCAAGTTGGACTCTTAACCGACTGAGCTACTCAGGAGCCCCAAGCAATTGTTATTCATTCACTCATTCATTCGTACAGCATTTATAGAGTGCCTTCTAAGTTCCAGGTCCTATTTTAGTTGCTGGCTATAAAAAGACACAGGCCCCAATTTTCACTCTCAGGTATAAAGGAATAGTTCATGGAAGACAAGTATTCCTGCCAAGAACTACTAAAAAGATAAAATTCAGAAATCATCTGTTTGATGACAGTAGAAGGTTCCTGAAGTAATGAGAAGTAGAGGGACTCCAGAAAGATTCCATAAAGGGAAGAACCTAGGAAAGGTAAGCTGTTCTTCTACAGCTATTTTCACCCTGGAGGCATCTGCTGATTCTGAACACAGGCAGAAAGATATGAAAATCGAGGCTAGGAGTCAGATGAACTAGCAGAGTTTCCCCTCAGCACTTTGGTTAAATACTGGAGCTGCATGAAGCATTAGGCTAGAAACCTAAGCAGAAAGCTTCTTTAAAAATGTGGCATGGAGTTTCTGTTGGTTTTTTTTTGTGTGTGTGTGTTTGTAGTTTTGAGAAACAAAGATTAGAGTTTGGAACTTGTTAGGGGAAAGAGTTCTGCAGAATACACCAGACTCCCAGTAGAAAGTCCTAGAGAACCAAGGGCAAACAAGGGGCAGACTGAGACTTTCCAGGGCTGCAAAACAGCCTTGACTCAACAAAATGGTTGGTTAAGGTGATCAGTCACAACTCTGTCTGCCTAGTGGAAGGAATGATAGACTTTCTGTGCAGGAAATAATATCACCTGGACCTCTTTGTTTTTTTATACATAATGTTTATCACTCAATAAAAGTTACCAGGCATACTCATAGGCACGACCGCATGACCAAAAACCAAGTGAAAGAACAGACTACAGAAACAAATCCACAGCTTATCCCTATGTTGAAAGTCAGCTGATAAGGACTTTAAAATAATGATAATTTAAAAAATAATAATAATATGTTTAAGGACAGAGAGGATACTATGGACAAAATAAATAAAATGATGAATTTCACCAGGGATTTAGATAAATAACAAAGAATCAAATGGAAATTCTCCACAGAAAAACATACCATTAAAATGTCAACAGACATTAAGTGGCAGATTAAATATAACAAAAGACTGGATCAGTGAACTAGAACATCTAAAACACAGAAAGAAACGAAACATAGAAAGTAACAAAAACCAAAACATAGAAATAAAAAATAAAAAACCTAGAAAATATCCCTGAAAACACATGGGACTCAGTGAAAAAAAATCTAACATTTGTGTAATCAGAATCTTAAAAGGAAAAGAAACATAGAATGAGGTAGAAGCAATATTTGAAGCAGTAATAGCCAGGAAAACTACCCAAACTGATGAAAGTTATCAATCTACAGATTCAAGAAGTTCTGTGCACCCCAAGCAGAACAAATTCAAGGAAAACTACACCTACATAACTCATGGTAAGACTGGTGAAGCCAAGGAGAAAAATCTAAATGCAGCCAGAGAAAAAAAAGACAATTTTTCCAAGGAACAACAAAAATATTTACAGCTGACTTTTCCACAGGAATGATGGAAGTCAGAACACAATGGATTGACAGCTCTAAAGTACTAAAAGAAAATAACTACCAACTTATAATTCTATACCAGCAGAAATATACTTCAAAAATGAAAGTAAAATAAAGATGTTTTCTAGGCAAAAACACAGAATTTATCCTCAGCAAATATGCACTTAAAAAACTATTAAGAAGAGGTCTACAGACACAAGGAAAATGATTCTAGGGGGAAACATGAAATTGTAGAAAGTAATGAAGAGCAACAGGAAAAGTAAATATGTGAATAAATATAAATGAGTACTGACTTAGTAAAATAATAATGTGATATCATACGGGGCTTCAATGTATATAGAATTAAAATGCATGCAACAAAATGCAAAAGGCTAAAGGGTATAAAAGCAGTGAACATGTTCTAAGATTCTAATATTATCAGAGATGTAGTGAAAGTGATCATTTGTATTATTCTGTAGTTAAGTCAAGGTGCATGTTGCCATCTCTTGGGTAACCAGTCATAAAGTAGTAAAAAGATCCAATTATTCCAAAAGAAGATACTAAAGTCTATAGGGACTCTGCTTTTCATTGCTCCTATGAAGCTCTAGGGTGATGGGAAGGGGAAGAGAGGCTTTTTTACCCAGGCAGAGGTTTTGTCTTAACAGCTGAACATATTACGCAGTGGTAGTTTTTGGTATTTGAACCCTAAAGATCCTCCTGCAGGCAGCCCCTCCCAGTTTCCCACCCTAGCCAAGTACCTTTCTCTGGAACACCTCTATTTGTTCATCCACCCCCACCCACCCACTCATTCATGCCCAAGATAAATTCCTACTGAGGGGTTCCTGGCACTGTCCTAGGGACTAGGCCTATAGAAAGAAGCCAGGAACAATCCCAGCCCGCAACAAACTCACACTCTCTTGAAACATAATGAAACTAGACCTTCCTCAAACTTTAACATGCAGACAAGTCATCTATGATCCTGTAGGTCCAAGAAAGGCCTGGAGATTCTGCATTTATAACAACCCCCCAGGTGAAACAGATGCTGCTGATCTGAGGAATGCACTTTGAGTGACAAGGAATTAAACAGCTAAAATACAGACTGACAACTGCCATGATGAATTTTTGCTCAGAGAGGTGAAAGAGCTCATGGAAACTCCCAAGTGGACTAAGTCACTGGTATGTGACCTTAGACATATCTAACTCCAAAGCTCACGTATGCTCTTTCGTTCCTCCTCTAGTGAGAAGGAAGGGCATGGTGGAAGGGGGGTGGAGTGGGCTTTCAATCCAGCTTCAGGGAAAAACTGCCCAGGCTGGATCTTAGTGGATGAGCAGGGGTTTGTTTAGCAAAGAAGCAGGGCCAGGAGAAGGTTCCTAGTGCAGCGACTGGCATAAAAACAAAAGGGGTAAGGGCTCTGGATTGGAAAGGTTGGCTTTTAGTGCCAATCCCACCACTTATAGGCTTTATAATTTGGACAACTCACTTAATAGGGCTGTGCCTCGATTTCCTCAACCATAAGATGGAGATGATCATAATAGCACCTGCCTCATTGGGTCGGTGTTGAGAATTAAATGAGATGGTGTGTATAAGGGGCTTATACCAGCACTGTCCCACATAAATGTTGGTTCTGATTATCATAGTTGTTGCTCAATGCAATGGATGAGTAATGGAAGGAACAAGGGTATTTCAGGCAGAATGATTCATTTGCCTGGAGCTGGCCTGTCAGGGCAGGGGACTGAGAGGCATCACAGTTATTGCCCATCAGGACTGATAGATGAACTATTTAATGCCCTTTCTGGGTGAGGAAGGGCCTACGTGTATTTTTAGACACATAGCCCAAGGTTTGGAGGACAACCAAAGCACCCACTACCTGAGAGCACCTTCACATCTCTTGGCTCACCTCCTCCTAATGCCTCCAGAAGGTATCGGGACTCATCATCCCCATTCTACAAGTAGGGAAACTGAGGCCCAGAGAAGTAGAGGCATATTTGCCAACTCTCTCTCTGGGTGGAGGAGGCAGACAGGCCAATACTCCCTGGTCAGTACTCTTTCCAGAAAGCCCTGTAGGCACCATCTCAGGAGAAAAATCAATATCCAAGACTTCTTAGGCAAAAGCCCTGGGATTTCCTACCTCCTCCAAAGCTTTCATGTTCACTAACCATCAGCACTGATCAAGAAAAGGGGCTTTTTGAGCTGTCAGAGTGACAGTGAGGATGTATCTGGCTCTGCCCCTGATTCAGGAAGAAAGACTTCCTAGGGAGAAGGTTCAGGGGAGGTGATCTGGGGTTTATGAGAAAGAAGCACTCGAAAGACAATTTCCTACCCTAACACAGCCCTTTCCTGATATACACAAGGACAAACAGACACCGCGTGCAGCTGGACCTCCTACCTACCTAGTAGACTGCTTGGCCAGCATGGCCACGTAGGTGACCACAAAGCTCTGAAACTTGGCCCGCTGCTCCTCCCAACGATCGTCCACTGAGTAGTAGTTGGGCAGGGGTGCTCCAAAGAGGATCTCGCTGCGCAGTAGGGAGCTCTTGAGGTTTTCTGCGGAGAGGCCCTCGTCCACATACCAGTAGAACTCGGGGTGAGTCATGGCCAGCTCTAGGGAGCCTGCAGGGGCAGGGGTGGTGGCCCAAGGAGCTCAGAGGGCAGCTCCCCACAGCCCTCCATCAACATCATCCTGTCCTCCTTGCTAATCTCACTCCTTTCTAAGGAGGTGGCACTCCCCCTCAGGCTGCCTCCAGCTGTCTCAAATGGAACAGAGCAACGGTTTAAAGAACTCACTGCCCAAGAGCAGCAGTCCCCCAGACCTGCTCAGGCAGCCCCCAATAAATTCACATTTTATTTGCATGTGAACCTCACCTAATTCCAAGGCTCAGTCTTTGCAGCCCTCGAGTTCCATCTTTCCATTACAGTCCCCATTCATCTGCCTGGAATCCTGCCCGTGTGCCCCTTAGAAGGCACACCCAAGCACCCAAGCCCCACCCCACGACCATTCTCTAGCCCACCCCACCTTTCAAGTCTCATCCCTAAATTACTACAAACTAACCCCACCTTGGTCTCCCTTCAACTTGTCTCTCTCCCCTATCTTCCTCTGATTAGATGCCCGGTCCTCTAACCACACCTGGGTTTCCCTCTAACCAACCTCATGCCCAAGCCCTACCCCACCCATTCTTTAACTGGCCAGTTTCCCACAATTCAGGTCTGCACCCAAACCCTCCTTGCCTCTCTCAGATCCCATCTCACATCCTACCCTGCTGCCAGCCCTTCGCTGTATCACCTTCAGGTCACGCCCAGCAGGCAGCTCGAGCCTGAGTCTGCCCACAGCAGAGTCCCACCCCATTCTCCTTCAGGTGTGAGTCCATGGCCAAATTTCCCATGGGTCTCGAAAGTACCTTCTCTCAATCTCATGAAGACCCGCCCTCAGCCTCACTGAGGCCCCGCCCCTTACAAGCCCCACCCACCCAAGGGCTCCACCCCTTACAAGGCCCTCCCCAGCAGGCTGTGTCCCCAGCCACACACAAGTCTGCTCACCCCGGATGTCGGCCAGGTCCTGGCCCATGCCATCATAGTAGATCTTGCCGCCTCTCTCAGTGGGGAAGAAATAGGTCATGAGCGAGCTGGGTGGGGAGCAGTAGGAGTAGGACCCTAGTGGAAGGTCCTTGAGCACCTCATGGGGTTTCCAGCAGAACTCCCGGAAGCCCGGGTGGTCCATGATCTTGCGCTCAATCTCGTGGATTGTGACCAGCCGCTCACTGGTGAAAATGTTGCGCTCTGCGTCGCCACGGGCCAGGAAAATGAGCTCAATGCGCCAGTGCGCATGCGTCTGGGTGTTGGCGCTCACATAAGAACGGGAGTAGTCCCAGCGCGAGGCACCCCTGCGGGCTCGGCTCTGATTGGCCGCAGCCACAGCACGGGGCGGGGTGCTGGGTTGGCACCGTCCATTCTTCTGCATCCCCTGGTTCGTGGGGCCTTCACTCTGGTTGGCTGCCAGATCCACCAGGGTTGGGGCCTCCCGCCGAAGACGCCCACTCCGATTGGCTGCTGGTTTCTGGTCTGCGGAAGTGTCAGGGGATATGCCTGGGCCACGCCTTGGGGCCGCAAAGACTGCCCGTGGGGGCCTGGTGACTGGTCGAGAGCGGTTGCCCAGATGCAGCTGCTGCAGCTGCTCTGAGATAAGACGCTGGAGTGTCTCAGAAGTGAAGTCAGCCAAGTCGCGCCGGTTGCGCCCCCAGGACCCAAACTGGGACTTAAGCGCCAGCGCGAGGGCATCAAAACGCTGGGAGGCCTCATGGTTGCGGATCTCAAAGGCGTTGTAGGAGATGTCAATGTCCAGCGGCGGGTAGTAGAGGAACATGAAGGCCGACAGGGCCATGGGGATGCTGCAGCCCAGGAAGAGCACCAGCCCTGCACAGCAGGGATTTGTGAAAGCCCAGCCCAGGGTGCTCCAGAAGCCCGAGGCGGGCGGCCGGGAAGGCAAGGTCCAACGCCTCCAGCAACACTGCCCTCCTTTCCCAGCTCGGGGCCCTGGCTTCTGGGCCCTCCTAAAGGCCTCACCGGTTGCTTCCTCCTCTTCCTGCTCCTCCTCTAGCCACACGTCTTGCAGCAAGGGGTCATCCTCCGAGTCCATAGCCTACAGGAGAGGGAGAGGGTCAGCAGGCTAGAGAGAGGGAGAAGACGGTGCCCTGTGGCTGCAGTCGCCCAGCCCTGGGTATTAGACCCGTCCACAAATACTGCGATGGAATTGCATCGCGTGGGCATGTAACTCAACTGAACTTCATCACTTGTACACGAAACAAAGAAAAATATGTTACTGGTCCATCACCTCCCCTAACTAGATCTTGGCTTTCGAGGCCACAGGAAAGGGAGAATCACAGCCCGTTTGCAAACAGAAGAGACATTCCTCCCTGTGTAAGGGATACTGGGGCGGGGAGGGGGGGGTGGACTCTGACTACACACGATTTCTCAACTTCCTCTTCATGCTTTGATTCTAGAACTCATGGCCAACAGGAGGCGTTACTCCACTGCCATCACTTCTACTTATAGTTAGCAACTCTAAAGTAGATCTCCCCTATGACCCAGCAATAGCACTGCTAGGAATTTACCCAAGGGATACAGGAGTGCTGATGCATAGGGGCACTTGTACCCCAATGTTTATAGCAGCACTTTCAACAGTGGCCAAATTACGGAAAGAGCTTAAATGTCCATCAACTGACGAACGGATAAAGAAATTGTGGTTTATATACACAATGGAATACTACGTGGCAATGAGAAAGAATGAAATCTGGCCTTTTGTAGCAACGTGGATGGAACTGGAGAGTGTGATGCTAAGTGAAATATGTCATACAGAGAAAGACAGATACCATATGTTTTCACTCTTATGTGGATCTTAAGAAACTTAACAGAAGACCATGGGGGAGGGGAGGGGAAGGGGGAAAAAGTTAGAGAGGGAGGGAGGCAAACCATAAGAGACTCTTAAAAACTGAGAATAAACAGGGTTGATGGGGGGTGGGAGGGAGGGGATAGTGGGTGATGGGCATTGAGGAGGGCACCTGTTGGGATGACCACTGGCTGTTGTATGGAAACCAATTTGACAATACATTTCATATGAAAAATAAATAAAGTACCTTCTGAAGTATCAGGGTAGGAAGAAAGAACGTGGTCTTTGGAATCGGAGTTTGGGTCCTGGTAAGGTGAACGTTGGCAAGGCAGTAAACCTCTCTGAACCTCAATTCGTCGTCTATAAAACAGAGGTGGCCACTTCTGCCTCACACAGTTGTGAGGAGGGCTGCAGTCTGGGTAGTATATTAGTTACTATCTGTCACATAAGCAGATTTCTTTGCTCCCCTCTGGGGGCTGTAATGTGCCTAGCGGTCGCCCATGGATGGGGCTGTGCCAGAGCTGTCATAGCTCTCCTCAAGAACTCTCAATAGCTCCCCACCCCCTCTTTGGGACACTGCAGCTGCAGCCACTGTTTGTCAGGCTCAGGCCACTTAACATGCAGCGCCAGCAACATCAAACCTTTGGGCACGAGCAGGGGCCAGGCATCTGTCTCCCCAAGACTTGGGCACAAGCAGCAGGAGGGCCTGGCAGGAGAGGGCAGCCCGGGCAGCCTGAGGACTCCTGCAGGGTGGCCCGAAGGCAGGAGGCCTTCCGGCATCCCCGGGCATGGCCTGTTCCCCTTGTCCCTCCTGTCCTCAGTTTGGACGGGGAGAGACTCATTATCCAGTTAGATGCCAGGCAGCGAGAAGAGGAAGCTAATTATACCAGAGCTGGCTAATTAATGCTGCCTTTCCTATTAACATTCTCTAGAGTGCTCCATTTCAATTAGACGGTCTGTCCGGGAAGAGAGGGGGCTGCCGTTAGCCCAGAGAAAGTGAGGAAGAGAGGGTGAGGGGAAGGAGGGAAACAGAGACAGAGAGGCAGGAAATGGGAGAGATGAGAGACAGAGACAGCTGGGAAAAGGAGAGAGAGAGGAGACGGGAATTGAGTGGGGGGTGGGCAGACAGAGATGCAAAAAGGGAAACAGAGAGGAGGGTGGGAGAAGAGGAGGGCAAAGCAGAAAACTTGAAAGGGAGAGAGGCCTGGAGGGGATGGGAACCGCTCCTGTAATATGCAAGAGTCCTATCCTATGATGAGATCATTAAACTTCCCATTTGCGATGCCCTAAAGCATTCTGGCCGAGGGGACGCCATATGCTCCCAGGACCAATTTGTGTTAGCAGGAACTCCTGAGTGTGAACCAGAGGCAGCTCAGACTCACCCCATGTCCAAGGGTAGAACTAAGTCTGCATGTGGAGGTGGGGGCAGGTGGGAGCTTCGCCCCCACTCCCAGCCTTGGAAGGAGGATGCTGATGGCAATATGGTGGAGAGAGAGGGACAAAGGCTACTTCTGCCTCTTTTTCTGGGGTCCATCCACCCTGTCCCCAGCCTCAGCCTGCCTTTCAAGATGTATAGTTTACGGTATGTTGATATGTGAGCGGGGGTCCAAGGCCAGGATTCTGGGTCACGGCAGCACTTCCTGAGTGATTTAGGGGATCCTGCTGTTGCACCGGCGATGCCATTCCCTTCCCCAGGAGTCTAATGCATCTTTCAAGGTCTTGCTCAAGTGTCACCTCTGACAAGAAGCCTTCCCAGATCTGAAGCCCCCAGCGACCCATCTAAACTTCTCACCACACTTAGGGGGTACAAATTACTCAGGGACAAGGAGGGAGAGGCAGTATAGTAGGACATTAAGAGTAAAGGCTTTGGAGGCAGACAGATCTGGATGTCAGTCCCAGCTATACAATTTAGAGCAGGCGATGTATCCTTTCTGGCCCTCAGTTTTCTCATCTATAAAGTGGGGCTACCAGTAGTCATCATCACAGAGGTGATCAGATGATGTACACAGCAGGCTGACCACAGTGCCTGGTACATGTGCGTGCTTGGGAAATGACTGCTTCTGTTCTTTTATACTCTGCTCCTCCGCCAAGGCTGTGAACTGGAAGACTCACATGGCTCATTGCATCTGCCAAAAATGATCACAGCAATATCTCTCATCTCATGTGCTTTTCTCATGGTATGACTGAGACTTCTCCCATCAAGAAGTAATGTCTGCATTCCTTCCCCTTGAATCCAGGAGTGTGGAGGCTGTGACTGCAGCAGAAGTGGCTCTGAGACTTCTGAGGCTTGGCAAATGGAGAGGCAAGCTTCCCCCCCTCCCCCTGGCTCTCTTGGGACGCTTTGTCCTTGGAGCCCAGCTGCCATGCGGAGAGGAGGCCCAAACTAGCACAGGCAGGGAGACCACATGCGGGAGCTCCTGCTGACAGCCGGCATCAACCATCAGATATGTGACTAAAGACACCACTGGCCAAGGAGTAACCCAAGCCTTCGTGTCTTCCTGGCTGAGACCCAAGTACCATGGAGTAGAGCTAAGCCACTGTCTCTTGTACCCTGTCCTGACCCACAGAATCCAGGAGCATAATACACGGGTTGTCATACATCACTAAGTTTGGGGGATGATTGATTACATACTAACAGTAACTGAACGATCATAATGGATCCTGTCCCCTATGTTTGACTCTGTGCCCTGCAGACAACATTTTCTGGATTGAAGCGCCCAGAAAATTGGGCACAGCCATTCTGCCTCCCAGTGAGAGCCCCATAGCCGGGTGGACATGAACTCCAAGAGAGCAGGGACTTGGCTGTCATGTTCCCTGCTGGGGTTCTGGGTTTCAGATAATTGTCGAATGAGGAAAGGTAAAGGAATCTCTGGAGAATCTGGGTTAGGTATTAGAACTTCCCCCAGGACAGAGGATGATCACCAAACAATATAAACATGCAGCCGAGAGTATGGTTTCTTCTGCCTGGGGTGGGGAGGATCTTGAAGAGGGTGAAACGAACAAACAAGAAGTGGACCTGATGAGTTCTTTGTCTCTCATGCCTCCCACCCCCACACTTGTCTTCTCTACCTCTGGAAAGAAAAGCTGCCACGTGGGAAATGACACCAGATTGGTGGTTGACCACCACGGCTGCAGGCCTGGCTCAGCCATCAACTTTCTGTGTGGCCCTGGACCTGTCCATCTGCTCCTGGGGCCCTGTCTCTCCCATCTGGCTTTGGGATGGTAAAGCCTCAGGTCCCTCTAGTGGCGACTCCCGCCGAGCTGCAGAGAAGCCCTGGTCTGCAGGCCAGCGAGGGCGGGTGGGGTCTCAGAGACCCTCAGCATGTGAGTAAAGGGAGGCCTCAGCTCGCAGGTGGGGTCTGACAGCAGCACCTCAGTGGACAACCACCTCCTCGGGTCTCTCCTACATACACACACACACACACACACACACACACACACACTCAGAGATGGTCAGAATTGAACTCTGAGCCTCTCAGGGGCCCAGGAGACAAGGTGGAGACATCCACAAAAAAAGGTCTCCCTTCTTTTGGGGGAATCAAGAGGGGCAGGTGCCTGAAAGGGAATGGTAGGTCCTGGGGGGCCCAGAGGGAGGAACCTGGCCCAGTGTTAAGGGCCAGGCATGGGGCAATCCAAAGCCACATTTGAAGCATAATCTCAATATTATAACAGAAAAAAAAAATTCCACATGCATTAAAAGAAAAAAAAAAACACTTACAATGGTTATCTCTACCTGGGAGGATTATGGGTAATTTTCATTTTCTCTTTTATACTTGTCTATTTCCAATTTTTCTGCAATGATCAGGTGTAGCCTCACTTTTAGAATGGGAAAAAAACTTATTTAAAAATAGAATGTGTGTGTATGTGTGTGGAAGGGATTTTGTGAACAGCCTCCAACTCTTTGAGGAGTTAGGATAATAGGGCCTGGGAGGAGGGTTCTGTCCCCAAAGGAGAGCAAATGCGGAGGGGGGGGTGGCTGAGTTGCAGCAGGAGAGACCCTGGTTAGAAAACAGAAGGTCCTGGAAGAGAGGCAGCTGGCAAAGGCCAATGAGTGAGCGAATGTGGAAATCTCCTGTTCTCCTGAGATAAAGAGAGGGGTCTTTTTTTTTTTTAAGCTTATTTATTTTGAGAGAGAGAGAGAACAAGCAGGGGAGGGGTAGAGAGAGAAGTAGAGACAGAATCCCATGCAGGCGCCACACTGTCAGCGAGGAGCCCCAAGCGGGGCTCAAACCCATGAACTGTGAGATCATGACCTGAGTCAAAATCAAGAGTTGGAGGCTTAACCGACAAGCCACCCAGGTGACCCGAAAGGGGTCTTTAAAATGAACAGGGAGGGGCACCTGGGTGGCTCAGTCGTGTCTGACTTCAGCTCAGGTCATGATCCCACGGTCCGTGAGTTCAAGCCGTGCATCGGGCTCTGTGCTGACAGCTCAGAGCCTGGAGCCTGCTTCAGACTCTGTGTCTCCTTCTCTCTCTGCCCCTCACCTACTCGTGCTCTCTCTCTCTCTCTCTCTCTCAAAAATAAGTAAACATTAAAATTTTTCTTTAATGAACAGGGAGTAGATCATGTCCCAGAAGGGGCATCAGAGCACAGGCAGTCCCATCCCTTTGTCTTCCAGATAGGGACACTGAGACCAGGCAAAGAGAAGGGACTCACCCAAGGTCTTATTTCAGTGTTAGAGCCAGGACTCCGGCTTGAAGGAGTGCTCAGTCTGCTCCATTGGCGGATTCTGGGGGGACTTCTTGGCAGTCCCTGGGAGCCACCAGGCCCGGAGAAGACGGCACGTGCTCCCAAAGAGCCAAATAGGGAAACGACTTTTAAGGTCTAGGGAAAGAGGCCTTCTTCAAGTCCCAAGCCAGATGGACCCGCCCCCCAGCCTGGACAGAATGGGGCTTTGGTGGGAGGCGATGTTGCCTCAAAGACCCCCTCGACCCAGTTCTTTCTCTCCTGCAGCATGGCTCCCAGGGGTATGGCCCCACGCCAGAGCCTGCCTGCAGCGCTGGTTACAACGTCCCTCCTTCCCGTGATGGGTGACAGAAACATTCCTTCTTCATTCCCTTATCCCAGCCAGACTACTAAAAGTCACATTAGACATGCAGATTCAACTTCAAATACATACATGTATATATAATTTAAAGGCAATTAGGAGCTAATCAGCTTTTTCTTCCTGTCTCGGGGTGTTTTGCCTCCCTGGTGCGGCGCTGGTCCTCAGAAACATCTTGGGGTGTTTGATTCTTCTACCCTTCGGCTGAGAGATGTGCGTGCAAGTTCAAAATGAGACAGTTGGAGTTGAATGGTCCCATTCTCCCCTGACACTGAAGTGGGGGACATCATGTCCTTCTCTGCTTCCTGGTTCTGGGTCGGCGCCTTTGGGTGAATTCAGCTCATCTGAGGTGGAGAAGGGCGGACAGGAGAAGGGAGAGACCTCCTGGGCAGCAGTGTCCTAATGCCCTATCTGCTGATGCCCCGTCTTCCCTCCAGATGCCCCAGCTATGTGCCTTCCATCCTGAATCCCCAGCCCTTCTCCAAGACCTGGGCACTCCATCTCAGGCCAGGAGGCTATAGGAGCAGTGGAGACATGGTGGTAAAATTGGGGCCAAATCACCCAGATGGGGTGAAGCTAAAAGCCCCACTAACTCACTGCAGAAACTCTGCCACCCATTAAGATAATCACAATCTAATAATTAGCTGTGTGTCTGCGAGGTCCAGGTACTCTCTCCACCCTCCCTCATACACCAGCCCTGCGAGGGAGGCAGTAGGAGCGTCCTCATTTAACAGAAGAATAAACAGAGAGGTTAAGTGACTCCCTTACGGTCACACAGCGAATAAAGGGTGAAACTAGAGTTTGAACCTCAGGTCTACGGATTCTGAAGCCCATGATCATTTCTGCATTCCAGGTGGCCCGTCAGTTTCTTGAGAGCTGAGATGGCAATACCCATTGAAAAAACCCACTGCTCTTTAGCAAGCCTGCACCAGCACTGCAAGACCTAAAAATCACTCTGCTTTCAGTACCTGTCAGCTCAAGGCATGACTTAAAGGAAGTCCCCATCAGTCTCGGAAGCCTAGCCTTCCCTCCAATGGGAACATGGGTGTGTTGGTTACCTTTGTGTGGCTGGGCCATGGGATGCCCAGACGTTGGACCAAACATGATCCTGGATATGGAGCCTGAGGAAAGCAGAGGACCACCCCCCCCCCCCCCCCACAATGTGGGCCTCATCCCATCAGTTGAAGACCTGACTAGAATAAAAGGGCCGGGTAAGACGGGGCTTCTGCTGACTGCTAGAGCTGAAGCATTAGTCTTTTCTAGCCTTCAGACTCAGTCTCAGACATCGGCTCTTCCTGGGTCTCAAGCCTGCTGGATTTCGGACAGGAACTTATATCATCTGCTTCCCTGGTTCTCAGGCCTTTGGGCTCAGATTGGAACTACCATCGGCTCTCTTGGGTCTCCAGCTTGCTGCCTGTGGACCTTGGGATTTCTTAGTCTCCAAAGTCATGTGAGCCAATTCATCTATCTATCTATCTATCTATCTATCTATCTATCATCTATCTATCCATCCATCAGCCTACATCCTATTGGTTCCATTTCTTTCTAATACAGTTTTCTCAGAGGGAAAGTGGGGGTGAGGCAGGAGCCCCATCCCAGCAGTTAGATCCTAGAGGTCTTCCTTCAAGAAGCCCCAAGTCCTACCCAGAATCTCAAATGAAAATGGCAAAAGAGCCAGGCAATGCCCTCCAAATCCGTAGAGGGAGGGGCATGGTTGGGAAGCTCTCAGGGCGTGTCTGAACCCTTCCCTCAGCAAGAAGGTCCCCCATCTACCCCCCCAACTGCCCCCTCCCCCAGCCCTGAGGAAACCTGGCTTTGCAGCTGTAGCTGAAGCTCGCACATGCCCCTACTCCCCTTCAGACCCCTGCCCCTCAAGAAACACCATATCCTCATTAGCTAAATGTGCCAGCAGAGGGCAGGAAGTTCAGAAGGACACATGTGACCACTTCTCACAAAGCAAATCTGGGCTTATTTATAGGGAGGCAGAAGGGGTGGGAGGGAGGGAGTCGGCAGGGGCTCTGTGGTGAGCCTGTCCAGGCCCCATGTTCCCCAGACCGGGGCCGGCTGCGGAGACACAGTACATGAAGGACAGCCGGCCTCCCGGGGTTGACAGCTGGTGAGGAAACTGGGCACTGACTCGCAAGCCCAACAGCTCAATATATATCAGGCAAACAAGCTTTGCTCTGGTCAATATATCACCCGGGGAATGTCCCAGCCAGCACCAGAGGAATCCAGTATTAATGGTCACCAGAGCATTGCCACCTTCCGCTGTTCTGTGTGTTCTCTCTAGTGGGCTCAGGGGAACAGAACCGGCCTCCCCCCAACGCTAAGAAGGATCTGGGGTACCAAGAGCATCAGGGCCTGATTTTGGCGGGGGGCAGTGGGGAGCTAAGCATGGATTTTGCAGTCAGATACACCTGGGGTCAGACCCTGGCTCTGCCGCTGGCTGGGCGCCTGGGGTTTCGGTTTCCCCATCTGTGAAATGGCGATGGTGACACCTGCTTACTGAGTCACACAGCTGCTGGTGCAATCAGTATGAGCTTCAGAGATGGGGAGAACCCTAAATCCGGCCCCGGCTCCTGTGCAGGGCGGTACGTTGGCCGGAGCCGCCTCTTCCATTCTCTACGACCTTGGCCCTCAGATGTTAACATGGGTCATTCACCAGGTGCACTTGTTCAAGTGCAAACTTCTGGGCCAGACACCAGATCCAGTCATTCAGACTCTCGGTGGGGGGAGGGGGGGCAAGGCCCAGGAATCTAGTGACACCACCTCCCCGGGTGATTCTGTTGCAGGCGGCCCGGGAGTATTCCTTCAAAGACTCTGCTGTCCTGGTCACCTTCCCCAGCTCCCCGTGGTTTCTTCTGGCAGGTGGTCTAGCCTTTGGTACTCCCTTTCCCGCGGCTCATGCTTGCCTCTCTGCAGGCTCACCACACCCCCGGGGGGCCCTGTGGATGGACTCAGGGCTCACTCCTCTAAGCGCCTCTTCCTCCAGCTGTGAGGAGGGAAGAGATGACGGCATCTGGGCCAGGAACAGGACTTTATGTCCAGAGAGAGGGACACAGGCCGCCCAGATCTGCCAACCAGCTCTTCAACCAGCAGTGAAAGAAAACAGCAGGCCAAGGGCTTACTCTCTGGCAGAAGCTGTGGGAGGGGCCTGGGCAGGGAGCTCCGCATCCACCAGGCACTGCCGTGTGCCCAGCACTGGGCACTTTACTTATGTCCTCTCTGGTCCAGCCTCAGCTCTATGAGGCAGTGTGCAGGGGTGGGGCGGGGATCCGGGCCTCTGCAGGCCCAATGTCAGAGCCCATCATTTTAGCCTCTGTGCTCTACTGCTAAGAGGGATTCCACCCAGACTGCCCCACTCTACACCTCTTGCCCCTCCCCCACACCTCTTGCCGCCTAGGAACTCAGACCTCATAGCCCAGACCCATCAGTCCGGACTCCTGGAGCCCTCCAGGCGACCTTGGCATCTCTGAAGAAGAGGCAATGAAAGCTTAATAAAACCAGCAATACTTACAGAGGCCGTAAAATACAGCCAGGCCCCTAGGCGTCCCTTGCTTGAAGGGTCAGAAGGTTCCTGAAAACCCTCACTACATGCTCTGGCCAACTTGTCTGCCTCCCACCACCTCTTCCCCACTCCCTGGTCCCAAGTCCTGGCTGCTGTCTGGACTTCAGTGTCCACAGGGCCCAGTAGCCAATCAGCTCCCCAGCCCCAGACCGCTAGGTTAATAAAAAATAAAAAGATTCCCACAAAACACGACCAATAACCATGGCCATAAAAGCCAAATTGGATTCCTTCGTGGATGATGAGCTTGGGGTCCTTCTCTGTCTCCGAGACCTGATTAACAAATATGTAAAACGATTCCCCTATCATCTCTGGCTCCAGCCAGCTCTCCCTGCAGCTCCAAGCTCAGGGACAAGGAACGAGGCAGAAGTGGGGGGATGTGTATCTAGGGCAGAAGAAGCAGCCCTCTGGGCCTCGGCACTGGCCTGTTGTGTGACTCAGAACAAGTCACTTAATACCTCTGGATGGCGGTCCCCCACCTGGGGAGAGACGCTCTCACACCCTCGCCCTTTGTGTTCTCGGCCTCTGCCCAAGAGGGGGACACAAAAGAAAGGCAGAGGGCTGCCCTTCACCCCATCCAGAAGCTGTTGTATGACTGGGGGAGGGGGAAATGCTGGGAGGGTCCTGCTCTGACACCAGCCAAGCAGTACGTCCTAGGTGCCATCAGCTTTGCTGGGACACAGCAGGTGGCCGGCCACCTGTCAGTAATCAGCTCTGGGGGAGGCTTTGGAGACTGTATCCCTTCCCACCCCACCCCCCCAGAGCCCCCAGACCACATCTGTGGGCCCAAGGACATTGCAAGACCCTTCTCAGCCCCACACCACGAAAGACAAGCATGGAGGTAAATTGGAACACAAAAGATAAAAAAGCACATAATACGAAGTGCTCAGACCACAGAGAGGCCACCACGACTGGCTTGGGATGGAGCTCCAGGGAGGCTGTACCCCAGCCTGACTGCCAGGAAAAAAACAGGGAGAGCCCTTAGGGTAAATGTCCCTTCTGAGCACTCCGAGCTTCCCCAGCCCCTGCTGCCGACGCTTACGGAGGGCCAAGGAGGCCAGCACCGGCCGAAAGCACAGGAAGGAGATGCTGGACGCTGCTCAGACCCTGCGTCCCCAAGACAGAGTCAGCCCTGCCCCTGCCCCTCACATCCTGGGGGATGCGTCTACGCAGCATCTTACAGCTTGTAGATCATTTTCACGTGGGGTTTCAAGTCCTAGGACTTATTTCCAATTTGCAAACAAGAACTGAGGCTAGAAGAAGTAAAGGCATTTCTTTGAACCGGATTTCTGATAAGCTCGGCACTCTCCTCACTATATCGGACTTTATTTGAGCCTTACATGTTTGAAACTCTCCGAGATCTGGAATCAGCCCTCCTGATCCCTGCTGGTGCGCACACAGGTGAGCGCCTTCTCCATCTCCCTCGGTCTTTCTCAGGGTCCGCACGCCCCGCCCCCCAGTCATCCTGGCCACAGCCTAGGCACAGCTCAGGCCCCAGGGAAGGGAGGAGATGAGCATCTGGGACTAGCAAGTGAGTTCATCGACTTGAGTGTCTAGGTAGAAATGCACCTTCAGTGCCCACACCGGTCAGTGGCTCCGGGGAAGGGCTTCCTGGCTACACTGATGATGACAACTCAGGTGCCTATAGTGGGGAGTGGCACAGAGGCCCCCGACAGGGTGGGGAGTCTGACACGGGCTCTCAGCCTCACCCCACACCCCGTGATGGTGCAGCTGTCTACAGAGACAGGAATTAAGGGTCCACGCTGAGCAGGCAGAGCAGAGGGCCCTGGGATAAAGAGCAGATCTCTAAGCATCCTTCCTCAACTCCACTGCCTTTCCCAGGAGATTCTGGGCCCCAGCAACTGGCTGTGGCTCCCAGCTGTGGGGACCACAAGAGACCCCAGTGAAGTTACCTGGACTCAAGAATCCCAGTCCCTTTCCGCCCCGCCCCACCCCTGCTCAGTGGTGCAGTAACACCCTAAGTCAGTGGGAATCCCCACCCCAAATCCTTCCACAGTAACGGGGCTCTGTCTCCTCCTTGCTTGTGATCTCAGGCTAGTCTTCCTTCCTGGGTCTCAGTTTGCCCTTTGTCAAGTTGGGAGGGCTGGACGCAATGAGCTTTTAGATAACTTCCAGTTCTGTCATTTGGAGACCCCAAAAGGCCAGGACACAGAAGTGTGACAAGTGCACATCAGCTGTGCAGCCTCTGGGTTTCAATCCCTGCCATGGCCAGGAGCCAGAGGACACCTGTGACTGGAGGGTCCTGCAGAATGGGATGGGGGTGGGGCATGCAGTGAGGGGCCAAGGTTCAAGGACTCAGACTATCTCTCCCTGATCCTGTGCTGAAGCGTGTTCCAGGGGACAAGAACAGGTCCTTTCCCCTTGTCAGTACTTGGGGTCAGGCTCTGCCAGATCAAGGTCCTGGCTGTCAAAGTCTGCCAGCCCCACTTACCAATTCTACATTTACCCTTTCATTCATTCATTCATTCATTCATTCATTCATTGTCTTAATTCATTCACCTGATGGTGCTTGCTGTGAAGTAAAGAGTTTCCAGGGCACCTGGGTGGCTCAGTTGGTTAAGCATCTGACTCTCTTGGTTTCCGCTCAGGTTATGATCTCACGGTTCATGAGTTCAAGCCCCACATCAGGCTCTGCAATGACAGTGTGGATCCTGCTTGGGATTTTCTCTCTCTCTCTCTCTCTCTCTCTCTTCCTCTCCTACTCTCTCTCTCTTTCTAAAAAATAAATAAATAAACCTTTTAAAAAATGGTTGAGGGGCGCCTGGGTGGCGCAGTCGGTTAAGCGTCCGACTTCAGCCAGGTCACGATCTCACGGTCCGTGGGTTCGAGCCCCGCGTCGGGCTCTGGGCTGATGGCTCAGAGCCTGGAGCCTGTTTCCGATTCTGTGTCTCCCTCTCTCTCTGCCCCTCCCCCGTTCATGCTCTGTCTCTCTCTGTCCCAAAAATAAATAAAAACGTTGAAAAAAAAATTAAAAAAAAAATGGTTGAAACAGTAAATTAAAACTAAACTAAAGACTTTCTGTTAAATTACCTTTATCTTGAACTCCTTTTCTCCAGAAGACTCTATGAACCTTCCCACCCCGGATCTATTCTCATGGTCATTAATGCCCAAGAGCACCTCTTGGCTGACATGTCCCTGCTCATCACAAATTCCTGGCTCTGTTACTCTGGAACCATCTGCTCAAAGCCTCTGGAAAACAGGGTCAGAAAGTCAGGAGCCCTTGCAAGGAGCGTGCAGATGTTACTAGCCTGCAGTGTTCTTCACCAGTCAGCTTCCCCCCAGCTTCTTCAGTTGAAGAAGGGAAGGAGGGGTCTTCTCCTCTGGCCGCTGACACTTTTCCAAAGCCTGACTTCTCTCTAGCTTAGCCTAATGTGTCTCAGGCCTGGATGGCAGAGAGGAACCAAAACCAACATCCTGCCTTTGTGAAGCCACAAGATGATGCTTTAAAACCAGCAAATACTTTTCACCCAGGGATCTCGCACATGCAGTCATGTCCAGAGGGATTTGAGTCCCAGCTGTGTCTACATGGCATGAAAAGAGGAAACATCTGGAAGAAAGGCAGGCAAGTCCCGCCACTCTGCCAGATGTGGCACGCATATGGACATCTGGAACATGGCCCGCTTGGCTGTTTGGCAGTCAAGAAGCAAGTGGTCAACCCATGTCACCCTGTCAACCAGGACACGGCCCCAGTCCATACGTACAAGTTACTCAGATTACTGAAGGATCCGAAAAAAGTATTTTGGCTGCAAACTTTAGAGACCTACATCAAGATAAAGGCCAAAGAAGGGCCTCGATCATCATCTGGGGTCAGTGCTGAGCCCAGCTTGCCTGTGTCTCAAGCGCCATCACTCACCAGCAACTTGTTTTGTCTCTCTGTGCCTCACATTTCTCATCCTTAAAATGAAATAATAATAGTAATGCTTTGGGGTGCCTGGGGGGCTCAGTCGGTTAAGCGTCTGACTCTTGATTTTGTCTCCAGTCATGATCTGACAGTTCATGGGTTCAAGCCCTATGCTGACAGCACGAAGCCTGTTTGGGATTCTCTCTCTCTCTCTCTGCCCCTCCCTGGCGCTCTCTCTCTCGAAATAAATAAAGAAGCTAAAAAAAAAAAAGAAAATCCTTTAAAAAAATAATAGTAATGCCTTCATAGGGCAGGTATGAGGATGAAATTATAACACCCATTAAGCTCCAAGCCCAGTGCCTGGCAAGCAGTAAACATTCCAAATATGTTGGCCATGATTAGAATCACTGTCATCAGGGCTCCTGGGTGGCTCAGTTGGCTGAATGTCTGACTTTGGCTAAGTCATGATCTCACGGTTCGTGAGTTCGAGCGCCGTGTTGGGCTCTGTGCTGACAGCTCAGAGCCTGGAGCCTGCTTCGGATTCTGTGTCTCCCTCTCTCTCTGCCCCTCCCCTGCTCATGCTCTGTCTCTCTGTCTCTCTCTCTGTCTCTCTCAAAAATAAATAAATATTGAACTAACCAAATTTTTTAAAAAAAGATTCATCATCATCATCATCATCATCATCATCATCATCATCAGACGGGTCATTCTGCAGAACTCTCCCAGCTAAGAACACAAGAAACCACCCCCAGGACAGTGCAAAGGCCAGTATGGGAGGGAGGGACACATACTCCTCCCCCCAAACATCCAAGGACCACCAGTTTGCCAAACCCTTTGCCCAGCTCAGCCCCATTTAAGCCACCTTCCCCAGAGACAAGGAGATCTCTCCACATTCTGCTCCATGATAGGAATAGCTTCCAGCCGGCCGTCATGTGTCCTCTAGTAACAAGGTTTGGCAAAGGACATGTCGTCCAGGTGCCAGTATGTGTGTCGGATGCCTCGGGCAGATGGTTGGGCGGGGACAAGCTTTCCCTACATCCCATCTTCCACCAAGACATCATGCTAGGAAGAGCACCCAGGTGTGCTGTGGGCACCACCAGTGGGAAACTCTCCTCCTGACCCTGGAATGACTGCTTGTTTGGATCATGTCCTCTGAGCCCCAAAGGACAGACACCTGGGTTCCTCTTCTGCTTCTAGTGGGGGACCTAGAGGAGCCATCACTTTCACCCATCACCTCTGCTCCAGGGAGGAGACGCCAGGCGAGGATGGGAGACTCTGGTGAGCCCTCCAAGGACAGAGACAGGCTTTTCCACTTCTGCACCCAGTGCCTGGTGCACAATGGGTCTGCCCAGGCAGACACTTGTGGGATTGCAGGAGTAAGGAGAAGGCTTTTTCTTGTAGAGGAGGTTTCAGCCTCTTCAAACATTAGCACGGCACCTGGCACATGGTCAGTGTTCTGTATTTGCTACTGTTGTCGTTCATGATGATGCATAGGTGGGGACCTGGCCAGGTCGGCAGGGTCAGGTTTGAGCTGGGGGTGCAGGGTGTGGGGGAGAGGACTTGGTGCGAAATGCAGTGAAAGCCAGCTGCATTTCACCCCTGCACTTAGAAGAGAAGTATTATCTTTACCGCCTGTATCGGCTCAGATCCTTCTCTGAGGCCGCTTGGATGCTTCCCATACTCAAGGCGGCCAGCCTAGCTCCCTGGTGTTTGGGCCTTACCACCAATGTGCTGCGTGATGCTGGGTAACCCACCCCCTCTGAAGTAACCTCCCCATCGGTAGCCCTGGCATGTCACAGAGGTCAACCGTTTTCCTAGTCCAAGCCTCACCGGGGGCTCCTGCCTGAGCCCCTCCACAGGCAGACAGGTTTGAGCTCCCATGGTTGGTGACAATCCAAGATGCAAAGACAAAGCCCCCAGTCCCAGCCCTGGAAACCCATTCTCCCTGAGACAGGACCAGAGCTAAACTCAGGGGACAGCCCTGCACCTTTCACCCTTGGTGGGGCCAGCAGAGGAATTTACATTCTTTTCAAAACCATCATGTAAATGGTTTCTTGACAAAAACCATTCATTCAGTGAATGAATGAATGAATGAATGAATGAATACCAGAAACAATGCAGAATCCTGGCCAAAGTAGGGTCTTTCGCTTTATTTGATTCAAATCTGACCCCAGTGTGGCCTCTTTTAGGTGTACAGCTTTAGGAAAGCTTCTTCACTTCCCTGAACCTTGATTTTCCCATAAATTAAATGGGAATAATGATCCATACTCCACGAGAGATGCTTACAAGGTTAAGTGAAATAGTATCTATACATGCTTAGTAGGTAATCAGCAAACGGCAGCCTCATTATCAGCATTGTTATTCTCAGCCTGCTGCTCTGTTTGTAAGGCAGAGGACTGAGGCCATTAGCCTTGAACGATGCCCATTTCCAAAGAGCTCTGATGAGCCTACAGACACCCATTAATTGCAGCCCTCCCACCCGTGTGCCTTCCAGCTGGAAGGAGCAGAAGCGGCCGTCTGGTCTCTCCGTGGCCAGGCAGGGAGCTCACTCACCAGGGGAGGCTCGGCCACCTTCTCTGGGCTATCCCGGCAGCACCCGTGCCTCTGGCTTTTGTCGAGCAGCTGGAGTGTGAGCCGCACTGTCTGCCCGTGAAATGCGACTTTCAGAAAACATGCATATTTGTGAGTTGGTGCGTGTTTCTATTTCGGGCCGACACTGCCCTCTTTATTTATTTTCCCTGGGCTTTGCATTTGGAACCCAGCTTGGAAGGGTGTTTTGACAGACTTTGACACCGCTCCGGCTCCTCTGGCAAGAGACATGCTCTGGTGGGGAAGGAGGATTTAAAATGACAATCTTTCTCTCAGCTAGGGTCCATTGACAATCAGACACTCCTGCCTCCTGGCCCAGCCCTGGGTTTCCCCATATTTGGGTGGGGGGCGGAGTAGAAGAGGTACAGGTGGGGAAACAATTTCAAAGAGGGGGAAGAAGCCCAAAGAGACTAATCATTGAGCTTCCAAAATCATAATAACACGGCCATCATTATCAACACCAGTAATGTTACTATCAACTGCTGTCACCACCACCACCACCATTTTGGGGTTCCTATTTTTATGACTGACAGTGGGCTGGAAGACTGCCCTTAGGGAAACCACCTCATCTTTCAGCATCTCACTATGCTCATCTGTAAAGGTGATTTTGCAGTACTCAGCTCATGGGGCTGTAAGAAGTGGCCGCTCAGTCAAATGGCAGCAGTGACTGTCTTGCCTCCTGGTCTCAGGTCTTGGCCAGCTGCCCATGGACATCGGACTTGGTCAAGTCTTAGGGATTTGGGGCTGATTGCCAAGACCCTACCCACCAGGCAGCCCTCTAAAGCTGCTCTCAGCTAGTTCCCTCTCTGTGGTCATTTACAAGCAGCCCAAAATTGACCTTAACTCAAGGAGGAAGGACCTTCACTCAGACAACTCCATCTGCCTTTGGATGACCAGGTGAGTGGAAGGGGTGATGAAGAGACCAGAGAGATGTTTAAATGCTTAAACTGTCAGGCAAAAGAGCCTAAACCATGATTCCAAGGCTCTGAGGGGCAGGAGGTCCAGGCTTAAGTTCCTCCGTTTCTACTCATTCATTCATTCATCCACTAAGCATGCGCCAGCAGAATCAGTGGTTCACGTAGAAGATATACTGACAGGAGAATCAATGTCTGCCCCAATGGCGATTGCACTTCAGCAATGTGACCTCAAGAAAATTACTTGACATCTCTGGCCCTATAAAGGAAATCATCTTAACATCCACTGCTCAGGAGACAGAAAGAATTCACCAGTGGTGGGTGCTTTGGGCAGGGGGGAAGGTACCATAACCCCTGAGGTTAGAACCATGTTTTCAATCCCACCCACACTCAAGAGTGAGTCGATGTTCCACATCACTAGGACCAAACAGGGACTCTTGAGGGTCCCTTCAGCCAGCCCTGCACCGATGGGAAGCCTGAGGCTCAGGGAAGGGAAGTAACTTGCCCAAGAACACACTGGGAGACTGTGGCCAAGCTGAGACTAGAACCCAGGTCTCCCCACTTCCATTCCAGTGGTTCTTCTACCACATCACACTGGGATGCTTCCTCTTCCAACAGAGTTTCTGGAGTGTAAGGGCAATAGCAGAAGAGGTATCAAAGGGCAAGCCAGAACATGGGTACTGGATGCCTCAAAATCCCCATGGAGTGAGGGTTTGCTGTGATTCCACAACAGAGGAATCCCAGCCTGTTGGAGAGACTGCGGAGGCTCTGGGGCATCCAGTCCTAGAAACATTCCCAGGGAGGGGCTGGAAGCGGCTGAGGCCATGGGCAGGGAGAGGGGTGCTGTCAGCCTTTCAAAGGGAGGGGAGTGGAGGCATGGAGTCTGCCCAGAGAATGGAGTCAGCTCCTCCTAAGGGTCATCTGTGTCCATATGGGAGCAAAGAGTGACTGGATCAGACCCAGGCTGAAGGAAAGTTGGGGAGAGAGTGAAGGCAGCTGGGAAGGAGGAACTGGTGAGAAAGACAAAAAAAAAGGGGGGGGGAGATACACATGGGAGAGGAGAACAGAGCAGGGAAACAAAGAGAAAGTGCAAGCAAAAAAATGATGCAGAAAGAGGGGTGTGTACCCTGGTTGTAGGAGATTTGTCTGGAGTACATTTGAGGAAGGGGAGCAGGCATGGGGGCGGTGAGCAAAGCAAAATGGATTCTGAGGCTAAAACCAAGATTCTGTTAAGGCCAGGCTTCTGCCCAGATTCCACTGGGCCATAGCCTCTTCCTTCCATTTGGCAGATGCCGGGTTTTCTGCTCAGGTCTGCATTGGTGGGGGGGGGGGGGGGGGGGGGCAAAGAGGGGATAGCTGCTCCCCTACCCCACCCCCCACCCCACCCGGAAGTGTGTGTGTGCACGGGGAGCCCAAGCAGCTCTGTGAATCGCTGGGCACCCCTGTGAGCACCCAGGGGCGAGCTCCGGAGTGTGGGGCTTACTAAGATGTCGGGGAACAGCAGGATCCGGAGTGAAGATGCCCGCCTGGATGCTCGTGCTTGTGGGGAGACCTGAGTGTGTCCACGTGCGAGTGGATCTTCCCTCTGTGTGTGGGCTGTGAATGGATGTATGTTTGCGTGAGTGGACTATGAATCTGTGTGGGGATTGTTTGTGGTCTGTAGATTTGCGTGGGTGTGCGCATGGACTGTGGGTCCGTGAGCTTGCGCGGGGGTTGTGGGTCTCAGAGGCCGCCTCGCGGCGCTGTCCGCGGTGCTGACCCGGGGCTTGGATGGGAGGGGACCTGCGCCCAGCCTCAGGGGGACCGCGGGAATCTGGCGCCTGCTGTGTAGCAGACAGGAGCCGAGGAAAGGAAGCCTCCAAGTCTTTCTTGGAGGCGCCTTCTTAGTCCACCTGCGGGTCCCCCCCCCCCCACCCCCGGGGGAGTTGGGAAAAGTTCTGGCAGCGGCGGGGTTGGCTCGGGGGACTCCGCGCCAATCGCACCAGGAATCTTACCCCAACCCTCCGCGCCGCTACGGCCCCGCTGCCCACCGCACCTCCACCTTCACTCGCGTTCTCGGCAGGGCACGGGGCTCCCCTATCGCGCTCGGCTTCCACCGCCTGCCCGGTCTGCCCCAGAGCTCCCGCGCGCCCGGCTGGACCTGCAGCAGGTTCATTGCTTTCCAGGACTCGGGAAACGTCTGGGTGAAAGCATGAGTGCGCTAAGGTAGGGAGTGGATGGAGAGCAGGTCAGTCACCTTTTCCTCCCTCCCACTCTAGCCAGGCCGAGAGCCGGATCCGGGGCGGCTTCAGACTGACTCAACTTTTACGGAATCAGTCATCCACCCGCGAGGACGAGCAGGGGGCCGGAGTGTGAAGCCTCCCGGGAGATCGGAAGCCTCGCCCGTTGTGGACCTCAAACTGGCCCGTGCAGAACGAAGCTGCTCCGGCCCCGTGAGGAGTTGGTGCGGAGCTGGAGCCCGGCCACGGGGGGCCAGCTCCGGGCTCTGCCCACTACCGGCTGGCTTTCCCGGCGGGGGCGGGGGGGGGGCGCCAAGGCCTGCACCCAGGGCTGGTTGGAGAGCGAGAGAACTTCACACACAGCCCCGCGCAGGCCGGGGTGGGAGCGGCGCGGAGGGCTTGTCCCTTCCTCCGAGCGATGCATCCCCCCAGCCCCGACCCGGATGGCGCCCAGGGGCAGTCGCACTCACCTCGGCTGGCCAAGCTGGGCTGGCTGAGCCGCGGGCGCGGGAAGGAGGCGCACCGGAGGGGCCGGGGGCTGCGGCCACCCCGCCGTGAGGACTTGTCCCCTCGCGGAAGTCGCAGGGAGATGCTCTTCGTAGCTGCAGGAGGCCCGAGTTCCCCGCTCCGCTCCAGAGAGCGCAGACCGCGCACAGCCTAGTGCTGAGACTGGTCCCCAGCGCGCAACCCGAGCGCTCGGCGCCGCCGCCGCCTTTTATTCGCCGCCCGCCTTTGTTTGGGTCCCGGCTCCTACCACGGGGTATGGGGGTGTCGGGCGCAGGCTCTAGAGCCGCGCCGCCTCCTAGCCACTGGCGCCTCAGGCCTCCACGCCGCCTGGCTTTGCGTCAGTGGCCGGCAAGGGCCTGCGCTCCGCCGCGCACTGCTGTCCCTGGAGCCCGCCGCCAGGCGCCGCCGTGGCCGCCGCTCCCCCTGCGGGAGCCGCGCGGTGGTACAAGCGGGCTCCCATTGCCAGCGGGCGGGGCTGCGGGTGGCGCAGCGACCCCTGGGGGTGGGTCCACGCCTCTGCAAACGGCCCAGGCTGTGCCTGCTGCCCCGCCCCCAAGTTTCGTAGGTTCCCAGGTCTCTTCCCCCGTCTTCGCTCCTCTCCCAGTCCTCGCAGCTTTGGCAGATCACCAGCCGCCTGGACACTCTAGGGCGTCCCCGGGTCTCCTCCGGAGGGAGCTGCCAAACTCGGGCTCCTGGCGCCGTCCCTTCTTCCCTCCTTCTCCATTCACCTCTCTGGCACCAGAGCCCAGAGCCACGCCAGCCCCTGGGACCCGGCATCCCTCCAGCTCTAGCACATGGTCTGCCTGACACCCCTGCCCGAAAGGCCACAAGGAGAAGGGGCTGGGGAACAGAGACCGGTGCCTGACCCCTTTCTCTTCATCGGGGCTCAGAGGGCATTGGCACTGCTGTCACCAGGGGAGAGCGGAGGCGGATGCCTCAAAAGCCAGGGAGCTGTAGGACCCCAGATGCAGGATGGAGAGGTTTTACTTACAAAAACCAGAAAGAAGGGAGGCCACTGCCACTGTTGTGTGAGGGGTGAGCCGGGAGTTTATCGTGCATCCTCAGACTGTGTGCTGGGAGGAGCAGGGAAGACAGAGATGGGGAATCAGAACCTCCTCCTGCAGCAAGCTCCCAGCTTAGAGGAGAGATGAGAACAGCAGAGAGTTCCAAAATGAAACACCAAGCCCCGCACCCACAGCAGGTATTCAACCTCTTCTCTTTAAAAGAGGAAAGCTGAGTTGAGTGCATGTCTAACTTTAAGGTGCTGCGTGGCACCCTGTCACTCACCTGCCGTTCCTGCTCTGTCTCTCTGGTGTGCAGTCCCAGGGAACTGTACCCACTGGCTCTCTGCCAACTGGACACATTGGTATTTATGACCCTAGATGCCTTGAGAGCTCATCTATGCAGAAGCAAATGGCCCGAGCCAGTGTCCCTGCCCCGGCACTCACTCCCCATGTGCTCGGGATCCTCAAGGGAACCGTTGCCAGACTGGCCAAGCCTGTTAGAAGACTCCCGGTGGCTTCATCTGGCCTTGAAGACTTTGGGTTGGAGACAGCTCTTGACTCAAAGGGTGCCACTCTGAGCTATAAGGGAAGAGAGAGACAGAGACAGGAGGCATCTTCTGAGAAGTGGGGAGTGCGTATGTTGCTACCCCAAGATCAGAGGCCAGATCTGACATAGAAGCACAAAAGAGCAGACGCAGGACCCCCCCCCCCACTTCCGGTCTCTATTGCCACATCCCAGAGAGAAGCCAGAAAATGTGGAGCCATGGGAGAGGGCGGGAGGAAGAAGAACGGGGCAAAGATTGGTTTTTAAGGGAGCAACAGGGGAAACACGAAATGTGTTCCCAAGCCCAGCTGAGAGCAAAGGGTTTTCTTTGCTGGGGGAATGGCTTACTCTTCTCATTTGGTTGGATGGCTGCTTCCAGGAGCCTTCTCAAAGTTCTCTGAGGCTCTTGCACTGTTCCTCTCAGCCTGACAGATCCACAGGGAATGCCATTGTGTGCCCCATGGTGTGAGCCACCTTCAGCCCATCCTGGGGACACAGTCCCCTCTCCCCTGGGGAAGATTTCTAGTGGTTTGGGGCCCCAATTTCATGCAGCCTACCTAGCCACAGCTGTGGCCACCTTGGCCACACTCTCCCCCGCACCCTCCCTGCCTCTGGGGGCCTCCAGATGATCTCTAGTGAGGGGTGGGCTTGCTCTGCCCTTGGCCAGAGATTTCTGGGCACCGAGGATGCAGAGGCGGAGGCCAACGGAGTGGGGGAGGAGGGAGGGAGGAGTGTGGTACCCAGGAACACTGAAAGGATGCAATTTTCCCAGGCCATCAGCAGAGTTTTAAAAATGCAAATGGAACCGGGCCTTTGAAATATGCCTGCCATAAAGTGGGGCTGGTAGTGGCAGCGGGAGCTGGCGCGGGTGTGGAAAGTCATGAGAAGCCTCCTCGCGGGGCCTCATCCTCAGACTTCCTTCCCCCCCCCCCACTCTGCCTGCAGGATGCCTGTTTAGGGGGCGACTGGGGACGCTGGAGTTGGAGACGCCCCCCCCCAAACTCAGGGTACCTCCCTGAGGCTTCTTTTACCTCAGTGATCTGCCCAACAGAAAGGCCGCAGAGAATGAGATTCTACACCCACCCCCCAGCCCCCCACACCAGTGCTGTCTGCTGGAAGTTCTTCCTGAGTCTGATTTAAATGCCTCTTGGTGCCGATAAGCGGCTTCCCTTATACTCTATCTTCACGACTAATTGAAAAGCTTCTTTTGTAAGGGGCTTGAGCTATAAAGGGCTGCTTTGTCCTTCGTTCCCGACCCTTTATTTCTATTTTCATTTTCTCTCCAACGATGTCTGAAGGAGTCAGCTTCTGACTCCACCACTCGCGAGAAAGCTGTATTTCTGTTCCACCCCTTACCAGCTGCGTGACCTTGGGCAAGTCCCTTCACCTTGCTGAACTCAGTTATTTCGTCTATAAGATGGGGATGGTAAAGTACTTACCTCATAGTGGTGGTTATAAAAAGTTTATTAGATGAGTAAATCTCAGTGTACAAATAGCATTTAGCACAGCGCATGGCACAAACCAAGCTCTAAATAAATATTAGGTGGTGGTGGTGATGATGATGATAGGTTCCTGTTGAGCTAGAGGTCACTGGGAGGTGACCATAACACTTCTCACTTCTTTGCCCCACCCCTGATGAGGCGGACTGTGTACAAACCATGTCCTCTCACCAGATGGTTGGGCAGCTGAGGGGAAGAGTAAATGGGAGGGCTGGAGGTGTTTATCCTGAAAAGTAGATTAAGACTTCTGCTCCATTGTTCCCGCTTCAGGGAATTGAATAATGACATTTAAAAGTAATTCTCTCTTCCATCCGCTCACACTCTGATTTTGGAGCTCTTGGCCCCAACCTCCTGTCTCACCTTCTCCAGGAAATCAATGATGAGAGGCAAGTGAACTAGGGTGTGTTAGAAAGAGCTCTAGATATTGGGGTCTTTTACTAATTGTACGACCTTGGGTAAGTCACTTCACTTCTCTGAGACGCAGTTTCCTCAACTGCAAAATGGGAGTATAATGACCTGTGCCTGTAATATGCCTGCAAGTATCTTTTCAGCTGAGGTGGAGCACAGATTTATAGGCAACAATCTGATAATTAGTCATATATATAGTTACATGTTGTTATGGTTATATACAGTTAGAGATAGATAGAAAGATCAATCCCTCTTTCCATGACTTTCAGGGTTGACTGCACTTCGTTTGATATAATGGATGCAAAAGAGCTCAGGAAACTTGCTCCAGTTCATGGTGGATGAATTTCTGACTCAAGGTCATATAGCAAGTTAGTGGGAGAGTTGGGTTGGACCCGGGCCTCCCTGGGTTCAGTCCTGAGCTTCTCCCAAGGCATCATCTTTCTTCTCCCCAGCCTCCTTCTGCCTGGAGCTCTGTTCAGGAGATGGCTGTGAGTTTGTGGGGGGCACAGGATAGAGGGGCCAATAATTCAAGAGAAGAGAGAAAAGTCTGGGGATGGGGGTGCTACAAGACAGGGCCTGGGGGAGGCTGGACAGATGGCAGCCCTCTCCTCCTGCCTCCAGAATTCTGAAAGCAGCCAGACCACTTCTTTTGCAGCCCTGCCTGCCTCCTCCAAGGAAGCAGGCAGCCTGCGCCAGAGTGAACACAATCCAAGTTATTAATTGCCTGCAACAATTAGCCCCAGTGCTTGTGCCTGCGGACACCTAGGCTCTGAAAAAAAAAAAAAAGCCAATTACAGCTTCATCAATATTCACTCTGCTGCATAATCCTCCCCCAACTCTACAGGCCCACCCTAACCCCCATCCATGTTTCTAGGGGGCCTCTGCTCTGACCCCAGCATCTGGAGAAAACCATGTTTTCCTGAGGTTTTCAAGAGTGGAAGTCACTGAAGGGTTAGACCCTAAGGGGGCATTACACATAGCAGGGCAGGGAAGAGAAAGACCGTGCCAAAGGTCTGGACAGTGTGGCATTAGCCAAATACTGTCCCATTGTGTGGGAGGGAGTACAGCCTCCAGGTTGAAGGTTTGAAGTAGGTTCGCTGAGTAGTGGCAAGGGAGAGATCAGAAATAACCCCAGTCCGGTCACGTACTAGCTTCGTGGCTTTGGGGAAATCCCTTCATGTCTCTGAGCTCCTTTCCTTATCTGCAAACTGGGGACGGTGGTCGCACCTCTCCATGAAGGGAAATGCTGTGCAGAAGTGCATAGCCCTACAGTGGGTGGCACGGACTGAGCTGGAAATAAATAGGAGCTGTTTTGTTCTATACGGACAGAGCCCTGGCAGGACATTCTGTGCTGCCTGTGGGTCCCCTTTCCCTTGGCAGGGAAGTGGAAGTGGGAGGCAACAGGGAGTGAGGTAGATGGGGAGTTGGGAGACCTGGATGCTGACCCCAGGTTTGCTCTAACTTACACTGTGGTCCTGGTGCCCTCCCCACTCTGGCCTCTTGTTCTGACCTGACAAATGAGGGCACAAAGCTGGATGAGAGCCCCTCTAACTAATTTTTTTTAGGAGGGTGTGAACAGAAGGAATAAGCTTAGAACGGTAGGAGGCCATGGGGAATATAGAACCCCCAATTTTTCAGGGGTGAAAGGCAGCAGTGATAAATGTAACGGACCTGCCAAAAGAACATGAAACCGGTTACATAAATAAAGAGTTAAGCCTAGAGTCACCAATCTGTCGGTTCTGCATCTGTTAAAGAAACCACTTACCTTTCATCAAGACAGAGAATAAAGATCATCACCTGGTTCAGAACCACTTGGGAGAGGCTGAGTAGAAGTTCCCAGCACAATCCTGATTGGGCGGGTATTTCAGGACCATGGACAGCGGCGGGTGCCACCCTCCCAACACCTGCGCCATGGTTGAGGGGAGGGCAGAGGGATAAGGGACATGGACTTGGCCACTGAGCTGGATCCTCAGAGATGGTGTGCTGCTCAGCGTGAGCAGTGCTGAGCTTCAGGAATAACTCGGTTCCGCATGGTGTGCATCTCTGTCCAGCAGGGTTGCCCAAGGGTTAGAGCAGGGTCGTGTATGGGGCCTGTCTCCCAGCCCCTTCTCAGCAGCATCTAAGGCTCTCGGTGCACCTGCCTGTGTGTGAGCTCTTTCATGACTCAGCACAGAACTCCAGCCCTCTCCCCCACCCGCGCCCTACCCTGACCCTTTTTCCCTCTGGCCTCGGCTTCCTGGCACAAGTTGGCCAGTGCCTCCCTTTGCCTCAGTCAGCCTGGCTGGCCCACTGGCGCCAGGAGCCAAGCCAGCCTTAACCCTGGCCACCAGGATCCATCTGGGCCTCAGCAGTGACAGCAAGAAAAAGCTTTTCTGGCATTTTCCCAGTCAGAAATCCGCGCGGCTCTGATGGGCTGCTCCCGTGCCAGCTCCTATTCCAGCACGTCCAGCGTGGGCAGGGTGGGGAATGTTCTGTGCCAGGGAACTCTGTGGCCAGGACCCCTGAGCTGGAATGAAGGGCCGGTAAAGAGATCATCAGTGCACAGGCAGTTAAAATACATTTTAGGCAGCAAGGGAATGCCGCTGACAACATCAGCACCGTTAATAATTAGTGGCTACCATTTGTTGAGCGCCCGGCTCCATAGACGCATTACTTCATCGAAACTCGAAAAGCCCCAGGACGTGAGGAGGTATCATCCTCCTGACCAGGGGAGGAGATTGAGGCTCAGAGAGTAAGCTGTTTCAGGTCACACCGCGGGTAAACACTGAGGACTCAACCCCAGACAGTCTGATTCTATAGCCCAGACTTTTCACCACATTATTATTCCCATTTTTCAGATGGAGAAACTGATGGTCAGAGAGGTGAGGGACTTGGTTAAGGTCACGGAAGACTCAGTGATGGAGAGGATTTGAACCAAGATTTGCCTGTTGTTGGAGATACCACTTTTATCTATTCCACTCTACTGCTCCCTGATGAATAGATCCCTGTTCGGTGCCCACTCCCAGAGTCCCCTGATGTGGCCCTTGGGGCTCACCCTAGGTCTAAAACACAAGTAAGCCAATCTCCCTGTTCTTCCTTAGGGAAGTCACTGCCTCTCTCTGAGTCCCAGTCTGCAGCGGGAAGCATGCTAAGACAGAGCTCACATTCCAATTTGAGATTTGCTTTGTCTGATAACATTCTCCCACGGACACTAGATAGGGCCATCGTGCAAAATAGCAGGACAGTCCCCAGGACCCAGGAGGACAGGGTCATAGTCACCCCTTCCAGGACAAGGTGCAGGGGCCAGGGCCGCTGGCTGTGGACACACTGCCTGACTGCCATCACCTGACGCCTCCCAGGTTCTCATTTATGAGGAGAGTAAGGCCCAGGGCGGGTGAGTGCAGTGGTGTAGTTGCCTGTGGACAGCACGGTCTCTTTGGCCACCCCTCTAAGGCTTCTGTGTCCTTCCCAACACCTCTGAGTCCTCATTCTGCAGCTGGGCACGTCTGGAGACAGCTGTTCTCACTGGCATCCGGGACCCCATCTGGCAAATGTGGCAGCAGGATGCAGGAGGAATGTATGAATAGTCTTAATGGCCATGATGGGGAGCAGTCCCGGCCAGGACAGCATGGCTGGTTGTGCCTGGGGAGCTTGACTGGTAGCAAGTCCCCACACCCTCCTCCTCCTCCTCCTCTTCCTCCTCCTCATCCTCCTCCTCCTCCCCCTGGTTTTCCTTCCTGTCTCTCCCCTTGCACCCCCAAACACTCCCACGCTCCCTGCGTTACCTCCTTTACACTTATTCCTTCCCTTGATAACGACCACAGCCAACATTTGTTGAGCACTTACTGTGTGACCAGCCCCGTACCAAGCGTCTTTCCTACACCCTCCTATTTGGTCTTCATAACAGCCCTTGGGAGAATAATCCTCTTTCTTTACAGATAAGGAAAATACGGCTCAGAGAGGTCAGGAGGTAAGGCTTGACTTCCAAGCCCACACTCTCCTGTCCCTTGGCTCTGCCAGGCACGGTAGCCCCTCATCACACACGGGGCAGGAAGGCCAGAGGTGGTGAGGGATTGTTTGGTAGAGGCTTTTTTTTTTTCTGTCTTTTGATTTTCCTTTAAAGCTCTAAGCTGATTTCATCCTCCCACCCACCCACCCCCCCAACCTGGATTGCTGTGTTCTCTGCACCTTCCAATCCTTCCCTTCCCAGAGTGTGCATGGGCAGCCCAGAGTCAGCTGTTCGTCATGCTTTTGCTAAGTCAGGTAAGTGCAACAAGACCAACACGCACGCACACACACACACACACACGCACACGCACAGGACCAAGGGTTAGTGGGCCAAGTGCAGAGGACTCCCCTCATCCCCTGGGAATTTTGTGACCATGGTCATTTCAATCTATGGATAATTAAGGCCTACGGGGCAGGTGGCTAAGCGCATAGAGTCTGGAGTCAGACAGGCTGAAGTCCATGAATTTATTTAAAAAAATTTTTTTTAACATTTATTTATTTTTGAGAGACAGAGAGAGACAGGACATGAGCAGGGAAGGGGCAGAGAGAGAGGGAGACACAGTATCCAAAGCAGGCTCCAGGCTCCGAGCTGGCAGCACAGAGCCTGACGTGGGACTTGAACCCACAAACCGCGAGATCATGACCTGAGCTGAAGTCGGACACTTAATCCGACTGAGCCACCCAGACGCCCCTGGAGTCCATTTATAACGATGCCACTGGCCAGGTGATGGTGGCCAAGTCGCCTCAAGTCCCTGAGTCTCGGCGTCCTCACCTGTAAAACGGAGACTTACCTCAAGCAGAGGTTGTGAGGACCCAATAAGAGAGTGTGTGTGATATGCCTGGTATACAGTCCTCAGGCCATTGCCTTATCCCATCTCATTTTGGGTCAAGGGAATAAGAGAAACATACTCCCTCTGGCCCAGGATGGTCCCCCTGGTACTCATTCCCTAGAAATTGTTCTTCCAAATACTTTTTGGTAGGATTTAGGTAGCACGGTCACAGTTGGCATTTTTGCGCATGTCCTTTGTGTGATGTGCGAATTGCTCATATCATCTCCTATAGAACGCATGCGTCCCCAGCCTAAGTCCCGGAGCAAAACAACCTGTGTTCGAATCCCGGCTCTGCCGCCTACCAGCTGTGTGACTTTGGGGAAGTCATCTAACCTTTCTGTGCTTCACTTTCCTCAGCTGTAAAAGGAGCTTATAATAGCACCTACTTCCTAAAACAGCGTTGAGGAGTTAGGGGTGCGTGGAAAGTACCGAGATCAGCGCTTAGCCATGATAAGCGTGCAGTATAAATAAATGTCAGCCATTATTATTTAACCTCCATGACAATCTCAGAAAGTGGATAGTATCATCCTTGTTTCACAAAAGAAGTGACCGGTAGAGGTTAAGTCACTGGTCCAGGGTCATATAGCTAGCTAGTGGCAGAGACAGGGTTTGAGCCGAGTTCTGAATGATTCCCAGGCCTACAGGTTTCACACTGAAGCCACAAGCCTCGGACAGAAGAGGAGACTGGGGCTCTGAGGCTCAGTCAGCCCCTCCAATGCTGTGACCCAGATGAGCTCACTTCCCACCCTCTTGCTTCCTCTCGTCATTCCCATTCAGTCATTTATTTCAAAAACACTCCTGTTTTAACTCTGACAGTTTCCTGATTGTTCCCGTTCCAGACCGGCTCACTTTGCAGGGCTCCCAGGCCGTGGGAGCCTGCAGGGGCCCTGAATCTGGTCTGGCTCTCCCTCCTGCCTGGTATGAGCTCTGGGAAGCCAGGAGGGCTCCCGGGTACCCAGGAAGCCCCTAGGACTTCTGTTCCCTGCTGGAGGGTCTTGCTGATCCAAGAGCTCCACGGCCCCACCCTCCCCACTGCCCTGACCCAATATGGCGCTCAAGGCCCTTTCCTCCCCAATGGCCTCTCTCCAGCGCTGTCACCGCAGCCCCTCCCCACCCCGAAGAGCCCCCTACCGCTCAGATATGCCTCTCAGTCTTTCTCACGTCATTCCACCCCCACCCCCCGAAAGCTTCCTTCTCTTCTTCCCTACTAACTGAAATATTACTCATCCT
This sequence comes from Lynx canadensis, assembly GCF_007474595.2. Lineage (NCBI taxonomy): Eukaryota > Metazoa > Chordata > Mammalia > Carnivora > Felidae > Lynx > Lynx canadensis. Next base: position 8,175,376 of record NC_044310.1, on the reverse strand, counting down.
GAAGGCCCAACTCATCCCTTTTCCATGATGGAGCCACCCCCCAACCCTACGCCTACTCTTCCCCCAGAGTCTCCGGCTCTCTCTCTTCTTTGCTCCCGGAACAATTTCACACATCTATTTGTGCATTTATCACTGTGTGACTTGTTTTCTACATAGAGTCTGTTGTGTGGGGGCACAAGAAGGCTCAGCAAGGGGGCCACTTCCCAGGCAAGGGCTGGGGGCCTGGAGGGGTGGGCCACGAGCAGCAGCAGAGCCTGGAGTTCAGGGACCACCTGCTCCAGGACCCGGCTACCGAGGCCAGAAGCTGGGGTCACATGTTACATTCCCATGATCACATGGCACTTCGTTGAGGAGCCATAGAACCTGGGCCCCCCACTCCTGATCTTATCCCTTAAAAGTCCCAGCTGTACACATGGGCTGATGCACTCTCACCGCCACCCCCCGCTCCCGTCACCCAGGGCCTCCAATCCTCCTTGCTACCTTTATTCATCAGCTATTGCCACAATCACGCTGCCTACCAAACCACCTCAAAGTCTTGGTGGCATTTAACATTAATGTGTGTTTTGCCCATGGGTCTAGAATCTGACTGGAGAACTCTGCTTCGGGTTGTGGTCTAGCTCATGTCTGCTCCATGTGGCCTGTAAGGGGCTGCAGCCACCCTGATTAGGTTTGTGGGCATGGCAGAAATGCAGGAGCATGAGCACAAGCAGGTAAATGCATCCCAGGGCTCTTCTCTCATTGTATCTGCTACCGTCCCATTGACGAGAGCAAGTCCCCTGCCAAAGCCCAAAGTCACGTGGTGATGAAGGAGCCTCTCGGCTCACCATGTAGCCGTGGCAAGGGTGTGAAATGTAAAATACCAGTCTGGGAAGCTGAGCATTAAGACCAACAATTCAGTCTTCCATGCCACATTTATGCCTCCACCTTCCTTCTTTACAGATTCAAATTGATCGCTGACTGCCCCCCACCCCAAGACACTAGACGGGTCCCTCCAGCTTCCTTCCCTGCAGCCACTACCCACAGAACTTTCAGCTGAAGCTCCACCCTCTCCACCTGAAGCTTAGCCATGCTGATTGCAAAATAACCATGGAAAAGAAATGTAATGAGAATGCTCGGGCTCCAAGAGTTGGATGTAAGGAAAGAGGAACGAGGCACATAGTTTGTTTAACTTTGGAAAGGTGGAGAACGGGGGTGATTTATCTTCACCCCCGTCTTCCAGCACTACCCATTGTCCCAAATCTGAAAGGTGAACCTTAGGGAACTCTCAAAGCTTTGAGTCAGGTTCTCATAGGACCACTCATCCACATGGCTTCAGAACCTCAGTGTGGGGCTTTATTTTTATCTATTTTCATCAGTTCACCATTTTTTTTTTGATAGCAGCCCATCAATTTCCAATGGAGAACCATCATTTCCCCTTTAGACCAAGTGATTGGGAGGAAGATGCACATGTGACCAAGGCCTAAGCCAATCATAGCATCCCATCATCTCCTTGGCTATAGTGATTGACTCAAGGATAGGGCCATGGCAAATCCAGGTCAATGAAAATTCAGTCTTGGACTTTTGTCAAATTTCTGGGCATGACATAAGGAGTTAGAGGAAGTCAGGAAGAGACTATTTTTCTTGCAGGGCCTGAATCCGAGAGGCTATAGACTTTGCATTACTAGCACCCATCATGGTACCACGTCAATTCCAAGAATAAAGTGTGCCAACCTCACCATGAACTGAGGGACAAAGAGGGACTTGGCTTAAGCTCCTAAATCAAGCTATGCTTGAAATCCTACCTTGAGACTTTTGAGCAATGAAATCAGGTAGAACAGGCTTTCTCTCACTTATAACTGGAGGGGTCCTAATTAAATAGTCTTGGAATTCTATAATCATGGGATTTGGGGCACCTAAAGCCGAGGATGCTTAGAATTATAAATTTGTCGAATCTCAGAGAGTTGAAGCCCTTGGAGACTAAGCCTAACTGAGAGGAGTACGGAGAGGGCCTCAAAGCTATGGGCATGGAGCAGGGGAAGACCCAAGGTGCCTGTATGCACCCCCACTGGTGCCAGCACACTTGTCCTGTACCTTCAACTCCTGTAGACTGGCCATGTGCGGTGAGATGTATAATCTTTGTCTCCACAATGGCCCTTTGTGATTGTGTTTGTACATAACACCTTCTTATCCTTTTGTCCAAGGAAGCGATGGGGTCTGAGCTGGCAGTGTAAGCGGTGTTGCAAGGAGAGGCTGCTGCAAACAAGGGTCTGAAAGCACAGGACTGCTCAGAGGGAGAGGTGGACGGTGAGGACACCCCTTAGAAGAGCTGCATTCGGCCAGCAGAGAAGCCTGCCCCAGACTGCACTGCTCTGAGCCAGGCACCTGGCCCAGTGTGCCAGCCTCCATCTTGGCATTGGCGCCCACCCTTGCTGGCTGACCTTTCTGAGCAGATATTTCAGGAAAGGGAATGGAAGCTCACACCTCGCTCTGGCTTCCCCACCTGCTGAGACCATCTTCAAAGGTGCCAGTGGCTGAACTGGCTCCTGGGTCATTTCTCTCTGCCAGGACTGAGGCTGCCATTGGCTGTGTTCCTCTCCAGGCCCCAGGGCCTCCCTCCTGGCCGCAGCTCCTGGATCCGGCTTCACTTCTGGCCTGGCCGCTCTTTCCCAGAAGGCAAGGGGCCTCTGCATGGAGGTTCCTGAGTATGATACACTCGGGTTCTAGTCCCACTGTCTCCGGTGACTTGTTACTTGTATATATTGGCCTCAGTTTGTCCACTTGAAAACCGAAGTCTTCCCCCAGTAGTGATGAGCCTCACTACACTTGTATAAAATAGGCCTTCTCACTCCCATTCTATAGGCAGAGAAGCCAACCAAGGCTCTGAGAGGTCCTGACATTACTCATTAGGCAGCATTCATGTAATAAATACTAATTGAGCGTGGTCTACTTGCCAGGCACTGGACTACCTTCTCAGGACATCAAGGTGACTAAGACAAGGTCCCGGCCCACAGGCTTCTCAGTTGGGGGTGGGTAACACACTTGCTGAAGGGCATAGAGCAAATTGTCATCTCCTCTGCACACATTAGGTGCTCAATCAATGCATGAATTGGCTGAAATGCCTTATGGGCAACTGACAAGGAGCAATCCTGGGCAAAAAGATAGCAGGATGCAAAGGATATATCTGGAGAAAGGGAGATGTCAATTTCCAGCCTTGAGGCTAGGTTTGCAAACAAAAAATCTATCATATCTGACGCAGTTTGCTAAAGACTAGATATGGAGATGAAGGAAATGCGCGTGGTGGATGGTGTGCTTGGATTCTGCCTGACAAAGCAGCTTGGGCCTGCAGGGGCTGCCCTTGGGCGATGAGCTCTAGAATGGTCCCAGTCCTCCCCCCACCCCCAGCCCCCGCCCCATTAGGGCTTCAGAGAGGATGGACACAGTGCAATCAGAATGACATGCTGGTCACACTGGTAATGGGCAGGCAACAAGGTTTGCAAATATGAGGATGAACCCAACGGATGAGAGTCTCAGAGATGATAACGGCAGGTTCTCTTTCTCCTCTGGACCTTGCTTCTCAAAGTGTGGTCCATAGACCAGCAGCGTTGGCGACATCTGGGCGTTTGTTAAAAATGCAGACTCTCAGTCCCATCTCTCACCTACTGAATGTGAGTCTGCAAGGTCCGCAAGGTTCCCCTGTGTTTCCCAAGCCTGGCTGCATGTTAGACTCCCCTGGGGAGGTTTGGAAAACCCTGAGGCCTGGATCTACCCCAGAGATTCTGATTTAATTGGCCTGGGCTGTGGCTGGGCAGCAGAACTCTACCGGGATGTGACTGACATTTAACACTGTATCAGCTTAAAGTATACAGTGTGTCGATTTGATGATACACTTCTATCTTGCAAAACAGTCCCCACCAGAGCATTAGCCAACAGCTCCATCACATCATGTAATTATCATTTCTTTTCAAGCAGGACTTCTTAGTGTTCAGGAGGTGATCCTGACGTGCAGCTGAGGCTGAGCACCGCTGCTTTAACTTTACAGAAGACATCCCAACACTTGACCTCATCTGCCCTTTACTACAATCCTGGTAGCTCAGGAGGGGTTGTCCCCATTTCTCAGAAATGGCGTTATCCTTATCTTTCAGCCTGGTAGGTTGGCGCATAACTGGTTCTCAAAGTAAAGTCCCCAGACCAGCAACATCAGCATCACCTGGTGGCTTATTAGAAATGCGCGCTCTGGGGGCGCCTGGGTGGCTCCGTCAGTTAAGCGTCAGACCCTTGATTTCGGCTCAGGTCATGATCTCGCGGTTTGCGGGTTCGAGCCCCGCGTCGGGCTCTGTGCTGACAGCTCGGAGCCTGGAGCCTGCTTCGGATTCTGTGTCTTCCTCTTTCTCTGCCCCTTCCCTGCTTGCACTCTGTCTCTCCCTGCCTCTCAAAAATAAATAAATATTTTTAAAAAATAAGAAAGAAAGAAATGTGAACTCTGGTGGTTGGGCCCAGAATCTGTGTTTCAGCCGGCCTCTCAGATGATTCTGGGGCAGGGTCAAGTTTGAGAACCACTAGGAAAGCACCCTGAATGGGGAGAGGAGTTCTGGCATCTCTCCCTGGCTCTGTGTGTCCTTGAGCAGGGGACTCTCCCTCTAGGGGCTTCCGTTTCCACTGTGTAAAAGGAGGGGGGGGGGGGGCGGGAGCGGGGGACGGACCAGGTCGGCGCCGTCACCCTCACAGCGCCCCCTGGCGGACACTGCCAATCCGCCACAGCTCTGCTTCCCAAGGCGCCAGGACTGACCCCAGGCTTGCCTCAGCACTCCCTCCCAGGCAGTGCAGCCCTCCAGCTGAAATTTAAGTCTCTTTACTGTCATCCCAGGTGCTGGCTGATCTCTGAAGCCCCTCCACCATGTTAGTGGCAGATGCAGGCCTCGGACCCTGGAACCCAGCGCTTTTTCCCTCCTCCTCCTCAGGCTCTGAGAAATGGAGAAGGGGGTGTATCCACATGGGCTGGAAAGATGTGTCAAGGGGGCCGGTGACCCACCCCCACCTTCAGGCCCTTTCACACCCCTATGCTTTGCCCAGCCCGTTCCCACTACCTGATGCACTCTTTTAAAAAATCTGTTTTTAAAGTTTACGTATTTTGAGAGAGAGAGAAAATCCCAAGCAGACCAAGGGGCTCGATCTCACAAACCCGGAGGTCATGACCTGAGCTGAAATCAAGAGTCGGACGTTTAACCGACTGAGCCACCCAGGCGCCCCCCTCGTTTTAGCCTCTTCCTCTGGACTAATCCTAATGCAGCCACTGAGGCCCAACTCAAATGTCACCTTCTCCGTGAAGTCCCCTGTGCCTCTTGGCAGGGACAGCTAAATGTGCCAGGAGAAGGGGTCACTTCCTGCCTGCATTTGCATGTCCCTGACAGTCTGTCTCCCCAGGGGATCTGTGGCTCCCTAGCACCAAGCCCTGGGCTTCATAAGGATAAACGCTCAAGATCCATGTGCCTGGATGCGGTGCCCAGATTCCCAGTGTCAGGGGCAAGATGTCCTCAGGAGCCCCCAGCACCCTCCTGGTCAGGGTACCTTCTGTGCCTCCCTCTGTCAGCATATTGACCAACTTCCCACCCGCCAACCCTCCAGACCCTCGGAGTCCGGTGCTGCCTGGCTTGGGGCTGAGGGGTGTGGGGCCCGGGAGCTGCCCCAGTGCCCTGCACAGCCTGTCTGGCCTGACTCCTTCCCGGGAGAGTGGGAGGGAGGAAGGAGTGAGGCCCATTCAGTCCACATTTACTGAGCACCTACTGTGCGTTGGGCCAGGGGTGGGACGCAGCGGGGCACAGTCCCTGCTCTTAAAAGGGGGATGAGAAGGGGAAAGATCCTGGCATCGGATGAACCCGGCTCTATGCCATGTCTTCCGTAAGGGAGAAGAATGTATATAGCACACCTACTATGTGCCGACACTTTCAAGGGGAGTATGTAGTCAGCACGTGCTCTGTGCCAAGCCCCATGTGCATACGCCCTAAGCCCGGGGCCCTGAGAAAGGAACACGGACCGAGTACCCACTACGTGCCAAGCTCTGTGTGCGGAGCCTCATACGCAATTAAACCTTCTACCAATTCAGGAAGTAGGCTTTCATGGCTGTGTCTCCCTCCACTACAGGAATTCAGCCCCTCCTCATCCAAGGCCCAGCTCGTCTCTTATGGGAAGCCTCTCCTGATCCGTTAGAACTCTCGGCTCTTTTCTCTGCTTTCTGCCCGCAGCATGTCAAGGCGGTTCTCATTTCCTCTGCCTGGGATTCCTCAGCCAGAGAGCCGTGTGTCCAGCCCTTCCCATGGGCCAGAAGTGATGCGGAGCCCTACCGGGCTCCCCCTCAGTCCTCGCCACCCAGCTACTGGCTAAGTACCACTGTTACCCATTTTACAGCCAAGGAAACTGAGGTCCTGAGAGGCTAAAGGGCTTGCCCAAAGCCACACAGCCAGCAGGCGACAGAGCCAGAGTTTGACCATAAGCCTGGGCATTTCCAAGGCCCTGGGGTGAATGACCTAGCCCGATCCCTGGGGCCCTGGGCATGGGTGTCCCCAGAGGACATCCACTGGCCATTTTAGCAGCAGTAAACAGGAGTGAGTGTTGGTCCTGACTTGGCTGCCGCTTACCCCACACCCCCCCTGGCACCTGCCGTGGCACGCAGAGACCCCTCCTCTGGAACTCACCAAGATGGGACATTGTATTCCCAAACTGGGGCACACGCTGAGGCTTCTGGGGAGAAAAGACCAATCTGCAGAAGCCGGGCTCTCACCTCCCTGCCTGGGAATTTGCGTACTGCAGTTACCCATGATGCTTTCCCTCCACTTCACAGAATAATTGCTGAACAGATTGCACCGGAAGGAGAATTCCTGGATTATGGAGTCATGATTCTAAATGGCTGTTTATCTGTGTTTTGCTTCATTTCTTAAAAGAAAAATGGCTAGAATTTAAGTATGTGAGTTGAATGCCAGGGAAACGGAGGCTGCGTCCATCACCCCGCGGAGGACGGCATGGAGCACTGTAGAGGAGAGGCGGGGAGGCGCGATGATCACCGCCAGCTGCTTGCTCCGCTCCCCTCCTCGTCTGTCACAGCTTCCCCATCGCCTTTCCCGCTGTACATGTGTGAGGCAACGAGGGCCCAGAGAGCTCAAGCCGGGGTTGCACAGCTGACACACAGCAGAGCTGGCACGGAGGCACCAGTCGGTCTGACCCCAAAGCCAAGCTCCTGCTTCCGCTGGCGAATCACAGAGCTTTCCAGCCGCCTCTCTCTGAGACTCACTGGGCGGCTGCTCCGGTGTGACCGAGGACACAGAGGACCAGGGGGTCAGACCCACACCTGGAGATGCCAGGCTCGGCCCAAACTGGGTGGGGAGATACAGGCGGAACCCTCTCCTGCCCCCCAGGAGATCTCAGTCTTGGAGAGGATGATGAAGGGCCCTGGCACAGTGAGGTACAAGAATAAAGCCACCTCCTCCATCCAAGGACACACCTGTGGGCCCTGGCCTCCACAGCACCGGTGCCCTGGGCCTCTTCTTGGACCCTGAAGTATGTGATTTTCTCCCTGACACTCCGCTGCATGGCCCTTCGAGGCAGAGGGTGTAGGGTCCTCGCTCAGGCTGCTAGATTCAAATCCCCACCTCTGCAATTGACCAATCATTAGACCTTGGACAAGTGGCTTAACCATTCTGAACTCAGCTTGTTCATCTATAAAATGGGGACAATAATCGACCTACCTTGTAGGATTATCGGGGGGATCAAATGAGTTGATTCAAGTAAAGGGCTTAGAACAGTGCCTGGCAGGAAGACGTAGTAAGTGCCCAATAAATACCGGCTGATAGCATTCTTCGTTCAATAATTTATTTACCGGGCAACCGTGCCCAATAGGATGCAGAGATGAGACATAGACCCTGCTCATTCAAAGCCTACAAGCTAGGCCTTGAGGAGGAGGCCAAAGAGATAAAGACTCCCCCACCCCCCATCCATGGGCTGTGAGCTACAAGGCAGGTAATCCCAGGGCACTAAGGGAACCCAAAGGCAGAGGGTCAGTGAAGGCTCCTGGGAGAGGTGATAGCTAACCTTAATCCTGATGAATGAGGAGTTATTCACCAAGGAGTCCCCCAAGATGGCCAATCATGGCAGTTGGACATGAGTCAGGCATCCAGGCAGCAGGAACAGCACACTGTCTCCCAGAAGAAAGAGAAAACTTTCTCTTTCATCTAGGGACTCGTAAGTGGCTGGGGATGGCCGGATATCAGGGGTGTGAAAGGCAGTGATGGGAGATGAGAGAGACTGGGAGGAACCAGACCACTGGGAGCCTTGGAAGCTCTTATGGTTTGAATTGTGGATACAGGAGCACTGATGCATAGAGGCACATGCACCCCAATGTTTATAGCAGTGCTATCAACAATAGCCAATGTATGGAAAGAGTCTAAATGTCCATCAACTGATGAATGGATAAAGAAGATGTGGTTTGGGGCCCCCCCCGGGTGGCTCAGTCGGTTAAGCATCCGACTTCGGCTCAGGTCACGATCTCATGGTCCGTGGGTTCGAGCCCCGCATCAGGCTCTGTGCTGACAGCTCAGGGCCTGGAGCCTGCTCCGGTTTCTGTCTCCCTCTCTCTCTGCCCCCTCCCCTGTTCACACTCTATCTCTCTGAAAAAATAAAAATTAAAGAATTTTTTTTTAAAAACTTAAAAAAAAAAAAGATGTGGCTTATATACACAATGGAATACTACCTGGCAATGAGAAAGAATGAAATCTGGCCATTTGCAGCAACGGGATGGAACTAGAGAGGGTTATGCTAAGTGAAATAAGTCAGGCAGAGAAAAGACAGATACCATATGTTTTCACTCATACGTGGATCCTGAGAAACTTCACGGAAGACCATGGGGGAGGGGAAGGGGAAAAAAAGTTACAGAGAGGGAGGGAGGCAAACCGTAAGAGACTCTTAAATACTGAGAACAAACTGAGGGTTGATGGGGGTGGGGGGAGGGGAAAGAGGGTGATGGGCACTGAGGAGGGCACCTGTTGGGATGAGCACTGGGTGTTGTACAGAAACCAATTTGACAATAAATAATATTTAATAAAAAAAAAAAAGAATTGTGTACCCCTCCCCCAAAAGAGACCCGATACCTGTGAATGTGACTCTATTTGGAAATGGGATTGTTGCTGATTTCATCAGTTCAGATGAGGTCATACCAGAGTGGGGTGGGCCCTTGATCTGCTATGACTGATGTCTTTACAGAAGCAGAGAGAGAGACAGGGAGGAGAATGCCATGTGAAGACAGACACATGAAGGGAGAAGGCTGTGTGAAGCCGGCGGGCGGGGGACAGGGAGGCTGGTGTTAGGTGGCCGTGGGATGCCATGGAGTGCCAGCCCCCACCGGAAGCTGGACGAGGCGGGGAAGGATGTTTCCCTCCAGCCTTCAGAGGGAGCGTGGCTCTGCTGATACCCCAATATCGCGCTTCCGGCTTCCAGAACTGTGAGAGCATAAATTTCCAGGTATTTCTATTAAGGCCCCAGCTTGTGGTACTTTTGTTACAGCAGCCCCAGGCGCTAACCCAGGAGCTGAGCTACTTAGAGCTCTCAGGTCGAGAGGGCTGATCCCCACATGCTTGGCCACGATCGCTTCCCTGAGGCCCCCGTGGTGCGTGGTACACGGTGGCACCTCATGGGGACCTGGCCTTCTGCTACCTGCCTGGCACACCCACGTCACCTCTGCCTTCATCCGTTGTGCCTTCCTGTCGCGCCCAGGTCACCTGTGCCCACCGCCACCCACTGGCCACAGCCCCAGCGGCTCATCACCGAGATATACAGCCAGCCTTGGGCGTGATGACAGGGCCCAGCCGGGCAGGCATGAATCATGTTTATCGCAAACAGGAAACAAAGGGAGAAAGGGAACAAAGCCCTGGGAGAAGGAGATGGGCAGGCAGGAGTGAGGCACCCAGCCGGAGTGGGGGCCAGCCTAGACGCGCTGCCCATGGAAAGACCCATTCATTTCCTGACGTTTGCTCCAGGACCAGGAGCTGACAGCCCGGCACTCTGTTGAGGTTTATCTGTGTGCCTCAGCTGTGAAGCGTGCTGCATGCCAGCTTCTTGGGTACTTTGGAGATTTGCCAGGCCCAGGAGAGGGGGATGGAAGGTGGCGGGAGGCACCAGGAGCAGCTTCTGGCCCGTTGATGACCCCAGTAAAGGCCTGGCTTTCAGCGCTGTCCATGGGTGAAGGTACATTACCTCCTGCCCTGTAATGAGGTTCTGTGGGCCTTGGCATGGGCCCAGGACCTGCTCCGGCCGCCAGCGCTGGCCCTGGTCACCCCCAGCCCAGACTGGCCTGGCCTGATAAGCCAGGATGGGGAAGAGGAGAGGGTGGAGGTGGAGGGTCACCCCCAGGAGACCAAAGGGAGCCAGAGTTTACTGAGCACCACTGTGTACCCAGACTTGTGTTGAGAGTTTTGGCTTCCTCGGAACAGTGTGTTAGTTTCCTACCACTGCTTTGACAGATTGACACAGACAGGGGTGCTTGGGACAACAGAAATGTGTTCTCTTACCATTCAGGAGGCTGGAAGTCCAAAATCAAGGTGTTGGCAAAACTGGTTCCTTCTGGAGGCTCTGGGGGAGAGTCAGTGCGATGCCTCTCCCCTAGCTGCTGACGGCTGCCAAACCTTGGTGTCCCCTGACTTGTCCACACCTCGTTTCAACCTCCGCCCCCAATGTTCGCGCAGCCTTCTCCATGGCGTCTGTGTCTGTCCAGAGTTCCCTCTTTATTGTTTTTATTTTTTTTAATGTTTTATTTATTTTTGAGAGAGACAGACAGACAGAGCATGAGCAGGGGAGGGGCAGAGAGAGAGAGGGAGACACAAAAACTGAAGCAGGCTCCAGACTCTGAGCTGTCAGCACAGAGCCGGACGCGGGGCTCGAACTCACAAACCGGGAGATCATGACCTGAGCCGAAGACAGTCGCTCAACCAACTGAGCCACCCAGGCGCCCCAGAGTTCCCTCTTCTTTTAAGGACACCAGTCCCTGGATCCGGCCCACCCTCATCCAGTATGACTTCAATTTAGCTCAATCACCTCTGCAAGGATCCTCTTTCCAGATAAGGTCCTGTTCACAGGTCCCGGAGACTTAGGACTCCAAAATATCTTTTCTTTTTGAAGGGGGACACAATTCAACCCACAACGAAGTTAACATTTGCTGACAGCTTACTCGAAGCCCCACACTCTGCTAGGAACTATTCGCGAGCTGTCTAACTGGATCTGTACAACAGAAATAGGAGGCAGCTACTGCTGCTAGGCCCACTTTAGAAAATATATTATCGTTGACGAAAAAATTGAGGCTCAGAGATGCATAGCGGAAACGTGGCGGGTCCCCAGGGCAGACCCAGACCCGGGGGCATATCGCACAGTCATGCCATAGTCGGGACGTCACAGCAGTGAGGTCGGGGATAGAGGGAGGTGGGCGTCTGGAGCTCTGAGTGCATTCAGGAGGCGTGTGTGCACCTCTCCAGCTGCAGCCGGCCGGGCCTCGGTAGACCTCAGTTTCTCTAAGGTGAGCGTATGAATGGCTCCCTCCTCAGGCTGCCGCGAGAGGGTTGGGAGATGTTTGTGCAGCATTTAGCACTGTGGCTGGTACTATCGCTATAAGTTGGAGGAGGTGGTGGCCCCATGACACCAACAGAAAGGAGGGACGGGCTCGGGGCAGGGGGCAGGCAGGACGACAAGGACTTTGGAGTGACCTCAGAGGCAGGGTCCGAGGACAGGACCCAAGGGTCCCTGCCTTCCGCTGGCACCAACCCTTTGTCTTCCCAGCTTCACCCCAGGTCCTGATAGTATCACCAGCCTGCTTCCTGCATCCCTGATGTCCTCCTTCAGACGTCCAGCCACTTGCAGGGAGCCTGTTCAGGACGGTCCTGACCTTCCTCTTCCCCCCCCCCCACCTCCCCCTGCCTCCCAAACTCCATGCCGGCCAACCTCCAGAACTGCACTGGGATTTTATTTCTGATCCCCAAGACTAACACGGGAAATGTTTCTCCATGAATCAGTGAACAAAAGGAGTCACTGAACGAATGCGTCGGAAAGGAACAAATGAGGGAGTCACCAGCCCTGGCAGCCTCCCCCCATAAGGCACCTCCCGTGCTCCCTGGCCACTCCTGCCTCCTGTTTCCCCCTTGTACAGCCCAGCCCACACCCCACAGGGGAGCTCTGCCCACCACCCCCAGCAGAGAGACCCTGGCCCAGAATGCCAGCTCCATGGGGCACCAAGAGCGTCTGGAGTCCTGTCGTCTGCATCTTGCCTCTTCCTGCAGCCTCAGCAGATGCGGGGGGGGGGGGGGGTGGCGGGGGGAGGGGACGAGAGGGAGGGGCTGCATACCTGGCTGGTCACGGGCAGGTGCGGTCCTCACCAGGGGAAGGGGTAGCAGCATCCCAGCCATTGTCCCCACCCCGGACTCACTGTGTCCTCATCCACTGGGCAGGATCTCCATCTTCCAGGGCCCCTGATATTTAAGGAAATTAAGGTCAGGTCTGGCTGCTAAATATTTGTCTAAGCCGAATAGAAAATGGTGCCAGAGAAGAAGGTCTTCAATTTTATGAGCAAATAAATCATATGATGGGAGAGTGGGCTGGGAGGAGGGGGGTGAGACAGGATGCTCAATTATTTAGAACAAAAAGTGCTTCCCAAAGCCTGGGGCAGGGGGCGTCCATGTTCCCCTCCCTCCTAAAAGTGCGAATCTTGCACTTGGCTCTGCGCACCAAGGCAGGGGACAGGTTACGTTTGCCGATCAGTTGACCTTGAGGTGGACAGATGAACCTGGACGACCCATGTGGGCCCAGTGCAATCGCAAGGGCGGTTTGAAGTCAAAGAAGGAAGCAGGAGACTGTATCACAGTGATGCAGCGCGAGAAAGGCTCGACCAGTCGTCGCTGGCTTTGAACGTGGAGGGAAGGAATGCAGCCCCAGTGGTTTTTGCCCCGAGTGACCCGTCTTGGACATCTGACCCCCCAGGACTGGAGGGTAATAAATTTGTGTTGTTTTAAGCCACTGGGTCTCTGGGAATTTGTTACAGCTGTGATGGGAACCGAACTTGCCCCTAACTGCCCACACTATGTGGAGCAGCTCCCCCCCGCTCTCCAGACTCAATTTCCTTCAATTTCTTTTCTTTTTTTTTTTTAAAGTTTATTTATTTATTTGGGGGGGAGGGGCAGAGAGAGAGGGAGAGAGAGAATCCCAAGCCGACTGTGCACTATCACCGTGGAGGCCCATGCGGGGCTCAAACTCACGAACCATGAGATCATGACCTGAGAGGAAGTCAGACGCTCAGCCGACGGGGCCCCCCACCCCCACCCTGGGGCACTCCCACACTCGGTTTCCTTACCCACAAACTGAGAGGATTTGGGTTACAAAGGATCTTCAAGGTCTTGCCTCCCAATCCGAAACATTTTCTTGTTACAATTGTCCCCGGAAAGGTTCTTGTGTCCCCGCCCCACGCCCCTCCTTCCCACCTGCCATCTGCCCCCGGCTCCCGGGCCACGTCCAGGCTGGAACTGGCAGAGCCAGAGGCCCCCCGGAGGAGATAGTTAATAAAGGCGGGAGGAGAAGAATCAATGTGAGCTGACATCCCTATGACAGATTGGTGAGAGCGACAGATTTAATATCCTGCCGTTTTCCTTCCCCAGCCTGGGGGCCGGAATTGATTAAATAAATTAAGGCTCCACAGCGCAGGATGCTCTGGGTAAGGTCGTCTAGTTCTCCTGCTGTCCCTGTCCGGCTGCACAGCTCACCCCACCCTGGGGCTCGAACCACCCGGGGGTCCTGAATAGCCAGCCAGGAATATGGAGTCCTGAAAAGGGCACGTGCCTCGGCCTCTCTTGGGACCACACAGGAATGCGGATGGACCGTGGGTCAGGTGGGAAGCGGGGGATGGGATGGGGAGGCGGGAGGGGAAAGGTAGAACACAGAAGGTAAAGACAGGCTGGAACCCCACTGAGAGCCAGGTACAGGGGCTGCAGTGGTGAGCCAGGCGGGTGCGTGGCTTGCTGGGTGCCTGGGTATGTGCAGGGGGAACCCTTGGCAGAGGCCCAGGACAGGAGACGGAAGGGACTTGCCAAGGGGATGTGTGGCCAAACTGGGACTGAGCCCCTATTCCTCCCTCCCAACCTGCTGAGGCCCTCGCCCCGGCACACTGTGCCAGCACGCACAACCTTCACAGCGGCTCCTTTGCTGTTTCGAACCGTGATTGCTCAGAAAAGGCAAGTTCATCTCAATAGCCTCCTGAGTCTGGAGGCTTGGGGGTAACTCAGGTGTAAACAATGACAGTGGATTGCATCCTTCAGGCTCAGCCAGAGTGATTGGCTGTCTGGGGCCGGTCCCTGAGCCGCTCCCCGTCCCTGGTGTGGAATAAAAGCCACCTGTAAGGCCACAGAGCTTTGCTGGGGGGACCCTCCCGCCTCCCACAGCCTCTGCTTACGTCTCATCCATTCACGATGGGGGAGGTATCTTTTGGTCATCTCCCTTCTCACGGTGCTCAATTTCATCAAGCCAGTTGAATCAAGGGCAGATCCTCACTTCGCAGATGAGGAAACTGAGGCCAGAAAAAGGAAGTGGCTTACGCAAGATCGTGGTTGCAGCCTGGGCTAGAGCCCAAGATGCCAAGATGCCCAAGAGGGCGGTTGCCCGTATAAGTTTGTTCCACATCAGGGGAAGTATAGAAGGAAAGACTGGCTAGGGGCTGGGACCGGACAGGGGTGATAGTGGGCAGGGACAGGCTGGGGATACAATGATGATGTTGGCTCTGGACTCAGGAGCAGGAGCTGAGAAGTGGGATCCAGGGACACCTGCCCCCCCCTTCTATACTCTGCCAAAGACGTCACCAGCTTCCTTTAGCCCACGTGACCGGGCAGCACGCTGGCGAAGGGAATGGGCTCTGGAGTCCAATCCGCCATGGTTCGAGTCCAAGCTTTTCCCCTGACCCTGGCTTCTCAGACAAGCCATCAGCTCCTCAGAACCTCAGTTTCCCTGTCTGTAAAATGGTGATGGTGAGAAGTGACCTGTCCAGGGAAAGCCACAGAGCTGACATTTGAACTCAGGTCTGCCCAGTGCTTGCCCAAGCCCGAGATGCCCCCGACGTCCAGGGAGGATTTCAAGCACTCGTGCAGCCCAGGCGCACAGAAAGTGCTCAGCAAGGGTTAGCCCTGTGCAAATCTGTGATGACGCCCACCCCCCTCAGTAATTTCCTGAGGTTCGCTTCATGAATTCACTTGAGTTTGGGCTGTTGATGGAGCCAGCAGTTGACAGATCAGCCTTCCCCTTTTCAGGAGGAATTTGGTCAGCCCCCACCTCCAAGAAGCACACTGTCCCCAACCACCGAGATCTCTGAGCAAGGTGCTCATGGTTAACGGTTTAGACCCCCTGCCCATAGCTTGCTTTCCCTTCCTTCATCCTGCGCTGCAGCTCGGGGCAGGGGCGGCCCGCGGTTCTGTCTCCGCCATGAGCCGGTTCTTAGGTCTCCCGAGGGCCATTTTCCCTTTCTTGCAGTTAAGGTGAGACAAAAGGCAGCCAGGCACCCAGGGAGTCCCGCCATGTCCCCACTTAGCCATCAGCTTGTCTGCCAGCTCAGACTCCAGCTCCTAACTGCAGCCCATGGGGCAACCTCTCTCTCTCTCTCTCTCTCTCTCTCTCTCTCTCTCTCTCTCCAATTTAAATCCTTCCTGGGGAATGTTAAGCAGGGGCCCCGCATCCAGATGGATTCTGGGAAGGAGGCAAGTTGGAGCACGCAGAAAGCAGGTCAGGAAGCCTAGAGGTACGTCTGGGATGACCAGTGGAGGGCACCTCAGGGAGGCGAAGGGGCTTATGGCCCATTTCTCACATTCTGCTTCTGAGGCCAGAGCCAAATTCTCCACCACCTTCCGGCCCACCCCTGCCTGCCGTCACCCTTGTCCGGTTCCGGCCCCGACCTAGCTCTTCGTTTTTCTCCAAACGTGCCTCTAAAACCCAGGCGTCTAGGCATCCAGGCGTTGAGGCTGAGCCCGTCTGCTGTCCCAGGGAGCAGCCCCACCGGCAGTGACAGTAACAACCCTCTTCCTGAGCACCCCCGTGATGAGCAGGTACCAGCACTGGGAGCTTTACGCCTTCATCGCTGCCCCCCCAGGTGGCCGGTTTCCATGGGGGAATCTGAGGCTCAAAGAGGAGCAGTGACGTCGAGGCCGGGCAGGGTCCCTCATCGCCCGGTGGTGGGTGCTCCTCTCCACCCCTCCCGTGCCTGCCCTCTTCTCCCTCCAAGTGATGGGTCTTTTCTTTCTTTTGCTTTTTTAAAAGGTTATTTATTCATTTTGAGAGACAGAGAGAGAACAGGAGGGGCAGAAAGAGAGGGAGAGAGCGAATCCCAAGCAGGCTCCGTGCTGTCAGCCCAGAGCCCGACACAGGGCTCGATCCCACAACCGTGAGATCATGAGCTGAACCGAAATCAAGAGTCGGACGCCTAACCGACTGAGCCGCCCAGGTGCCCCTGATGACTTTTTTTCAATCTGCTTCCCCCCACGATCCGCTTCCCACTTTCCACCCCGAGCCCAGGTACTCAGCCTCTCTTGGGAGGAAGTGCTATGGCTCTGTCCTCTCATCTGGGCCCTCACTCTCCCCACTCAATCGCTGCTCAGCAGAGCCTTGTCCTGGTGGAGGAAAAGCCACCCTGACCCAGGGGGCGGGTGACCCAGGGTCTGCTTGACATCGTGACTACAGAGTGGACAGGTGGCTTCCCTCCCTGGGCCCCAGTCGCCCACCTGTACAGAGGAGGACACTCACACCCCAGCAGCAGGCGGTCCGTGGAAATGACACCTGTTTCTATCTCACTCAAAAGTGCTGTGTGAGCAGGTGGTGGCCCTAACCCGCCCTGAGGAGTCACAGGGAAGCTGGAAATCAAAGCCACCCTTGGGAAGGCAGAGGGGCTCACCTCCTCTGTTGCGGGGAGCGGGGGACAGATGGGGCTTGGCAGGGGCTGGAGGGCTCGAAGCTGAAGACAGCGGCCAGCTCTTGGAGCTGCAGTGGCCGTGGCAGATGGCTCAGGCTGGCTCCTCCTTCTCATTACGGCACCCACCTAAGGGCCACCGCCGGCCTCAACACGCAAGGGCAGCACATCCAGTCCTGCCCAGGATGCTGTGCCCGGCCAGGATGCCATCCGTCAGTCCTTGTCCTGCTCAGGAGCGCCACGGAGGCCGCTAGTCCAAGGTCAGCAAGGGCAGGACTGGATCCAGCCTCCTCTCTGCACAGATGGGGAGGTGGACTGAGGCCCAGAGCGGCCCGCACCCCCACCTCACCTCCCTCGGCTCACACCGAGGCAGGAGCCACAACGTGGGCCCCGTGCCACAAACCCACCGCATAAAGCTGACCTCTACCCCCCCCCCCCCAACCCCGGGCCCTGGGTGGATGATGCAGAGTGTGGCTCGTGTGGGCTAAAGAGGAATCTTGGAATCTCCGCGGCAGAACTATTTTCAAAATACATTCTGTAATGTGCGTATGTTGGTTTGTGTTTTTTCAAGTTCAGGCGGTGTGAACAGACAGCCACAGTGAGTTTCCCCTCGACCCTACCCCTGCCTCTCTTCTTCTTCCTTCTTTTTATCGTGGTAAACTGTGCATGGCATACAATGGAGCGTCTTAGCCCTTTTTAAGTTACGGACCTGTGATATCAAGCCCACGCGCATCCTGGTGGCAGCTGCCACCACCGTCCGAGGGGGACCCTTCGTCCTGCAAAAGTGAAACGCTGCCCCATTAAACAGCCCCTCCCCCCAGCCCCTGGCTCCCACCATTCCGCTTGGCTTCCGTCTCTAGGAATTTGGTGCCTCCAGGAGCCCCAGATGAGTCCTTTCGTGACTCAGCCTCCCTTCTCGGGGTGGCCACTCTTCCCGGAGCCTGGCGTCTCCTTCAGTCTCTCAGCGCATCTTGGTGATGATTCCCTGCACGTCAGAGCCCCCTCACTCCTTCCCGCACTTTGTTGTGACGCTGCATGGCTGGGCCTCCATTTGTCTAACCCGCCCCCTACTTACGGGCATTTATTTTGTGGTGTCCAGTCCCCCAGCAGCTCTTGGTGCACACGCTGAATCTCCCTGCAGGTGCATTTCCTGGAGAGAAGCTGCTGGATCCAAGGGTTTGTGCATCTCCAGTCCTGAGACAGGCCCCTCAGGACCCCTACAAGCGGTGGCTCCACCCAGGCCAGATGCTGCTTTGAGGGCAGAAAGTGCCACCTGCTGGGTGGGGGGACAGGTTCTAAGGGACTGAGCCTAACTTGCTTCCCCCTGAGTCTCCAATGGCTTCTCCTTGGCTTTGAGGGGAGCAAGTGGTGACTCCCCATCCACCGTCCTCCTTGCTGACATGGATGTCTCTGGAAGCTCTCATGACTCTTGTCCCCGAGCCAGAAATCCAGGCCAGGAGCCAGCCCCTTCTCCAGTTTGCCCCAGGGGGTCTCGGCCTCTGCCACCACTGCCAGAGAGGCCTGGCTGAGTCACGGCCCCCTGCCTCCTTCTAGAGCATTCGTCCAAGGGAGTTTAGATGGGCCCTTTGGCCCTTTCTTTCTCTGAGATAAGCTGAGAAAATTCCCAGCCCGCCATTGCCATTCGTTCTCCAGGCAAGCCAGAAGTAGGGAAGCATTAGGGGCCGGGAGGAAGGGTCTGGGGATGGGGGAGGCACAGAGAGACACCAGGGAGGCATGGGTTGGAGGGTTCATGTGCTGTGAGGGGGCACAGGGACCAGCAAGGGAGGGGCCCCAATCCACTTGCTCTGTTCCCAGCAAAGTATCCTTGGCAGAGAGTGTGGGCCCCTCGGGAGAGACCCCCTAACAATAAAACAAGATTAGCAGCTGCCACTTACCAAGCTCTCCCTGCAAAGCGGCCTTATGTTTACATTTTCTCACTCAACTCTCCCTCAAACCCTGCACCCCAGAAATGATCTCACTTTACAGAGGGGAAGCTAAGTGACTCACCATATTCACACAGCAGGTTCAGGGGCAGGGTGGGATCCTAAGTCAGGCACTCTTGGGCTCTACAGCTGACTCCCAGCACCTATCCCCCAACGGGAGAGGACCCCGGCTTTCTTGGCAGAGACCCAGGTCCTGCCTGTTTAGGGCTCCATGGCCCTCACCTCCCCCCTCCCCCAGATTCTCTTTACAAGTCCAGTCCCGGTTACACACAGGGGTGTGGAAGTTTCTGGACTGTTCCTGCACCGGTGTCCTGGCTATCATGGCCACTTGGCCATTAGCCCACCTGTGCCGAGGCAGTGAACAATGCAGACACCTCGCCTATCCACTGCGATCCATCGGTCCAGCGGTGGAAGCTTCTGGAAACCAGTGTCTGGGAAGTCAGCTTTGGCCTCTTCTCCATACCACCCACCTGCCCCAGCCCATTACTCCCCACTGACAGCACCCACACGGACCCGTTTTCTTTTCTCCAAAAAAGCACAGATAGCACAAAATGCCAACTTCCCCACTGAGATCTCTCCCAAGTGAGCTGGGGGTCTCCCATGAGGTTGGGCCAAGGGGTCAAAGGCCAAAGACCATTGTGAACGTCTCAGAGTGTGAGGCATAGATGTCCCCATCCTCATGGGCGAGGTATTAGGAGCAAGGTCCCTAATTATGAGGGTGGTTAGGAGGACACAGTGAAGGCATTCGCCTCCTCTGAGGCATCTGGGATGGCCCACAGGACTAGTGGCAGGGGGCCCAGCCCTCGGGCCACCGGACGCCTCAGCCCCATAAGCCATAGGCCCCGGGGACCTGTCTAGCTCCTCTTCCCCAGCCCTAATCCTGCAGTCTTACAGGATTCATTGCTGACAATAATTAGGTCTCACAAGGATGAAACTTAAACAAGTCCGAAGCCTTCAGGGATGGTATTAGCACGCTAACTCTGTTTGTGGTTTAAATATTAATGTCAGAGTGTAATTACTACCCCTTCTGTCGAAGGCAGCGGTTTGGAAACAGTTTCAGCCCAGCAAATGGGACCCATCCATCCTGGATGGCAGTGTGCATAGGGGAGAGTTTGTCATTCTGGAGAATTCTGGAGCATTTAGAACCCAGGGCATTTAGAACAATGTGTACCAATTGACAGCCTGGGGGCCAAATCTGGCCTGCATACCTGTTTATAAATGTTGGCCCGCTCTCTGTTTAAACAAACAGAATAACCCAGATTTATAATTTCTCTTGAACGAGGGAGAAACTTGGCTGTGCTAGACCACAGCCCCACATGGGGACAGTGGCTGAATTGAATGGAGGTACTTCCCCCGGAGACGGGCTTTCTTGGGCGACGTCCAGCCCACCTGGCCCACCTGCTTCACCTGTCCAGGCCCTGGAGAAATCTGAGTTTGCAGCTCCCAGTTTAGGACTTTGGAAAGTTTAGAAATGAAGAGGGTTGAAATCTCACAGCCAAGAACTAGGATCCAGGAGCTCAGGCGGGGACTAGCTGGTGACCCAGGAGAGGGGGCAATGCTGGGGAAGGGGTAGCTCCTACCTTCTCCTGTCCGGCCACACACAGACCTCCTTGGTGGGGAAGCCTCAAACCCCTGCGTTTTCAATTTTTTTTAATGTTCATTTATTTTTGAGAGAGAGAGAGACAGAGACAGAGAGAGAGACAGAGCGTAAGCCCAGGACGGGCAGAGAGAGAGGGAGACACAGAATCTGAGGCAGGCTCCAGGCTCTGAGCTGTCAGCACAGTCTGATGCGGGGCTCGAAATCACAAACTTTGAGATCAGGACCTGAGCCAAAGTCGGAGGAATCGAGTGAGCCACCCAGGCACCCCAAGACCCTGCGTTTTAGTTTTTTTTTTAATGTTTTTATTTATTTTTTACAGAGAGAGACAGAGCAAGTGGGAGAGGAGCAGAGAGAGAGAGGGAGACACAGAATGTGAAGCAGGCTCCAGGCTCTGAGCTGTCAGCACAGAGCCTGACGTGGGGCTCGAACTCCATAAGATCAAGCTGTAAGATCATGACCTGAGTGGAAGTCAGACTCTCAACCGACTGAGCCACCCGGGTGCCCCCCACCTCCGCCATGTTTTAGGTGATGCCCAAAGCACACTTGTCCTAGCAGGAGCCACCGGAAGGAGCGGGGCCAAGCATTTGGGGTCTTTCTGGACATTTTCACAGGTAGTTCAGCTCCCGACTTGCCACCACCACGAGCCCTGAACCCTCCTCACCTCCAGCCTGGAGTGAGGGCCGGGCTCTGTGGCCCCTGAATGGAGCAGGTGCCGTGTGTCCAGCTGGGGGGTGGGTCACTCAGTGCTCTCCTAAGAAAGAGACCCTGTGGCGTCCCGCACAGTGTAGTTAATCTGATGACAATAGAGAAAAGCTCTGGAGTCCAGCTGGGACTTGAAGCTGGGACACGAAGCAAACGCGTCCCGCTCCTCCTCTTACCAGCCGTGTGAGCCGGGCAAGCAACTCAACCTTCCAGCCCCAGCTTTCCTTCTCTGTAAAGGACAGAAATGGTGCCAACTTCACAAGGGTGTTAGAAGGAATAAATTAAGCCCCAGGCTCAGCACTCTGCATGGTACAGGTACTCGGTAAATGCTGGACAGGATCTGTTGAAATGAACTCAGAAGAATCAAGGTGTTGTGTGAATGGAGAATGCCCCGGGGGAGGGGGAGGGGATGCTGGGGGGGGGATGGGGGGGAGGCGGGGGGGGGAGGAGGGGGACTATGGGGGGTGCAGCAGGACAGGACAACAGTGACAGAGGGGCCCTGGGAACAGGGGCTTTGCTGGGTTCCCTGTACAGGCACCAAGAGACCCAAGTTCACATCCAGACACCTACTCGTGCTGACCTGGGCAAAAAGGGGGATTTGTTATTCCGTCTTAAAGGTAACCTCATGCCCCCCACGGACAAGGGGAGAGGGGGCGGGGCTGAAGGGCAAAATGGCAGGATTCCGGGGGCTGTTTCTGTGTCTTTCTCTGTGTATTAAGCCTTCTCTTTGTTCCCCTCATTGCTTTTCTGTTTCTATGTCTCTGTTCTTTTCTTTTTCCCTCTGTGTGTCTCTTTCTCTCCCTGCCTCTCTCCCAATGTCACTCTGTTTCTGTCTCTCTGTGTCTCTGTTTTTGTCTCTCTTTGTGTCTCTCTGTCTGTCTCTTTCTCTCTCTGCCTCTCCGTCTTTCTCCGTCTCCTACTCCCCTGGCCCGCCTTCAGCCTGCAGGGCAAACTCTTCTGTGCCTCTCTGCCCATTTGGTTCTTCCATCAGCACACAGCTCTCCCTTTGCCCCAGGCAGAGGGTTAGATGTGGCCACTGAGGCCCCAGTTTCCCACCACATCCAGTTCAAGTGTCTGCCCCTCGGAGACATCGGAATCGCTAGGTGCCCTACTCCAAATCTCTGCACGGGAGATGCTCAGGACCCAGCCTGGTCTGGCCGCCAAACCCCTGGTCCCACCCACCTAGGTGGCTGGGTAGGACATGGCGCAAAGCTTGGTTCTCAGGTGATAGTGCGTTTCTCAGAGAGGAGGGGTCTGAGCTGGACCAGCTCCAAGATATGTCTTCTTCAAGGTCTCGAGAAGCTGTGATTGGGGGTCAGAGTTAGCTCCCAATGGGTTGTGAGCCCTGTGAGTGACCCTGACATGTGGCTTGCAGTGACCCTCACATTTAAGGGGTACCACAGGGCCAGCTGTCCCACCATAGCCATCTGAGCTGAAATGGGGAGGTGGCACTCAGATCTAGAGAGAGGGCCCCCACTTTGCTCCAGGGGAGTAGATGGGGCTCCTGGGGGGCTCCTGGAGATATGCAGCACCTTCATTACCTGACTCGGACCCTTCTAATCCTAATTCCTCTGCCAGGCAGGATGGCATAGAGGAAGGTGGGAGCCGGGCAAATGGCCCAGGGCACATTCTCTGGTATGCAGCCGGTGCTCCGTGAGTGTTTGCTGAATGGTCGCATGAATGGGTGGCTCGCGTGGAACAGAGTCGCAGATTTTAACAGTGGAAGGAGAGAGCCACAGAGCGGGGAGGCAGAGTCTAAGACAGCAGAAGCAGAAGACAAAACCCGGGCAGAGGAGATGGTGGGGGGAAGGCTGGGGGGTTGGCTGGGGGATACTGAGGAGGCAGAGAGAGGAAAAGAGGGAGCGGGCGGGGGTGCGGGGAGAAGAACAGACTGTAATTCATTTCACTTCATCTCTGTTCATTTTGGACAAATAGAGCAGAAACCGCAGTCCAAGGAAGGAGGAAACAGCGCATGAAATTGCACCGTGCCTTGTAATAGCTCTGCCGGCCGGAGGCCAGGGGCTAATAACCCACTGGGTCAGCCTTGACCCGCCCAGGAGCTGAGAGGTGGGTGCCCCAACCCCCACACGGCCCAGCCGGGCACAAGCACAGTGGTGCCGGGCGGAGAGGTGGGCGCCCCATTCCCACCTGGGAAGCCCCTCTCGAGTCCACCCACCTCCCGTGCCCCGAGTGGCAGCAAGATGCTTCAAGGAGCCAGGGAAGGGACCTCCATTCGACATCAGAGAAAAATCCCTGTGAGTTTAAGGGATTTGGTGAATTAATACAACCTGGGTTTAGATGATCAAAAGCATTTCTGGAGAGGCGGCCATATGGAAGCCGCTGGAAGCTACTGGCTGGATGTAAACTGCAGGAAGCCTTCCTTCCCCTCCGCAGGGGCCGGGTTTGGGATGGAGGTGGGGACAGGGACCCGGCCAGTGGGGGGCTCCAGAGGGCAGCGAGATCTACAGATCTACAGCCTGTTCCCTGGTGCCCCGTCTGGGCCAGCTCGCTGGGTCTGTGCCCATCAGCAAAAGGGTCAGATGTGAGCATTGAGAATAAGAACAAATTCCCTGCCGACAAACTCTGGGACGCCCAGCTTCCTGAGTGGGTCCTCCTCTGAGGCAGGGAGGAGGGGTGGCGGGAGGAGCACCAAGCGTCCATCTCCTCCCAACCAGATTGGGTTGTGGCAAGTGGCCTCCTGGGCACCCAGCTCCAGGGTCTGCGTCCTCGGATGCCACTTATATCTCCCTACTTGTTAGCCTATCTCCAGCTCAGCTCAGCCCCAGGTCTCCCCTGCCTGGTGGGCCCTTTTGGCTCTGGAGAAAGTGACATCAACCTAAATAGCAAGTGCCACCATATGTCCTGTTGTATCCTAGACACCGGGCCAAGCCTTTGACGTGCATTAGCCCGGGGGGGTCACAACCCCTCATACTGCCTGCATTTAAAGAGCCCTGGCCATCTGCTCTGGAGTTTACGATCTCCAGCTGGGCTGGTGGGTTGGGTGGTGGGTGGGTGAATTGATTCACGTTAGTGAGGTCGATTGATGGTTTGAACAGTGGGTTGGGTGGTTGGCTCACGAGTTGATGGATTGGGGGTTGGGTGGGTTGGTGGCTTGGACGAGTGTGCTAGTTTGGTATGTTGAGCGGTGTATGGAAAGGTGGTTGGTGATGGGTTGGGTGTTGGTTTGGTGGGTTGAATGGGTGGATTAGGGCTGGACAGCGGGGGAGGGGGGGATAGCACGGACAGTGGATTCATTGACCGTAAAGCACCGCGTGCATTTTGCAACCTCCAGCTCTCAGTTTTGGCACTCCTTCCCTCCTCTCCTCCCCTTCTCTCACTCCTCTTTGAAGGCTCACCCCAAATCCTGTGCCACCTTCTCATGCCACCACAGCAAAAAGCAAGTTCATCCCTGCGGACAGACTAAGATGCTTCTGTTGGTACGACTTGCCTTACGCCTCGCCGTCCGCTGTCCCTGGCCATGGTTCCTTCCACCTGCCAAGGGAGACCAGAAGCTCTTGGAGGGCAGGCACGGTGCAACATTCATCTTGGTATGAGTGATGGTGCCCCCAACAGTGCCAAGTACACCCAGGGCCGGGGGTGAATATCCGACCAAAAGAAGGAAACCCAGGGGCCATAGCCTCATAACGGCCCTGCGTATCTCACTGCAGATCCTTCCTCCGCAGGGCGCTATCAGCTGTGTAGCTCTCAGCCCCGGAGAATGGGTTTCACAGGGTGAGGCTACACAGATCAGCTTGGGGGCCCGCTGCCCCGGCAGCTGGTCCGAGAAGCTTCCAGCAGCCTCTGGGCCAGTGTGGAAGGGAAAGCCTGTGGCAGGGAAGGTCTAGGCCAGAGTTTCTGGCAGCCTTTCACCAGGTCAGTCATCGTTCCTATGGATCCTCACTCTCCTCTGCTGGTGCCATTCAAGCACAGCCCCTCCGCTTTGTTTACCTTCTTTCAGGGGCAGTGGCGGGTGGGGGGGGTGGGGGGCACTGGAAGGAGAACCGGCCTCCCTCTGTCAAGGCAAATACTTTTTCTGCTAATTGGTATTTGCATGGCAAATCTCGGGTAAAGACGGGATCATTTGCATGTTCTGAGGGTAATGATGTTTGATGTTGTCGACTTATTACAACCTTAATCACCACTCAATTTCCGCCTTTCCAAGCTCCCGATCACATTGCCACCCAAAATAACCACCTCTTTGAGACTCTGTCAGGGCCCCACTGGGAGGGAGCCACGTGGGGATCCCGTAGCTGAGGGGGCTGAATGACATTCCGACCCTGTGGTGATGCTCCTCCTTCCTCCTCCTCCCTCCCTCCCTCATCCCCTTTCCCCTTCTGACCCTCCCCCTCCTCCCTACTTCCTCCTAGTCCTCCTTCATCTCCCTCCTCCTCCTCCCTCCTCCTCCTGTCTCCTGTCCCTTCTTCTCCCTCCTGCCTCCTCTCTTTCCGCTTCCCTTCTTCCTCTCCTTTCCCTCATCCCCCTCTCCTTGCTTCCCTCCTCCTGCCCAAGGTTCAGGGAGCCTCACTTTGCTAAGTCCGCTCCTTCTCAGTGGGAAGCAGGACAAGGGAGCGGGTCTCCGTCGCAAGGACAGGGAAAGAAACTCCCTTGAAATGGGCAAGCATCCAGTTAGGCACTTTAGGTTGTACTGGGACCCCTCTTGGCCCCATTATAAACACAGTAAGTATTTTATGGGAATAACCAAGAATAACATTTAGCGGGCACTGCGTGTGGTGAACACTAGGCTCAGCCATTCCCTGGGACTTCTCACTGCCCCCCATTGTACTCAGAGTAAAGCCAGAGTCCTCCCCAAGACCCCTGCAATCCTGCCTGACCGCCCTTGTCTCCCTTGCCCCTCCCTCTCACTCTCCCCACCCCAGCCACACTGACTCCAACAGCAGGCATGCTCCCTCAGGCTTTGAGCCGACTGTTCCCTCTGGCCCAGACACTCTTCCCCTGGACACCCGTGTGGCCCACTGAGCTCAGTCTCTCCTCCAGGCAGCCTGCCCTGACCCCCTCCCCCATTTAATCCTGCAACTGGTTGCTCCGTCGTGCACCAAGTGCATGCACACAAATACACACACAACCTCACCCTTGCCTCCAACACTTGAAGATCCTTCTTGTCCTGCTTTTTTTTTTTAAGTTTATTTATTTATTTTGAGAGAGAAAGAGAGTGAGAGAGTGGGAGAGGGGCAAAGAGAGAGAAAGGGAGAGAAAGAGAATCCCAAGCAGGCTTCTCACTGTCGGCGCGGACCCCAATGCGGGGTTCCATCCCACGAACTGTGAGATCATGTCCTGAGCCGAAATCAAAAGTTGGACACTCAACTGACTGAGCCCCTTATCTTGCGTTTCTTTCTCTTGTCCCTCAAACAAACCATATTATTAGCTCACTTACTATGCCTACAGTCTCTCTCCCACTACTAGACCAAGGCAAGGATAGTATTAGACACTCAATTAATATCTATTGCTTGAATAAAGGAATCGTCACAGTAACCTTAGGAGGTAAGCAATGTCATTATCTTTACTTTACAGACAAGGAATCTGAGGCAGAGGGCGGTCCAGTGTGTTGCCTAGGGCCACACGGGCATTAGGTGGCAGACCCGGGATCTGAACCCAGTCTTCCGGACCCCGGAGCTATGCTCTTATAGCATCCAACCCTGCCTGGGAATGACGAGCCTGGGTCCCAGGCTGGAGTCGATGCAGAGGTGTTCTGCCAGGTCTAACGAAGCCATCCCTGTCAGTGGTGCAGGCTTGGGGTGAGACAGACCCGGGCACAAACCCAGCCTTGCGACCTAATACCGAGGGACCCTGGGCGGTTACATGGTCTCAGCCCACCTCAGTTTACTCATCTGCGAATCTAGAACCGCGTGAGGATTCAGTGAGCTAATGCTTCTAGACTACGCAGTGCCTACATACGCCCAGTGTTCAGGGAATGCCGGCTGCTCTCATGATCATTTCTGAGATGCCTCATAAGTATTTCCCAGCGTTTCGAGGAAGACATGGCGACCCCGCTGGGCTTCCTGCAGCGGGCGATGACCCGGCCGGTGGGTAGGTCCAATGTACTGGTTAGGAAGCCCGTGTGCAGAACACAGGACGATGGGCTGGGCCAACCGAGTCATGGGTCCCAAGGCCAGGTTTGAGGCCCCTGTTGCGTCCCTGTCCTTGGGGAGGTGTGCCCTGGGTAGTCTGCCACTGTTGCCCTAACGTTCCCAAGTTTGTACGGCATCCACTTCTTGCCAATGTAGTTGGCGTTGTGATGTCACCACATTCTGTTGTACTTCCCTGGGTGGGCGAAAAATTGGAAGTGGACACAACCCCGGGACACACTTGTGGAAGTGTGGAGCCACCGTGACTCGGGGGAGCTCCAGGAGGGGGCAGAGGAGGAGGGCTGGACTAGGCCATATACACCTCTCCTTGTCCACAGGCCTGATGGCAGGAGGAAATGGGGCTCGTGTCTCCCAATCTTGAGAGGCATCCTATACATCCAACCACTAAGCCCAAACTGTGTTTTTCCAGAGCTCGGGAAATTGGGGAGGGGTAGGGCTCCAGCACACGTACAGGTGAGCAGACAAGCCCATCCTGGGGATCGGGGGAGAGCTGCTGGGCTGGGAGCTCCTGACACAGCTGGCCCTTCCCTGGTCCTGTGTAGCCCTATTGGAGATGAGCCCCCCTTGGGCACAGCTGTGAAGAGGACGGGGACCCCCAGATGCTGCTTCCCTAGGTCCCCTCCTGGAGACAGCCTGGTGCCAGCACCACCCCCTGCCTCAACCTTGTGGAACCACAGCCCCAAATCAGCATCATTGGGTAATCAATGCCCTCTTCTTTTTTTTTTTTTTTTTGCCTCTAAACAACCAAGGAAGATGATCATTAAATACTCATGTAATTCGACAAATCGTGGCCTTTTAAACCATCTCAAGGAGGAGAACCTGGGCTTGCACCCAGCCTCGCTCATTCCCTATGGATTTCTAGAGCTGAATGACAAATCACCTTTAGCTAGCAGAGACGCTCAGCGAGAGGCAGCTTGGCTCGGCAGAAAAGCAGGGAAACAGCCCTCGTGCCGGGAGGGTTTCCCGGGAAAGCACTTTGAAGGAAGGAGGTGCTGGGGGGGAGTTGGGGGGACCAGCTCTGAAACGATGAATTAAACATTCACGGAGCTCTTTCGAAGCAGCTGCTACCAAAGAGGGGAAACGCTTTAATTAATAAAGCACAGTCAGGGAGAGGGAGGTGTTTTCCGACGCCGCACCCTGGGGCTCCGAGAGCAAGATAAACAAAGCAGATGCTGCAGTCCCCCTATGGTACCCGCACTGGGAGGGGGGATGCTCCCACCTCAGGGTCTGGACTGAGCGACTCAGGTGCCCATGCAGCCCCAGGTGGCGGGGAATGTCCTGGCCTGGCCTCCGGGCCCAGCCCCAAGACCCTGGAAATGTGTCAGACGAGCCCTTCACTGACACTCCATTTTCAGGGCTACATTGCTGTGTGACCCTGGGGAAGTCACTTCCTCTCTCTGGATCTTGGTTTTCCTCGTCCAGGTTTCTCAGACCGGGTTCTGTGGAGCCATTGGGTTCCTTGGAGAGTGTCTCAGGGCTGCCTCCGACGGTGGGGGTGCAGGCAGGTGGGGGCCCTGGGCCCCACACCAAGCTCCAGCCGGAGCCGCATTGCTTTTTGTCTGCTAATATATCGTGGGCTTAATGTAAGATGTCCTTTGAAGAAAGAACGCTGCGGGTTTAAAAAAAAAAAAAGAAAGAAAGAAAGAAAAGAAAACCTTTTTGGCTTAGATGTTTTCTCCCATCCCTTCAAGAGCCTGAGCCTCAAAGCCGAGCGGTTCCAGCCAACAGCAGTCATGACCAAGCACCTAGAATGCGCCAGGTGCTATGCAAAGGAGAATAAGAAGGCCCCGCCTTCTTTCAAGGGGGATTCTAGTCCAATCCACGGGTGGCAGATAGGTGGCCCTCTCTCCTGCCGAGGTCAAACATGACATCAAACCCTTTCTTGACCCAGTGCTCCGGGCAGCCACTGTCCAACCGGTGGCCTTGATACAAGAAACGAAACCTTTCCCGGCCATCTCTGGTTGGTTCTGACAAACAGCAGTTTCCCAAAATGCAATGGGCTGCCTCCTCCGGGGGTGAGAATCCCATGCCTTTTTGTTCATTCAGTCAGTCGGTGTTTACTGAGCACCTCCTCTGTACCAGACCTGGAGACAGCAGTCTAGGGACACAGTGGCTCTGGTGGCTTTTACAGGAGGGGAGAGGTAAGGACATAAAACAATGAAAAACCAAGACTATCTCAGGTGGTTAAAGTACCTTCCATTAAAGCAGGGGCAGTGACGAGAGAAAGAGACTGGCTGGGTCGCTACCTTGGGTGGACAGGGCAGGCTCCTCTGAGGTGACAGGTAAGGAGACATCTGGATAACGGGAAGGAAGCGGTCGTGCGAAGGTGTGGGGAAAGGACATCCTGGACGGAGGTGATGGCCAGAACAAAGGGCTCCTCCCACCGGCTCCTCCCGACCTAAACCAGCCATGGACCCTAAGAAGCCACAGGTTGGTTATGAGGGGGCCACACACACATTCGTGGGTTGCCTGCCGACTAAATAAGTAATATGTCTTATTAAGACCATTTTCAAGGGCAGGAAGATGCGGTTGTGGTTCCTAAGAATAAATTTGTGCATTGGCTGGATTCCTACTTGCTGGTGGTTGCCCAGAATGTTCTCCATCAGTGAGTGGGGAAGCACAGCCGACATCGGGTGAGACCCCCTGGACCAGGTGGGTGTGGAATCAAGAGTCTTCACGGAATGAGGTCGTTATATACTGTGAGGCAGTAGAGAAAAGCTGCTTCCAGAGAAACCCATTTAGTCGGAGCCCGTGTTTGTAAATATATAAGGAGAAAGGACCGGGAAACTACAAAGCACAAGAAACAGTGAAAGGATGTATCTAAATTTTCCTCTTTGCGTTCAATCTCTTTTCCCAATATTCTACCATGAATACGTGTCACTGAAACCAAGTTGTCTAAGAGGAGGGAGGGCGGGACACCAACAGAGAATCCCACTCATCCTTCCTGGGGTCCTGCTGGGGGGCGCCCGGCCCCGGCCCCCTGGTCCTGGACCTGAGTGGGAGGGAACGGACCCAAGGAGGGACACAGCCCCAGACAGCTCCGGAACAGGAGGCACCGAGCCACACTCTGAGGGGGTTCTCACAGGCAGCCCAAGAAGACAGGGAACCCTCCGGCCACCATGGGGGCTCTGTGCAGCCAGGCCCTCCCAGCCCCCAACTGCCCCACCATCAATCTCTCTTGTCGCCAAACTGGACTTCTTGGGGGCAAAAGGGCTCACATAAAAAAAAAAAAAAAAAAAAAACAACCTAAAACCCTGTGTTCTCATTCCGATCTGAGGAATGAAAGTCTATATAAAACAGCTTCTTATCGGCCGCTCTGATTCTTTATACCTTCAAGGCTCTTTATTTCACTCCGCTGGCAAATTTCTCCCGACAATGACTGCCTTTGACGAGCCTGCCAGGCTGCCGCGGGCGGGCGGGGAAACTTGTCCTTCACACTGTGCCTGTGGGAGACACGGAGCCGGGTCCCTGTTCAGAGGCAGGACAGAGGATGGGTGAGGGCACTGGGAAGCTCGGTGCCCAGGCTCCCGCCTGCCAAGAGGAAGACCACCTCGGGCCGAGGAGCCTGATGGGTCTGGGGCTTTATCTGTGAGACAGGCTCTGAGCCTAAGGGTTTGCTGGAGGAAAAGAGCTGGGACCCCTCGCCCCGTGGCTCCCCAGAGTGGGTGTCTCGTCTGGCTCTGGACCTCCAGGCTCAGTGCTGCGGGGGATGGGGCTGCCTCAGTTTTTGTGGGCATCAGTGTTGCCTGTGGGCCCGGGGCAGGGGTGTGTGTGTGTGTGAAGGAGGTGCCCTCCACGGGCAGCCGCAGGGAGAACCATTGCTATGCCGCAGACATCTGCTCCCTGCTCCCTGGGGGCTCAACCAGGCTCCCAGCACCTGCCTCCACGAGCTGCGGGAGAAGGTCCCTGGGGAGCAGGCAGACCTGGCAGCGAGGCCAGGTCGGAACTGCAGGTGGTGGAGGGGGTGACACATGACGCGCTGATTCATGCGTTCCTGGGTGAGAGGTTGGGCCCTTAATGGATGGCATGCCCTTCAGTCTGCTTTTCCTGGCTCGACAGCCTGGCAGTCGTTTAACGGAGCTTCCTCCGGTTCCAAGGCCATGATGGGCCTCCTGGCAGGAGCGGGCACGTGGCCGGCCAGCCAGGGCCACACGGAGGGCCACCTCCACAGCGGCCTGGCCAACCGGCCCAGGGGTCAGCCAAACCCAAGGGTCTGCGCTGCTCAGTGGCCAGCCCCGCCCCCAGCGGGGTCATCGGCTGGTTCTCAGGGGAATCTGCTGCTGAGACACCCGGACAGAGTCCCTGCATTCATCCTGTCCCCCTCCTACACCTAGGGCAGCGGGCTTGCCATGGACCCCCGGACTCCTCCACCTGGGCAGGCCGAGTTTACAGACCAGAGACTTCCGTTTGGGGCCAGTACTCAACCCTCCTCTTGATTAGCCCCACTGTGCTGTCTCAGGTCCAGCCGTTCATTCATTTGACAAATCTTTGCCGAGGCCGGCGAGGTCCTGGGAACGAGGGACACGGTAGCAGACAGAACAGGGCAGGAGGCTGCCCCTTCTGAGTCACACCTCATTTGCCTCTGAAGACCGTGCTGCAGCTTCAGGGCCCCCTATGGGAGGGACTCCGGGCAGTCCGGCTGAGGAAGATGAAAACCCACCTCTGCCCCCTCGGCCAGCATGCCGTGTGCTCCGTCGAGGCTCGCCCATCGGAGAGCAAGCAAGGCCCGTACCAAGGCCGCCCCTCATCCCAGATGGCGAGCTCCTGGGCTCCCGGGGGGCACAGGTCACATCCGTCTTGCCGCCGTGTATGGCCAGCCCAGCAGCCTGCAATCTGTTCGCTTATCCCACAAATGGTCTTTGAGCCCCAACTGTGTGTTAAGGATTATTTGGGACATTGGGGATATACTGAGGAACAGAGCAGAGGAAGTCCCTGCCCTCATGGAAGTCCATTCTCTGGGGCGGGGGAGGGGGGAGGAGGGAGAGAAACAATAAACAAATCAGTCAAACGATACGTGTTAAAGGCACTAAGTGCTGTGAAGGAAAAATAAGGCCAGGAACAAGGCAAGGCTTGTAACAGGCCTTAACCAGGGTGGGAGGGAGGCTGACATTGGAGCAAGGCCTGAAAGAAATGAGGACAAGAGCTGTAGGCAGGTCCGAAGGCTGGGGGCAGCCTGGAGTGGGGAAGGGGAAGGAACAGCATATGGGAGCGCCTGGGTGGCTTTGTCAGTAGAGCTTCTGCTCAGGTGGGTGAGTTCAAGCGCCCCACACATCAGGCTCTCTGTGGGCTGTCGGCAGGGTCAGAACTCGGGACCTCCATGGTTCACAAAGCGAAGCTCAGGGGCGCCTGGGTGGCTCCGTCGGTTAAGCGTCCGACTTCGGCTCAGGTCATGATCTCACAGTCCGTGGGTTCGAGCCCCACATCGGGCTCTGTGCTGACAGCTCAGAGCCTGGAGCCTGCTTCCGATTCTGTGGCTCGCTCTCTCTCTGCTCCTCCCCTGCTCACGCTTTGTCTTTCTCTGTCTCAAAAATAAATTAAGAAACATTAAAAAAAAAAATCTTGGGGCGCCTGGGTGGCTCAGTCGGTTAAGCATCCGACTTCGGCTCAGGTCATGATCTTGCGGTTTGTGAGTTCGAGCCCCACGTCGGGCTCTGTGCTGACAGCTCAGAGCCTGGAGCCTGCTTCGGATTTTGTGTCTCCTTCTCTCTCTGCCCCTCCCCCGCTTGCACTCTGTGTGTCTCTCTCTCTTTCAAAAATAAACATTAAAAAACAAAACAAAAACCCTAAAGTTCATTCATATATGTACGATGTCCAGTCACAAGAGATACCTGTCAGAGCAGCAGGAACCACGGTGGGAGCTGGCCAAGGGCGGGGGGAAGGCACCCCCTCCAGGCACATGGGACTCAACCCTTGGGTGGCAAGAAGGCACTGGGCATCTGGACCCAAGTAGAAAAGCTGAGTCGTCCAGTGCAGCCCATCCTGCCACCTGACCACCAGGGTCTTTGGGTGCTGGCCCAAGGTGCGTCCACCTCCTCCAGGCCCTCCACCCAAGCCAATGCAGCCAGTGAGAGCCAGGGGCCTTCAGAGAAAGACCAGCAGCCGAGCCAGGAGCCACCCGCGTCTTGATGACTTTCATGGCTCCACCTCCCCAACTTTTCCCCTTCTTCCACATTAATATTATCCTCACAGCCTGAGCAAAATTAGCCACATGCTGGCAGCTTATTTTTAATTGTTTCCAAATACGCATGCTAATTATTATGCAGTTCTAAATAGGAAGTGATGGCAGGAGCGGAGACTTGGTTTCGGTGACACGAGGAATGAGGGATTACACGTTCTCGTTCTCGGCAGCTGCCTCGGGGACCCTAGCCCCCGCCTTCTCGCCTGGTGTTTTGTCTCTTCTTGTAGCTGTTCTAATAACTACATCAGGCCGGAGAGTGGAGCGGGGAGCTGACACCTTCCATAAAACAACCGTGGAGATCGGGCCCTGGGGAGGCCTGGCTGACGGGCAGGAAAGAAATGGAACATGGCATGGAGGCGGGTGGAGAGTCCAGCCTGTCGGGTGTGGGAGCACACACGTGTGCCCAGCAGGGCCCCATGATGTCCACGGGCTGCGGGCACGGGACAATATGTCAGCAGAGACGGTCAGGGGACAGGACAGGAAGATGAGCAAAGTGGGTGTCTGTCCCACCCAACACCACTCCAGCACGCTCCTCTCTCTCTCTCTCTCTCTCTCTCTCTCTCTCTCTCTCTCTCTTTCACACACACACACACACACACACCCCTCCTTTACTAAGCTCACCTCCACCACTATCCTCATAAGTAACCACCCAGTTAATGTCACACAGAACAGCGAGCCTGGGGCGCCCTGGGTGGCTCAGTCAGTTAAGCGTCCCACTTCAGCTCAGGTCATGATCTCACAGTTTGTGAGTTCGAGCCCCGCGTCGGGCTCTGTGCTAACAGCTCAGAGCCTGGAGCCTGCTTCGGATTCTGTGTCTCCCTCTCTCTCTGCCCTCCCCTGCTCACTCTCTGTCTCTCTGTCTCTGTCTCTCTCTCTCAAAAGAATAAATAAACGTTAAAAAAATTTAAAGAAAGAACAGTGAGCTTTAGTTTGGGGGGGGGGGACGTTAGACCATTTTGAGAACCCAGTGAAAGCCAGAGATTCTCTCCCCTGAAATAAATGCACACACTTGCAGTTTCAGGGGGGTCATAGTCCCCCAAAGCATATCCAGGTTCCCCAGTGAACTTTGAATCAATGACATAACACCATGGTGAAAAGCAAGGATTTGTGGGCTATTCAGCTGGGTTGGGAGGTAGGGAGGTTGGCTCCATCATTTCCTGACTAGGAAAAATCTTATGGCCAGGGGTGTAGCTTCTCTAAGAGGCTGCAGGTAGTACATTTGTAAGTGGGGAGGAAACAGCAATATTCATACCTTTCTTGAAATGCTGTTGACAAGCCAGATGAGCTCATATATCTTGATGCTTAGTACAGACCTAGACAAACAAAAAGGTGCTCAATCAAGGTTGGGTATTTCCAAAATGAGGGGACAGGATGCTAGAGAGAAGCATTTCAGTCCTGGTTCTGCCACTAAACTGCTGTGTGACCTCAGGCAAGTTACAGACCCTATCTGACCTTCCATTTTTGAGGCCATTCTGGGGACGAAGAGAACTAGAGACCCGGCCCCCAGCCTCCCGGAGCCCTTGCTGTCTCTGGCTCATCGCTCACACGTGCAATAGAGACCCCAGGAAGGAGAGTTGTCAGCTGGGCCAGTCAGGGAGGGCTTCCTGAGGAGGGGGCATTTGAAAAGCAGGAAGAGTCTGAGTCTGAAGGGAAACAGGGAGAGACCATGGACAGAGGAACAGGCCTGATGGTGGTCTCGATGCCTCTCTCAGCTCACCAAGTCACACTTTCTGCCTGGGGTGAGTTTGGAGAAAGGGGCCCGTGCCTTGTTTAGCGCTTTCCTCAGCACGATGCACATGCCGTGCACTTAGTAGGGGCTCGAGAAGTGCTTGCCGACAAGCCGATGGGCACACCCGTGTTTCCGGGCCCCCTGGCCTCCCCAAGGCTGCTGGTCCTGGCTGTCCAGTCTCCACCCCTCCGATACAGAAAAGAGCCAATCAGCTGTGGGTACAAAAGGCTGAACAGAGTTATGACTTAACAAGCAGTTAGCACGACCGGGGCCAATTTAACTTATTCTTCTGCATTATGCTCAGAATGAATGCTGCAGGTCGTGGGGCCCGGGGCCCGGAAGCTGACGTATAGAAAAGACATTTCCTCCGAACTGTCCCCAGTGTGGGCCTCTCACAGCTGAGGCTCAGGGTTTGGGTCCCAAAGGCAAAGGGTCTGAGGGGCTGGGTCATGGGCCTGGGCACCAGGAATGGGGGCCGAATGCTTGGGTAAACCTTTGCTCCGGCCGGAGGGTAAATCTGGCCGAGCCCCAAATCATCCACATCATGGCCGGGGGTGAAGGAGGGAGAGGGGCGTAGCAGGGAGGGCGCTAGAGGCGGGGACTTGGGCAAGCCACTTCTTCCCTTCTCAGAGCCTCAGTTTTCCCATCTGTAAAATGGAGATGAGTCATTATAAGCACTAGAGATGGTGTCTGCAGCCTGGCATAGAGTAGCTGTCATTCTGGCCCTTCAGGTGGGAAGTCAGGTGCAATGATGGATGAACTCCAGACCCTGTTGGGTGGGTGGGGGCAGGGAGGGTAGCCGGAGACGGGGAGAACTCCCATTACTGAAACTTCACAAGCCTGAGAAGGCCTGGCTATAGGGTGTATCAGGGTCCTCACAAAGCCTCTTTTGAGAGTCCTGTCTGAATAGTTTATCTTGGACCTTAGATAACACACATCGGTGGGGCACCTGACTTCAGCTCAGGTCATGATCTTGCAGTTTGTGAGTTCAAGCCCCGCATCAGGCTCTGTGCTGACAGCTCAGAGCCTGGAGCCTGCTTTGGATTCTGTGTCTTCCTCTCTCTCTGCCCCTACTCTACTCACACTGTCTCTCTCAAAAATAAAAATAATAAAATATTGGGAAAAAAAGATAACACACATTGGCCTCAATCAAAGTTAGCTTGGGACCCTTATGGAGTCTCCAGGTGAGTCAGCTTAAAAAAAGCAAGAAGGGATGGGGGGCCTGGGTGGCTCATTCGGTTAGGCATCTGGCTTTTGACTCTTGACTCTGGCTCAGGTCATGATCTCGGGGTTCATGGGTTGAAGTCTTGTGTCAGGGCTCTGCACTGGCAGTGCGGAACCTGCTTGGGAATCTCTCTCCCTCCCTTTCTCTCTGTCCCTCCAGCACTCATGTGCTCTGTCTCTCTCCCAAAATAAATAAACTTAAAAAAAAAAGTAAGAAGATAAACTGACCCAAATGTATTGACCGTTCCTGGGTGTGTGACCTCAGAACTATGAGGATACGGTTGTGAACAAGCCCTTTATCAGCAGGGTGACCTACTTGGGCTGGTTTTCCTAGGACTGAAGGTCCCAGACAACACAAGACAGTCAGTCACCCTCTCTACAGACTGCTGGCTGTGTTGTGGTGGGCGTAACACATACCCTGTGGATGAGTGAAAACCAAAACCTTCTTATTCTGAAGAGAACGAGCACCTGTAACGTGGCTGAAATTTCCAGTGACAGCAACACATGGAGACTCAAAAGGCACCAAATCTCAGACACCTTGGATGGAAGCAACGTCTGTGTTCCGATGGCCACATCAGAACGGGGCTGGGAGCGGGGCTGGGAGCGGGGCTGGGAGCAGAGCTGGGAGCGGGGCTCTGGCAACCCCCCAGACCTGATGGGGGAGTCCCTGGAGAGGAGCTTGAATAAAATAATTTCATGAAATGCACTGGGTGGCAAATCCACATTTCTAAATTAGCACATCCAATTTCAGATACGTGCTTTTAAATAGACACGTGTAATTAAACTAATAAATTAAATATTATAAGTAGATATTTAACCACTTTTTCCAGTGGCATATGAAAATATAAATTCAAGTTGGCCCAACAAACTTTTTTAATATTCTCACTGAATGCACGGAAGATCCCTTTGTATTCAGAGTCCACCTGCTGGCGTGGGATTCTCTTTGGCCCCACCCCCTCCATCCCTGGGTAACAGGGTCCCTATGGATAATTGGACCAGTTGATACTGGACAGGAGAGGGGGTTTATTCACTCATTTGTTTTTTTTTAATTTTTAAAAATGTTTATTTATTATTGAGAGACAGGGACAGAGCACGAGTGGGGGAGGGGCAGAGAGAGAGGGATACACAGAATCCAAAAGAGGTTCCAGGTTCTGAGCTGTCAGCACACAGCCCGACACGGGGCTTGAACCCATGAACCTCGAGATCATGACCTGAGCCAAAGTCAGATGCTTAACCGACTGAGCCACCAGGGCACCCCGATTTGATTTATGTTTTCACAGGATCCCTCTGGCTGTTGGGTGAAGAATATAGCAAAGGGGCCAGGGGCAGAAGCAGAGAGACCAGTCTGGAAGCTATTGCACTAAACTAGGGGAAAGATGATGGGGGCTCAGAAGGTCACAACCATGGAGGCAGTAAGACGTGACCAGAGCCCAGACGCATCTGGAAAGTAGCGCAGACAAGATTTGTCAATGGATTGGCTATGGAAGGTACTGGAAGGAGAGGAGTCCAGCATGACTGCAACACTTCCGGCTTGGGCAACTGGAAGGATGCAGTTGGTCAAGGTCACCCGGGATGGAGAAGAAGGTGGTGGAGCGGGTTTGGGAGAAGATCAGCAACTTTGTTTTGTGTACGTTACGTTTGAGAGGTCTTCTAGTCCTCCAAGTGAAGATGCCGGATAGGAGTCTGGAGTTGAGGAGATATATTGGGGCTGAAACTAAACATTTGGGATATTCAGCATTGGCATTGACGTGGTGCGGGAAGCAGTGGGCTCCAACGAGAACTTCCGGGGTGGGGCGGGGGGTGTGTGGTTAAAGAGAATGCTGAAGACTAAGGCAGGTCAGGTTGGGGACCAGGAACAGAGGCAGAGAGGGAGCACCTGGGATATAGAGAAGCAGACCAGGAGATTAAGTGTCCTGGAAACCGAGAGAACAGTTTCAAGGAGGAGCGAACGGCCGACAGCGGATAGGACGAGTACAAACAGAACCAAGAACTGACTACTGAATTTAGCAATGAGGAGGTCACCTTGGCAAGAACGGTTTTGATGGCGCCATGGGACGAGGGCCTGACTGGGTGGACTCAAGAGGACAGTAATTGGAGACAGCAAGACAACTCGTTCAAGGAGTTTTGCTGTAAAGGGAAGGAGAAATCAGGAGGCAGGGACGAGGAAAGCACGGTGGAGAGAAGGTTCTTTTCTTCAGCTGGAAGAGATGACAGCGTGCCTTATGGTGCTGGGAAAGACCCAACGGAGAGACAAAATAGATGATGCAGGAGAGAGCGAGGGGAGAGGATCGCCAGAGCGCTGCCCTTGAGTGGGGGACACAGCAGCTTAGCCCGGGGAGGCAGCATCCCCTGCGCAGGCTGGGCTTGGCCCCTCAGGCCCTCTGCTGATGTTCCTGAACACCCAGCACTGTGCCTGGCTCCCAGGTGGTGGGTGAGCGAGTGGATGCAAGGGGGCTCGGTGCAGGTCTTGCAAGAAGTTTAAAAAGCAAGCTCTGGGCTCCAGAGGAAGCCTCCGTCTAGATCCTTGCTCTATCGCCCAGTAAAAGTGTGACCTCAAGCAAGTGTCTGGGCGAACTTGAGTGGGTTTCTCAACTTCTCCGAGCATTAGCTTTCCTCTCTGAAATGGAGACCAGTCGGGGCGCCTGGGTGGCTCAGTTGGTTGAGCTTCTGACTTCGGCTCAGGTCATGATCTTACAGTTCGTGAGTTCGAGCCCCGTGTCGGGCTCTGGGCTGATGGCTCAGAGCCTGGAGCCTGCTTCCAATTCTGTGTCTCCCTCTCTCTCTGCCCCTCCCCCTGTTCATGCTCTGTCTCTCCCTGTCTCAAAAATAAATAAATATTTAAAAAAAATTGAGATGGAGACCAATGGAACAGACTTCAGAGGCTTGTGGGAGGATTAAGATCACATAGACTTCTGAACGTTGTGTCTAGGGTGCGGGAAAGTGCTCCAGAGGGGTTAACTATCCTCATTATGAGCAGTTCAATAATTCCCCCACCCGAGCTCATCCAGAGTTTAATAAAAGCCAGCACGTAAAAGGCAATGGATGTAGCTATAAACTCACAGTGCACACCTCCCACGATCGCTCACAACTGCCCTGACCATTTGTGACCTTCAGGCTGCCACAGTGATGAGACAGCCCTGGGGGCCAAGCCGTTCCCAGATATAATGCCCCTGCCCTCTTCCCTGCAAGGAAGCACATGCGATGAGTGACAGCGACCTTATTAGAGAGAGAATATTAAATCTACCCTGTTTGATCTTTTTTTTTAAAAAAAGCAAATTACTCACAGGGGTTGGCACTTCGATGCTTATTAGTGACACGTTCCTCAAATGGACTCACAACTGAACTGCATACCAGGGTGGCAAGCAGACTGTGGTGCTAGTTAGGGAAAATCAAACAAACCAACCAAAAACTTGAGGTGAGCTCGGACAGTCAAGGAAGGCTTCCCGCAGGAGGCAACCCCTCAGTGAGTCTAAGACAGGAAGGCTTTAGCCAGGTAGAGAGAAAGGCTCATGTAGTTCCGGTGTGTGTGTGTGTGTGTGTGTGTGTGTGTGTGTGTTTCTTAGCAAATAACTGAGCAGATGGATTTGATTGGATTTGTCCTGTTCGACCACCTGCTGAGCCAGCCAGAGGCACTTTCCTCTTCCCCAGGGACCTAGCCCCTGTCCGGGACCCACATTGCCAGGGGTTCCAGGGAGTTCTGACCTTCAACCTCCCAAAATAATCAGACACTATTGCTGTCCACTGCCCTATCGAGCTGCTCAGAGGAAGGGGCTTGGGGAGGAGACAGAATTCAGTCGATCCACAGGGGCTGTTTTGGAAACATCATATAATTCAGCTCTAGCGACAATTCTGTCTGGCTAACCCAGGGGGCGCCCAGCCGAGCAGGAAGAGGCGTAGAAAAGGTGGCGGTGGTAGTTGTTGCTGCAGTGACATTCAGGAAGTGTGCATTGTGTGCAGACTCTGGGCGGGCTTGCCGATGGGGGCGGTG
The DNA here is from genome assembly GCF_007474595.2 of Lynx canadensis. Classification (NCBI taxonomy): domain Eukaryota; kingdom Metazoa; phylum Chordata; class Mammalia; order Carnivora; family Felidae; genus Lynx; species Lynx canadensis. The sequence goes on along the minus strand of NC_044310.1, from coordinate 8,134,972 downwards.
GGGTGGAATCTCAGCATTACATAATCTCAATTAATCCTCGCAAAAACCACTTCCAGGGAGGTACCCGTTTCACAGACGGGAATAGTGAGGTCAGAGAGGTTAGGTGACTTGTTGAATGTCACAGAGCTGAAGAGAGACTGAACTCTGCCCTGCCATGCTTCATATCAAAGTCCAAAGACAGGGGAGTTCAGGGCAGAGAGAAACCAGGAGCATGGAAGGAGCAGAGATTCTTTGTTCCGTCACATAAGACGAACCAAGGGCACGGTTCCATGTCCTTCTAGTGCGGGTTCCAGAACTTTAGGAGCCACAAAACCAAAACCAGACTTTCCAGATTTCCTTGCAACCAGGGTTCTGGGGGCAAACGAGGTTCTGCCACTCAGATGACTGATGTGCAGACCATGTGACCCACCCCCAACCCATAAGCTGCCCTCATGGGGCCAGCCCACCAGACCCCAGAAGCCAGGAAGGTCCTACCTGTTTCCCAGGGGGACAGATAACAGATCTCAGGAGCAGTTGCAGCCTGGCCGTCCTCAGGGAGTTTGGGGTCGGGGGGTGGGAAGCAGGGACATCTGGGAGGGCCAGGGGGAGGTTGCATGTTCAGAGACCGTGTAGCCTAGTGACGATTTACAAGCACAGACTGTGTAGACAGACAATCTGGGCTTTAATCCTGGCTCCACTGCTCCCTAGCGACATGACCTGGAGTAAATTACATACTCTCTGTGCCTCAGTCTTCTCGTCTGTAAAATGGGGATAACCACACCAACTTCACGGTACCTTTGTAAGGATGGAATGAGATAACAGATGCAAAACAGAACAAGGCCAGGCGCGTGTAAGCAATTAACAAGCGTGAGATATTATCATTGCATCCTGGGCACGTCACATGCCATTCTCACACCTTCCTGCAAGGTAGGTGGTGTCTCTTCGCTGTACAACGTGAGCGGCCGAGGGGTGCAGCTGGCAAGAGATGTGGGGGAAGGAGGTGATCCCAGACGCCGTGGTCCCACACTGCTTCTCTGTGAGGCCCTTGGGGTCTCGGTGAGCCCGTGCAGAGAGAACGGCTCCTCTGAGGACCCGTGGCCCCACCTCTGCCCAAGTCAGAAGCAAACACGGATTCCTGTCCTCATCGCCTCCTCACCCTGCAAATTCCCAGCTTGGAGTCAGGGCCCTACCCCAACCACTGGGCGAGCGTGGGCGGGTTATTTCTTCCCCCAGCCCCAGTTCAGCCCCACCCCCCACCCCGTGCACTGACAGGCCCTGCAGTCTGGGAGACGGGACTGACCTCTCCTGGGAGGGGAGCCTGAGGATGGCAGGACCCTGCCCACCAGGCCTCAGGGAACCGATTACATTTGCATTGCATTTGGAGTTGAGACAATCTGTACGTGGGCTAATGACGCGCCAATTGATTAGCAGAAACATATGTGCGGAAGAGAAGTCGTTCATTAGGCAGGAGTCACAGCTCCTGCTCGTCTAGCTCAGAATCCAAGCAGCTGTCGGCGGTTCCAGCCCGATCCTGGCCTGCTGGTATCTAAGGAGCTGCCAGGATGCCTTTTCTTGGGAAAATGAATCTCCAGATGGGGCTGTGATTCGGGTCTCCTCCTGGTCCTTCTCAACCTCACTTTCCTCCTCTGTAGATGGGGGCAGACAGAACACACCTCACCGGGCCGGCCAGGGTCACAAACAATCAGTCAACAGATCCTCGATGAGCATCCACTCGGGGCAAGATGCCGCGTCTGAAGGTACAGAAACGTCCCAGAGACGGCAAAGGGACAGACATTTGTATCGCCACATCGCAAGGTCGGAAGACTTGAAAAGAAGTCCTCTCTCCTCTCTGGATCTCAGGGTCCCCACCTGGAAAAAGGGTCTTTGCAGATGTGATTAAGTTAAGGGCCTTGAGCTGGGGAGATTATCCTGGGTCACCTGAATGGGCCCAACCTAACCATGTAAGTCCTTGAAAGGGAAGACCCCGCCCTAACTGTGCTGACGATATGGAAGATGGGGCCAGAGCCAAGGAATGCGGCTGCCCCCCGACACTGGAAAAGGCAAGAAGGAAGATGGTACACAGGCTTGCCAACACCTTGATTTTCACCCAGGAATACCCATGTTGGACTTCTTTAAATTTTTTTTAACGTTTATTTTTTGAGGGACAGAGAGAGACAGAGCATGAGCGGAGGAGGGGCAGAGGGAGAGGGAGACACAGAATCTGAAGCAGGTTCCAGGCTCTGAGCTGTCAGCACAGAGCCCGATGCGGGGCTCGAACTCATGAACCGTGAGATCATGACCTGAGCCGAAGTCAGATGCTTAACCGACTGAGCCCCTCCACGTTGGACTTCTGACCTTCAGAATCATGATAAGAAATTTGTGTCGTTTAAAGCCACCAAGTCTGAGGCAATTTATTGAAGCAGCAAATGGAAGCTAATACAGGGCCATATCAGAGATGTTTAACACAAGAACTAGAGGCGGCTCCTGCTGTCTGATGGGTGCTACCATGCATGAGGAGCCTAGCGCTAAGTGATCCTGTGGAACTTGCTACGATGGTGGACATGTTCTAGATCCGTGTTGTCTGATAGGCCAGCCACTAGCCACGTGTGGTGGTTGAGCACCTGAAATGTGGCTAGTTCAGGGCCACCTGAGTGGCTCAGTCGGTTAGACTCTTGATTTCGGCCCAGGTCATGATCTCACAGTTCGTGAGTTTGAGCCCCTGCATCAGGTTCTACGCTGCCAGTGTGGATCCTGCTTGGCGTTCTCTCTCTCTCTCTCTCTCTCTGCCCCTCCTCCCTCTCAAAATAAGTCTATAAACTTAAATGTGGCTAATGCAGCTAAGGAACTGAATTGTTAATTCCCTTTGATTTCAATTAACTTAAATTTAAATAGCCACGTGTGGCTGGTGGCTACTGTGTTGGACCATGTGAGACAGAACACTTCCGTCATCACAGAGAGTTCTACTGGACAGCGTTGCTTGGAGGCTTTGATCTACAGCCCAGGGGAAGAAACTGGGCCGCCACGGGGGGCACAGGGCCCTCATTCTCTGTTCACTTTAGAGAGTCCAGATCTCTGCACAAAGGTTTCCCTTTGCTCTCGCCATTGGTCTGACTGATTGCGTGAGGACTTCCCTGTGTCCTTGTGGCCCCCCAAGGTCCCTGTCTCTTCTCCTGTGTAAACGCGGGCACCTTGCCACCTTCGAGGGCGAGACATGAGTCTTGGCAGCAAGGAGGCTGCGCTGGTCAGAAGAGCTTGCTTGGGCCACAGATGTCTCAAAGAGGAGTCTTCAGCAAAGGTGCCCTTGACCAGGGCTCTCTGTGGTCTGGAAAATTCCAGGTTATAGTTGCTCTTGGAAATGAGCTTCTAATGGCACCCAGCAAAGCCCCTCGATTTCTCCGAAATAGAAGACGATCCCAAGTTTCTAAGAAGGAGCTTTGTCTTGTATTTCCTGAGTTATCTGGAACACTTAGGAGGCCAGAGTGGCTGGGGGGCAGGGTCTGGGGACCTAACATCCCAAATTGTCCACAAGATGCTCTGGGTGCATTTTTAAGGGGTATCAATCAATAACATTCTTCAGATGTTCAAAGGGGTCTGTGACCCCTCCCGGTAAAAAGGTTAAGAAACACCCTGCTTTCTTGTGGCCTTGAAGAGACCTCTCTCTATCTCCCCGCACCCCTCCCCCACACTTTCTCAGCTCTCCTTGCCTCCTATAAATATCTACCTAGGCCTGCGCCCCACTGGGACCATCTTTTTCTCTCTCTCTCTCCTCCCCTCCCCACTTCACCTGGGCTTTGCTCTCCTCCCCTCCCCCCGGCCCCCAACCAAGGATCATCAATTCTGAAGGAAAAAGCCAGGCATCGGATGTACTTCTTGGGGGAGACAAAGCGGGATGAGAAAGAAGGGGGAGCCCGTGTACAAACAGACTGATCTCCAGAAGAGAGGAATTACGTGAATTACAATTGATTTTCCACCGTTAATGAAGCATGAACCCGTGTGATTGCATCTTGAAAAGATTTATAATTATTCATTGAATCTTGGAAGATAATTAAACTTCATTAAACGCAGACATGACAAGCCTTCAGAGCAAGCCGAGACCTCCGTGCAGGGTTCCAGATCAGAGCAGACGATGCGAGGCTGGGACCCTGTCAGGTGGGGGCAGGAGGACTGGCAGGGAGGGGGGAGAGGGGAGGAAGGGAAGTCTCCGGGAGAAGATTCTCATCGAATATACAGATGCTCCTGGGTCTTTTGATTTCTCTCTCTACCCTTTGGGGATCCCCTCCCCCCCAGCCTCTCCAGCCTCCTCTGCCCGCCGCCCCCCCCCCACCCGCCATGATGGAAATGGGCCACATCCTGTTCAGAGTCCCTGCAAGCCCAGGACCCCAGGATCTCCTAGCAGAGCAACGGCTGGGAAGCAACATGACCTAGCAACAGGAGGAGGGGGACACTGGGGGTTCTTCCGGATGTGTGGGTGCCAAAGCAAAGATGGGAGTGCAATGTGCCTGTGTGTGCGTGCACTTGCTACATGGTGGTCTGCTCCGTCAGCGTACAAATTCGTGCATTCTGGAAAGCCATCTGGCGGGAGACTCACCAAATTGCTCTCAGTGGTTACCTTTGTGAGGGGATGAGAAAGAGATGGGATAAAGGAAAGAATTTCACTTTTTCTCCGTAACATGCTTCTTTAGAGCTCGAGTTACATAATGAGCATATATTCCGAGGTAGCACATGCAATTTAAGAACGATGTTAATGCGTGTAGCCATGGTCTGTTCAACAGATATTTATAGTTACGAGCCGGGCTTTTGGCTCGGTGTGCTGGGGACAAAGAGACAATTCAGACCGCCTGGGCCCTCCCTCACGGAGTACACAGTTGCAGTGTGACCACACGTTGAGTTGGTTGTAAAGAATGTCTCCTGCCCCACCCCTGTGGGCCCAAAGGAATCAGCCCCAGCTGGGAGGTGGCCCCGGTTCTGACCTCCTGGGGGTGGGTACCCAGTCCCCCCACCCTTCATCTGTTCCAAGCCATCCCTCCCCATCCTTTGGAGACCTCCTCCTGAGGACCCCTCCCATCCCCCCACCCAGCCTGACCCGTCTGCTAGGCTAAATCCACCCTCACAGTGATGCCACAAGACCCCTCCTCCTGTCACATGCACAACCTTCCTCCTCCAGTGGCTCACTGTTCCCTGCCGAAATGACAGAAGGAAATAGTATTAACGAGGCTGCCCTCACCATATCCTTTTTTATGGAGCTGCTTCTGGTCAGGGAGGAGGTCTTTCTAAGGACGGGCTCAGGGGTCTGGCCAGGGCTCCATGGCCAGGAATGGGCTAGGAGGTCACTGGCCCAGGTGGTTGAGGGAGGAGGTAAGGATTGGGGGATGGGAACATCTTCAAGGCAGGAACCATCCCTTAGCACAGAGGTAAGATCCCAGTTCGTAAGCCAAACAGCCTGGTTTCCAATTATGGCTCGACCAGCTTGCAACTGTGTGACCTTGGGCAGGTTATTTAAGTTCTCTGTGCCTCAGTTTCCCCATCAGTGGCTCCTTTATGGGTTGTCAAGAGAAGTTGATAAAATGATACAGGTGGGGCCCTTGGCACATTGCCTGGCACAGCGGAGGTGCTCGCTAAATGGCAGCGATTGTTAATTTGTAGGATTTCAATGATTTCCCCAAACACTTTCCGTTTTTAGGTTTTAAGGCCTTTACTTCATTCATGCTGCACTTCCAAGGTCAGGCAACATGTCTTACTGATCTCTGTACCCCTTCTGCCTAACCCAGGGCTGTAGGTGGTGGTGCTCAAGGTTGGTGGTGCTCAACCTTGGCTCCCAGTAGGTGCTCAAGGATGTAGTTGCCACATGAATAAGGGAATGAATGAAGAACAAATAAAACTGGGCCATAGGACTGATTTCTACCCTGATACAGGACACTTAGCATTGCTGGATGCATAAATTAAAAGATTTTTTAATGCATGGATAGGCTGGTGGGAGAGTAAAGAAAACCTTCCGAGGTCAGAAAGAATAAGAAATGCAATGCCCAAGAATCAAGAGAGCATCTTTGTGGGGGCGCCTGGTCAACCCAAAGCCTGGGCCCCATACATTGTGTTAGGGAGACAAGAGACAAGGTCTGAGCCTAAGCAAGGTGGGAGGTCAAGTCTTCTGCCCCAGCATAGAGTCCTCCTGACATGAACTAAGAAAAGCCTGCTGTGACTTGTGAAAAGGGGAAAATGGAGAGAAAAAAGTCTCCTCCTGGGGGCACCTGGGTGGCTCAGTGGGTTGAGCGCCTGACTCTTGATCTCGGCTCAGGTCATAATCTCATGGCTTGTGAGATTGAGCCCCGAGTCAGGCTCCACACTGAGGATTCTCTCCCTCTTCCTCTGCCCCTCTCCCCCACTGATGGTTGCTCTCTCTCTAAAATAAATACATTTTTAAAAAATTATATTTAAAAAAATCTCCCTCTGAGAACTTTACCCACTGGCTCGCCCTCACTTGGGCTGGGGGGTCAGAATTCATTCTACTCACGTGGCCTAAAAAGCCACAAGCAGAGAAGTGGCCCGCCATGTGTAGCAACACCTGACAGAAACATAAAGAAACCTTCTCTGAAGAAAACACCCTCTTAAACCCAGGCCGGAAAGAATTTCTACAGAAAACAAGTTCTGAGAACCACGGGTGCCACGTTCCAAAGCCAAAACCCACAAGGAGGCAAGCTACCTCGAGCAAGAGTCAGCAGAAACAACAACAAGCCAGACCTGCAAAGATGGAAAGTGTTGGAATTGTCTGATCTGGAACATAAAATAAATATGTGAGTGTGCTTTACCCTGGAAACGTGGATACCAAACGTATGACAAAAGGAGGAGGAGATTATGAAAAACACCAGGCTGGTCTCAAAAAGAACCAAATAAAGTATCTAGAAATGAGAAGTGGAATCATTGAAACAGGAAACTAAGTTCATGGACTCGACAGAAAATGACACCTCACTGAGAAGAGAGAAAAGAAAGATAAGAAAACCTTCCCCAGAAGGCAGCAAGCAGAAAGAGGCAGAGGAGAAATACAGAAGAGAGATTAAGAAACATGAGGGTTAAATGAGAAGATCCAACGTGTCTCGTTAGAGTTGCAGGAGATATTGGAGAGAATAATGGAAAAAGAAAACAGCTAAGAGTTTTGCAGAACGGTGAAGGACTCCAACCCTGTGACTCAGAAGGCTCCATGAGTCCCAAGCAGGATGAATAAAAAGAGATCTCCACCTGCACATGGCACAGGGAAACTACAGAGTATCATAGACAAAGAGAAAATCTTGAAAGCAGCCAGAGATAAAAGAGAGATTACCCAAAAAGGAACGTCCCTTGGATTGATGTCAGGGCTCTCAGAGAAACTCTGGAAGTCCGGGAGACAGTTGAGGAGCACCTTCAAAAAGCTGAGACAAGATGTCCCCTGAGAATTCTGTTACCTCTGAAACTCATTTTTAAGAAAGGGAGCAAAACAAAGGCATTTGCAGACACACAAAAACTGTCTGAGTTTACAACGGAGGCCCTCACTAAAGAAAAGTTTTAAAAGCATCACTTTTAGGGGAAAAAAGGAGGGGGGGCGGGAAATGAGGCCAGCAGGAAGGGCTGAGATGCGAGAAAGAATGGTGAGCAGAAGATATGGCAAACATGTGGGTAAATTTAAACAAACATTCATGAGTTGAAATGTTTCATTTGTGGAGTTAAGACAAACAAACGAGAGAATCAAAATACAGGCAACCAGACTTAACGCACTTGAAGTCACTGGAATATGTAGGAGGAGTGCGAAGACAGGACTCGTGGCTGGCAATTACAACCTAAGGATGCGTGATGCGTTTCTAGGGTAATTACAAGAGGATAAAAATAGCACGGATTATAGCTTCCAAATTAATAGAGGAAAAAATGGAACGGGAGGAACCTTCCATCCATCGATACAATTGAAGGAAGGAAGGAAGGAAGGAAGGAAGGAAGGAAGGAAGGAAGGAGGGAAGGAGGGGGGGATCCATTGGGAGGGACCAGAGAGCAAGTGACTTGCCAAGGCCACACAGCAAGTTAGAGGTAAAGCCAGGACTAGGATGCTCTTTCCCCCAGAATGGTGCAGCCTCCCTCTGTCTACATGGGGATTATCAGAAAGGGAATCTCAACCCTGCTTTCCCAGCTAAATGGAAGCACTCACACGCTACTGTCAGGAAGCCCATGGAAAGGTGTGTGATGAGACCTGCTTTGATTAGCGGACACAGGGAGTACTGATGATCCTCTCTGTGACAAAAATCATTAACATAAGCACAGTGGTTTACAATGTAGGTGCCCCTCTGTGTGTAATTCACGAGATGCTCGCAATAACCCCACGAGGAGGATGATAGTAACATTCTTGTTTTGTATATAAGCTGCCCAAGAACGAGGAACGGGAGGTAACTTTCCAAGGTCACACAGCTGGGAAGTGGCAATGTGGGGCTCCGAACCCAGCCAGATGGTGTGCCTGCCCTGCCCCCATCCTCAAGGTCGGATGCTGGGCTGAGCCTATAAGCCTCTGTGTAGTGGCCAGTGTACTGGAATGATCCTTATTAGACCCTGGAACTAAAACAAGAAGTAAAACAGCTACCAAGGACATTTTGGGTGATTGGGGAAGTTTGAACACAAGCTCTACATTAGATATCACTGTAATAATATTAAGCGACTCGGTGTGATCGTGGTAGGAGGGTGGCCTTGTTTCTTAGGAGACAGATGCCAGAATACGTGCGATGGAGGTGTCATGATGTAGGTGATGTTCAAATGTTTCAGAAGTATACAAAGAATACATCAAATATGGCAAAACGTTAATAATAAGTAAATCTAGGTAAAGAATAAATAAGTGTTTATTGTGGTATCTGTTTGTGTTAAGAGACCATCCCCAAATGTAAAACAAAGCTACTTCTGATTTTTTGCAAGCCCCTGGGTCATTGAACAGTGGTTCCACAGATGCGGTATAGCTTTGCGTACGCACCTGTCAACAGCTGGTGGAGGTGACCATGACTGGCACAGCTCAGCTCTCCCCCATGAGTCCCTCACATCCCGCAGCCAAGCTGGCCTGGGGGTGTCTTCCTGGCAGCAGTGGGAGGCCAAGAAAGGAAGAAGAAAATGAACACACACTTCCAAGCTGCGGTTCACATCAGCTGTCCTGCTGTCCCGCTGGCCAAAGCAAGTCACATGGCCGAGCCCAGAGTCAGCGCGGAAAGACACGTCCAAAGACAGTGACATGGGGACACAAGCGTTGTTAATGTAATCAACTTGCTGCGGTCGTGTTACTATCTTAACTTTTCAATGATTTTGAGATCTTTCAAAGTTAAAAGAAGGATGTACTAGAATGCTCTAGAGAAACAGGACCCATACAGAGATTTGTTGTAAGGAACTGGATCACAGGATTATGGAGGCTGGAGGGATCCCAACATCTGCAACCAGTAAGCTGGAGACCAAGGAGAGCTGAGGGTGTCATTCCAGTCCAAGTGCTGGCAGGGTCAACACCCAGGAAGAGCGAATGTCTCAGTTCTCACCCAAAGGCAGGAAAGAACTGATGTCCCAGCTGAAGGTAGTCAGGTAGGAGGAGCCCCCCCTCTTACTCACAGGAAAGTCAGTGCTTTTCATTCTATTCAGGCCTTTACCTGATAAGGCCAGTCCCACCATCCTCCCATTTTGAATGCTACTCTCATCCAAGACATCCTCACAGAAACACCCTGAACGACGTTTGACCAAATATTTGGGCACCCGTGACCCAGTCAGCTTGACACATAAAATTAACCATCACCAAGGACGAAAGAAAAAGAAAGTCAATCTAATCATGCCACTCACCTGCTCAGAACTCTTCCCTATGCCCACTCACTGGAAGGCATGCATGGACAAGAATGTTCATTGCAGGGGGTGCCTGGGTGGCTCAGTCGGTTGAGCATTGGACTCTTTTTTTTTTTAATTTTTTTTCAACGTTTATTTATTTTTGGGACAGAGAGAGACAGAGCATGAACGGGGGAGGGGCAGAGAGAGAGGGAGACACAGAATCGGAAACAGGCTCCAGGCTCTGAGCCATCAGCCCAGAGCCTGACGCGGGGCTCGAACTCCCGGACCGCGAGATCGTGACCTGGCTGAAGTCGGACGCTTAACCGACTGCGCCACCCAAGCGCCCCGAGCATTGGACTCTTGATTTTGGCTCAGGTCATGATCTCACAGTTCATGGGAGCCCCAGGTCAGCAGGGAGCCTGCCTGGGACTCTCTGTCTCCCCCTCTCTCTACCCCTCTCTGGTTGACACATGCTCTCTCTCGAATTTCAAAATAAATAAATAAACATTTCAAAAATTTTAAGAAATGAATGTTCACCACCGCTTTGCTAGTCAAAACCCCAAACTTGAGACCACCATGATGTCCATCAACATCATCACGGATGAGTATATCGTGATGTTTTCCTAACGTGGAATAATAGCGGTGGAAAAGGATGAACTGATATACACAACACCATGGATGAGTCTTACTGATGAGTGCAAGAAGGGAAAACTGCATGCTGCATGTTTCCAATTGCGTGACGCTCAGGAAGAAAGAGTTGCATCTACGGTGGTTATCCTGGGGAGCCTTTGTTGGGAAGGGACAGGAAGGAGCTTCCTGGGGCACCATAAATGTCCTACATCTTAATCTGGGTGGTGGTTACATGGATATATTCGTATGAAAAAATGTATTATATTGTACACTTAAGGGGCTCCTGGGTGGCTCAGTCGGTTAGGCATCTGACTTCGGCTCAGGTCATGATCTCACGGTTTGTGAGTTCAAGCCCCACATGGGGCTCTGTGCTGACAGCAAGGAGCCTGCTTGAGATTCTCTCTCCCTCTCTCTCTGCCCCTCACACTTTTGCATGCTCTCTCTCTCTCTCTCTCTCAAAAATAAGTAAATAAACTTAATAAGTAAATCGTACACTTACGACTTGAAGGCTTTATAAATTATAGTTCAGAAAATGCAAAAGCATACATGTGCACACACATACCAACTCTAAACACTTGGTTTCTTGGTTCCCCCTGAATGAGATCCAGACTCCTTAACACTCAATTCAATTCAATTGAGCACACGTTTCATTCTTCTCTCTCTAAAGGGCTGGGGACAGCAGGCAGGGTGGCCTTCTTATCGCCCCCTGCCCAGTAGAGGTCCTTGATAAAAATGCATTGAATTCTCATGGGGACCTCAAAGGATGGGGACATTGAGTTCAGCTGGGCATCAGATGGGCTGTGGGGTGGCATCCCGGCCCCTGGGCTCCTTCCAAGCCCGCTTTGGTGACTACGCAATGACTCCATCTTGCAGGGGTGACTTCGCCCCCGTCCTCCACAAGGCCCTCAGCCACCGCCCCCTTTCCTCAGTGTTATACACTTTACAGCCATTGTCAAACATAATGATTCTTACCCTGGAGAGAAATTGGGTTCCGTTTCATGTTTTATTGCCTCAAAAAGGACATTTTTTACCTTCCCGCAGCCCGTACCCAGCAGAAACAGGACGATAAATCTCAGCAAAGGTTTCCACTGAGATAGATGGTCTAGCAAGGAGACCACTGTGCTCTGGGCAGGGAGGAAAAATAAGCACTTGCACCTGCTTTGCTACCCCACACCAGTGTCCGGTCCCCAACACCCCCTGGCAGGCTTGGAGCTGAACACGAGATGGGGAGGGGGGGTGGTGCTCCAGAGCCCAAGGAGAGCCAGCTGATAAGAAAAATAGCTTGAACATCTGAACTTGCTTCTCCTCCAGGCTTGCCACCTTTACTCAGAAAAAGCCTCTAGCCCAAGAGTGGGAACGTAGATGGTTTGTCACACACTTATTGTGTGCAGGTTACGTGTTTTATCACATGTCATTTCCAGCAACCCTATGCTGCGCAGGTGTGTGTTATCTCATTTTACAGATGAGAGGACTGAGGTTCATGGTGGTTAGACACGCCACTGGTAAGGAGCAAGCTGGAATTTGAACATGGGTTTCTTGGGAACCCGTTCAAGATGCTTCTGACCATGGCTTCTCCACAATTCCCTAGGAGCTGGCCCAGGAAACCAGAGAAACTTTGGGCAGATGGCAGCAGAAATCCCACAGCCACTGCTGGGACAGCCTATGCCCCAGCCTCCTTGAGGGGAGGCTCATTCCAAGAGCTCCCCTGCACGGCCAATAGGTAGACCAGCAACTGTGGGGATTTCCCTTGGGTCCCCGTGTGATTTGGATGGACCTATTAGCATCCCCAGAGATGCTGAGGTCTTACACAGGATCACCCACTTAAAGAAAGAATCAGGACTAAAATGTAAGACCCATGACTCCCAGCCCAGGGCCTTTCTTCTTCTTTCTTCCCCCATTTTTTTTTTATTGAGGCAAAATACACATAAAATTTATCATCTTAACCATTTTCAAGGGTACAGTTTAGTGGGATGAAATACATTCGTAATGTTGTGCAACCACCACCACCACCATCCATCTCCAGAACTCTTTCCATCTTGGAAACAAACTCTGCCCCCATTAAGAAATAACTCCCATGTCCTCTCTCTCGGCTTTGGCCGCCACCCTTCTATTTTCTGTCTCTTTGAGTTCGACTACTCGAGGTGCCTTAGGTAGGTGGAATCACACAGTGTTGGTCCTCTCATGACTGGCTTCTTTCAAAGGCCCAGCATGATGTCCTCTAGGTCCATCCACGTTGTGGAACCCATCAGAATGTTCTTCCTCGGGGCGCTGGGGTGGCTCAGTCGGTGAAGCGTCCGACTTCGGCTCAGATCATGATCTCGCGGTTCGTGAGTTGGAGCCCCGCGTCGGGCTCTGTGCTGACAGCTCGGAGCCTGGAGCCCGCTTCCGATTCTGTGTCTCCCTGTCTCTCAGCCCCTCCCCTGCTCATGCTCTCTCCATAATAAGTAAACGTTAAAAACAATTTAAAAAAAAAAGAATGTTCTTCCTCTTCCAGCTGAATAATATTCCAGCACATCTATGGGCAACATTTGGCTTGTCCATTCATCCATCAATGGACACCTGGGGTGCTTCCATATTTTAGCTCCTGTGAGTGCTAGCAGTGTGAGTTCACTGCTGTGAACTGTAACGTACAAACGTCTCTTCAAGACCCAGGACTTTCTTTTCGCCTATCACTCTGCCTCACTGGCCATCTTCCAGCTATTTATTATTATTCCTTTCTAACACGTGAAAATGTGTGGTGTAGCCATTGGGGTTTTTTTTTCAACGTTTATTTTTGGGACAGAGAGAGACAGAGCATGAACGGGGGAGGGGCAGAGAGAGAGGGAGACACAGAATCGGAAACAGGCTCCAGGCTCCGAGCCATCAGCCCAGAGCCTGACGCGGGGCTCGAACTCACAGACCGCGAGATTGTGACCTGGCTGAAGTCGGACGCTTAACCGACTGCGCCACCCAGGCGCCCCGCCATTGGGTTTTTAATAACAAGATCATGGAGTTGTAAAGTCTAGCACTCACCACATAAACCAGTCACATAGTATCACACACCGAATGATTCTGTTTATGTGAAATGTTCAGAATAGGCAAACACAGAGCAACAGAAAGGAAATTAATAGCAGCCCAGGGAGTGACTGCGTGGGGGTACTTTGTTGGGGTGATGAAAATATTCGGAAAGTGGGGTCAGGATTGCACAACTCCGTGACAATGCTAAACAGCATCGACCCTTACACTTTAAGTGGGAAGATTTTACGGTATGTGAATTATATCTCAATAAAGCTGTTAAAAAATGTGTTAGACTCTGCCAGCCCATTTCCTTGCCTATAAACTAGTGACTTTGAGGACCATCTCATGCTGCCATCATAAAGCTGAGTTAATATGTAAAATCCTCCCCGTCCGATGTCCAGCACGTGGGAGGAACTTGCCACCTTCCTATAAGGATGATGTTCTCAAAAGCACCATTCAGTCATTAATTCATTCAACAAATACTCACTGAGTACCTGCTATGTTCTAAGCCAGCACTGCTCGATAGAATGTTCTCTGACCAAGGAAATGTTCTAGCTCTACACTATCAAGTATGGAGCCACTAACCACATATGACTATTAAGTGCTAGTGTGACTGAGGAAATGGATTTTTTCTTTTCTTTTAATTAATTTACATTTTAATAATCACCTGTGGTGAATTGGGACAATGAAGTTCTAAGCAATGGAAACGAAGCAGCACCCAAACCAATATCTCTGTTCTCATGGAGCTGTCATTATGACTCACAAACAAGTATTTACAAAATGTAAGGCAGGAAAGAGCTATGTAGAAACATAGATGGAAGTGGGTGGGCTGAAAAGGAGGGGGTGGGGGCTATCTACACAGGGTGGTTGAGAAAAGCCTCTCTGAGCAGGTAACCCCTGAGCAGAGAGCTGAAGGAATGAGTGAGACTCGCAGCTATCTAGAGGGAGAGAATTCCAGGCCGAGAGCACAGCAAGAGCAAAGGCCCTGGGGCAGGAAGTTGCCTGTTGAATTCAAGGAAGAGTCAAAGGGCCAGCGTAGCTGGAGGACAGGGGAATGGGGTGAGGGCAAAGGAGGAGTTCAGAGAGCAGGAGGAGAGCAAATCATGTGGGACCAGGGGCTAGGGGAAGGGACTTGGCGGGCTGTGAGCAGAGAAGGGACATAACCAGCCTGCATTTTTGCACAACCCCCAGGCTGTTGGGCAAACAATAGACCGGAGGGGACAAAGGTGGCATGAGGGAAACCAGTTAGGAGGCCACGGCCACGCTCCAGGCGAGACTCAGTATGCTCCGACCAGGGCAGGGCAGTGGCCAGGTAAGAGGTGGTTGGATTCTGCTGGTTCTTTGGAGGGAGGGCCCACAGGACTTCTTGAGGGATAGCCTGTGTGTGAGAGGCACCGAGGACAGCTCTGGGGGTTTCCAGCACTGAGCATCTCAGACACTGGGGGTACTGTTCACGAAGGCAGGGAGACTGGGGTGGGAGTGCAGTTTGGGTCTGGTAAGTCTGAGAAGCCTTTTCAGGAACCGTGAGGATGGGCGCAGGAGGTAGGAAGTTCCAGGGTCCCTGATCCACACTCCCAGGATGGTGGAGGGTCCAGGCCTGACCACAAAAACACTCCCTGAAGATGAAGAGCGGACAGCGGGAGGTGAGGAGAGCCATGTGTCCCTCCCCTGTGGGGAGGACGTAGCGTGGCCTTGCTTAGAGCAGGAGGTTGCAGGACGGCCTCACCGCATCTACCATGCCTCTCCAGAGAAGCTTCTGCGGGGTTCTGGGGAGGCTGTGTGGCCAGGGCAGAGACCACTGCCGGGCAGATGAACGTGGACAGAGGCCTCTGAGGGGCCAGCACCCAGAGCTGGGGGCGTTGACATCTTGGCTGCAGGAGTGACGTGCCAAGCACCTGCTTTCTGGGGATTCCCTGGAGCTGGGAACGGACCCTGTCAAGGCTGAGAAGAAGGATCCCAAGAGGCTGCTTGCTTGATCCTGGGGAGGCTGGAGACGGAGGAGACCAGCCTGTATCCCGCTGGACACAGCACTTGAGGCAGCAGCGGGGGAGGAATGGAGGGTGAGCGGGACAATGGCCTGGAAAGATAGAGCAAAGGCCCCTGCCCACGTCACCATCCACTGCCTGTGCAACTGGCTCCAGCTCGTGCTGAGACTAACTCTCCACCACAAGCCCTTGCAGGGACCGAACATGCCAGGGAGATGGACCTGGATGGAAACTTCCAGCACTGCAGCAGACCTGAAGACACCCCTCCACAGGGCAGCCTACCTCTTCCTCAGCTTCAAGGGCATGTATGCGTGCATTCAATTAACACACGTTTCCTGAGGGCCTACCACCAGCTGGTCACTATAGGCACTTGGGATACTTCTGCGAACAAAACAGACCAAATATGTTCCGCTGGTGGGGGTGGGGCAAGCAGGAACAGACAATAACTAAATAAAACATAGGAAGTAAGTAAATTGGGCAGCATGTTAGAAGAAGGTGCAGGCCTTGTAGAAAAAGAAAAAAAGCAGAGTAGATTTAGGGGGTTGGGATTGGGGTGAGCAGTTGTCACTTTAAACAGTGAGGACAGAGGAGGCCTCTTGCAGAAGGTAACGCCTTCTAGATCCTTAGGCTGGTGTAATAATTAAATTGACATAAGACAGATTAATGGGAGGAAAAGCTTCCTACTTTCAGGGGGACAGTGGAGGACCAGAGTGTCCTTCGTATACTGGCTGTTTCTTAAGTAACTTAAATTTGAAATGTTCCCTGTGCCAAAGTGGCATATCATAGGGCAGGCTGCCCTGGACCCCATCAGCTCCTCCTCTGAAGCCACCCAGGAAACTTCACACATTAAAACCTGAGTAGATGGCTATGGGGGAAGGAACTGAGTTAGTGGCTGAGTAGCTGATGGTCCTATATATCACACTGAGCCCATCCCCTAGTCCTGAGAACAGTGGTGAGTCCCTTCAGGAGGCAGTGATGCAGGAGGGCTCCCAAAGTTAGGCCTCTGTTGCACAACCAGTCAGGTATTTAATAACAGCAATCCTATGGAAACAAAAGAAAAACGATGGTTCGTGATTGGAGCAAATCATAAACAAGTTCTGAGGGTGGCCACTTGAGAAGACTGCTAGATGTCAGGCTCGAAGCATTTTCAGATAGAGCGAGGGCAGGCAATGGCCATCTAACAGATTCTCCTGCTTTGCAGTTTGAACGCCTCGGGAGATTCTTCTGAGTGGCAAACACAGCAACAGGCACAAAGGTCTTCTATACATGAGTTGTGGTGGTGGTTTCTCCGAAGTTTATATCAGGTTGTCAAGTTAGCTTGCATGGCTTTTGAGGAAAAAAAAAAAAGCAGTATTAGTTTTCAATGATTCCATGTCAGAAGGGAGAAAAATTGAAAATATTAGTCTAGAGAGTTGTAGCCATTTGTTGGAAGAAACTAGATGAATTTAAGATCTAGTCCAGGGGCGCCTGGGTTGCTCAGTCGGTTGAGCGTCCGACTTCGGCTCAGGTCATGATCTGATAGTTTGTGAGTTCGAGCCTCGCGTCGGGATCTGTGCTGATGGCTCGGAGCCTGGAGCCTGCTTCAGATTCTGTGTCTCCCTCTCTCTCTGTCCCTCCCCCACTCATGCTCTGTCTCTCTCTCTCTCTCTCTCTCTCTCTCTGTCAAAAATAAATAAACATTAAAAAAAATTAAGATAAGATCTAGTCCAGTTTACAGGTAGAAAACAAAACATCAAAGACAATGAACAGCACTAGACTCTGATATTCCCAAGGGTGTGTTACAGATTTTTGCTGAAACACAATATTTCTCTCTACAGTCACTCCCATTTTTATCAGGGATAATAAAAGTAAGACAAATTTTCTTACCAATAGTCTCAATAAACTGGGTTTGATTATTTACATAAATGTGGCAAGAATATACATTGACCATACAGAATCTTTTAAACTGCTTTGCTAGAACTTCTTATAAGGAATCTCAGATCGGACTTTTAAAAGCTTCTCAAAGCTCAGAAGTCAAGCTAAGGACTTGGACTTCAGGCTGTGCCTGCAATACCAACAGCTTTAGTGAATTCCTCTTCTCGAGGTCCCCAAAATACTCTGAGGTTCTTGCACCTGCCAGGAAGTGACCTTCCTTAATCACGTGGTAAGGCTGCTGGGAACCCTGTAAGCAAAGTGCCAGGGTGACTTTTCCAAGGGGTTTTATTGACTCTGTAAAGCCAGACTTAGTTCCTTAAAGCTGTCTGGTCATATCTGAGTCTATGCATATCTCTCCCAAATATGACCTTCCAGACAAAGCCTTGGTAATATAACCATTGTTTCCAGTTGTGTCCTGTTACAAGGAGAACAGATTCTTAGCAAACCTATGCAAATCACCACATTGCCATAAAAATAAAAATACTCACTGAGGAGTTTCTAAATTCTGGAGGGATCAGAACTCCGGAGGGAGAAAAAGATAAATGTTTCACCTTTGTTCACAGAGGCAGATTTTACCAAATTGCCCTGAGTCATAGACAGCTTGAGAGAAAAAGAGAATACGTTTTCCTTAAATGGGGAAAAACAAAACATTTTTAAAAATCAACAATGTTTCAGCCAAAACAGCAATAAAACATTATTATCAATCCTCACCAGTTAAGTCAGCCTCAAAGAATTGATTCTTATCTTTTGTTAGAAGTCATGAAGCCATTAGTTTCTCCATTAGGGATCTGTACATTATTACCCAAGTCGATGGTGTGATCTGAAAGTTATCAGAGATCTGTATTCTAGAGTCCTTGTCAGAGTCCTTCCGGGGAATGTCTCTTAAAAACAAAACACTTCCACAGGAGCAAGCCTGCAAAAGCATCATCGTAAAACAGTAACTTTCTCCAAATGACAAGACTGAACTACGCCGGTGGTTAAAGATCTGATTGGAGTTCATTACGGTACAATAGAAAAGGAAGTTTGGCTATTTCTGTGACATACGCTTTAAGATGATAACTAGAATAATGACTGATGACATTATACCAGAACCTATCTGAGTTTTGGGAATTTCATACAATTTCTAGAACACATATTAATAACAGTCACCTGCAAAGTGTAACCTAAGAAGACTTGTCTTTGCTTATTTGACAATGCTTCCCATGTAACTTAATATACCAAGTAAGCCTAATTAGTGTAATCCTTGTGTAAGGACAGGCAACAAATCTTTTGAGATGTTCCGGGGACCCTCTGGAAAATCCCAAGTAATTCCTAGGTCAAAAGACTTTATTGAAAATTTAATTTGAAGGAAGTTTGTCAAAAATATCAAAAGATTTTAAAACACTTGGTCAAACAGATCATAGACCACTATGAAACAACTTAGTAATCCACGTACTCATGGTGACAAAGACTCTTCAGGTAAACACAGAAGGTTAACTAGTTGTAAGTAAAACTCAGCTCTTTGAATAGAGAAAACTCAATTGTGTTTTGTTTTTTAAGTAATCAAAGGTCTGATTAAAAACAAGACATTATTTTGATAAAACAAATTCTTTGCCTTCAAGGCAAATTAACCAAAAAATAAAGAAAAGCCTTTTACAATCTCTTATCAGGAGCAGACTAATAGTCCAAGCAAAATTTTCCTTTGAGTGGATAAAAGAAAATTAGGTTCCAGTTTTACAAAAGTGCACCATGGATATTAAAGCTTATTTTTAAAATCCTTACAACAAATTCATTCAACTTTATCCTGCTTGGTCACATGTAAAACTCCTTTCCCCAGATTCCTTTTTCACAACCTTTTACAACTTTCTATTTCAGCTTGTCCCTTATTTTCTTTCCCATCCAGAAATAATCAGTTTCACCTTAAGACAAATTACTTTCTTTCCCTCAACAAAAATGCATCTCCATTCCCCATACCTTTCATCACCCAAAACACATAGCCTACATTCCTTGTATACAGATATGTTTCCCTTATTATTTTTAGTAGCTTTGTATTAGTAAGAATTCGTGGCCCTTAGACACCTTAATTTCTAGTGGAAGGTAAAAAGCAAGCCATTGTGAGCTGCCTCTTATGCTAGCATTCTTTAGATTGGCAAATTTACGAATATGCTTCATCATTTCTAGAAGTATGGGCTTCTTTGCAGTTTAATTTTTCAATGGGTCACAAGATGTGTTTGCGAATAGATCCTCTGTAGTAAGAGGTCAAATTTAAGTAACTTAGACTCGTGTAGCAATCAATGTTTTAGTATTTTATCTTACTTGGATATGATCTAGACATTCAGTGAATTCCTATCCCTTAATTTAACTTAGCAAAATTCTAAGGGTGGGAGTCATCAAAGAGATTTGGGAAACTATTTAAGGAGATGTATCATAAAACGATCATCGTGAAAACATTCCCCTGAAAACTCTTACCTCATTGAGACCTCTGTAATTCATGTTTTTCACAATCATACTTAGATCACCCATGATGATTTCATGAGACGTTAAAGCAGCTAACCATCATCTTAAGTTATGTCTCTTGCTGACAAATTTTGCAACAAAGACAACATGAGCTTATTTGACTTTCAGTAAATCTAAGTAAAATAAAACTATTATGCTTAATGGTGATAACTCTAAAGACAGGTCTGTGTTCATTAAACCAACAAACTTAAACAAGCTTTTATCTACCAAAAGTTATCCTAGGTCATGCCAACTTGCAAATCACTTGGGTTAGTTTCTATTATATTTCTGAGGTTTAGAAGCACTTAATTTATAAGCACTTATTTTTAAGCCAGTTACCTAGAGCTCTATAAATTAATTCTGGCAGTACAATCGGGAGGAAAAAAAATCTCAGATTTATAATGTCCATACATAGACATATGTAAACATACACCATAGAAACACCACAGCTTTGGTTCAAAAACTTTAGTCATGAGGCACCTGGGTGGCTCAGTCGGTTAAGCATCTGACTTCTGCTCAGATTCTGCTCAGGGTTAGTGAGTTTGAGTCCCACAATGGGTGAGCTCAAGCTCTGCTTCAGGTGAACCTCTTTTGTCTCTCTTTCCCTCTCCCTCTCTCTCTCTCTCTCTGCCCCTCGCTCACTTGTGCCTCTTTCGAAAAAAGCAAAGAAATAAAACAAAAACAAAAAATGTTCATCATGGATCAACCCCTGAGTGTATAATACAAAACACACCAGTCTACTATAAAACTCACTAGTTGAGAAACAATTGTGCCTCTAACTGGTAGAACAAGTTAAGACTATCTGCTTAAAAGGTTCTTCTTACTAATATTTGTCAAGAAGACTTAAGATTTGTTTTTCTCCTTGACAAGTAATATTAAGGAAGCTATGGTCTCGAGTTTGGGCAAGAGTCCTTTTAGCAGTTTGTATTTTTAAAAAGCCTCTTTCTCTCTCTCTCTCTCTCTTTCTTTTCTCTTCAGTCTGAACAGTTTTAATGACCTCCCAGGGTGTTTACATTTCAAAGACATGGTAAGGTTTACACCTTCAAGGGACAGAAAAAGTATCCAAGGTCTTCCTTAGGACTTCTGCGTATATTTCTCTATTCTCAGATGTTGGGGGTAATTCCAACTTAAAATGTTCTTTCCTTTTCTTTTTTCAAAGTTTATCTATCTATATTTTGAGGAGGGGAGAGGCAGAGAGAGAGGAAGAGAGAATCCAAGTAGGCTCAGCACTGTCAGCCCAGAGTCCCATGTGGGGCTCGAGCTCACAAACCATGAGATTGTGACCTGAGCCCAAATCAAGAGTCCTACGCTTAACCGCCTGAGCCACCCAGGCGCCCCTCTTTCCTTTTCTTAAGTACAGGACAACTGTTCTTCCAAAGTCCTGAATATCTGCAAATGTCTGGAGGCAAATAAGAAAGGCTCTGAATGGATTTTTAGTTGCATTTCAGAGATCTGCTTTTATTTTTCTAAAGAGTCAAGTTGTAAATTAAGAATTGTTGATTTTCACTTTTTTTTTTTTTTTTTGGTCTTTATTCCTGCAAGGCATCTGCAAAGAACAGGGTAGACTTTTCCATCAGTAGGCTTAGGCATTGATGTGCCCACTGAACCACACTGTTTGGAGCTCACCTTTTATATCAGGGAGAAAATTTCCAGCAAAGACGGAAACCGAACGATTTCTCTGTTTTGCTGCCCAGGGGACATGAATTCTTTGGGTGGGGGGTTGGGATGTATTCACAAAGGACCTTACGTAGGAAGTCCTGAAGCTGGCAGCTTCTGATTTTAAAGTCCAGCTAAATAAGCCATATTGTCCATCCCGGGTGCTTCTGTTAAATTTATTTCCTGGCTTTCTGCATTTGCATGAGTAGCCTGTATACCCTGGGCCTAGAGATTAGGCTAGCTTGTTCTTTGTAAATCTTATAGGAAAAGGGGAGCTAAAATAAGCAGCTGATGTTTAAGGGATTTTCTAGAAAAGGTGGAGGAGTTTGGAGGTTAGGGGAATATGCTGAGGAGACAGGACCAAATTTTAAGAAGGGGAGTTTATGATGGATGGGGACTTCAATTTTTGTTCTGATTTCCGTTCTTTCATCGTGTTAAAAAGGAGTCCCTAAGGCTAGCTGTTACATTCCTTTGTGTCTGCTTTTTAATTCGGTCTTTCCAAAGGTACCAATAAGAAGATTGTTTAGGATGACAGCTCTCTAAAAGAAAGGTTTTTTTCTTTCAAGCATGGGCAATTCAAGGGATCCATTTGTCCTTTGGCCATTGGTGAGCCAGGTGTTATAATCATCCCAATAACAGCTCAAACCAATAAACCTTTCCACAGCTTAACCCAGGATGCAAGAGGCGTCCCACCAGGGAGTGCGAAAGATCCCGTCCTCACGAGATCCAGAAAGTTCTCACTCCCAGAGCTAGCCCAACAAAGCAGAAGTGGTAACCGTGAGGGGCTCTGTGTTTATTTTTATTTTTTCTCTTTGTGAGTAACTTTTATTTTTATTTACAACAGAATCGGTGGCTCTGGTGCTCCATCTTCAGGGCCCATTAGCATCAGAATGCAGAGGGAAAGTCCACAGTGAAGTCCAACGCATCCGGCCCCCAGCCACAGCTCCGGAAGCTCATTGGCTCAGTCTGGTCCTAATTCCACCGCCAGCCACATCAGCACCTCTTCATCCACCAGGTCCGAATAGAATCGATGATAGCAGGGCTCTGGGCACCAGTTGAAGGACAGAGTGACCCCGCTCCTCCCGCCTGAGCCCCAGTTTTATAGGGGCCCTGCCTTCCCAGGTGGGAGGGGGCTCTGTTTTTAAATACCTGCTCCAAAACGCAGGGAATCACTGTCCCCACCCCCCGCCCCCGCCAATCCCCCCATCAGCCTTTTGGTTTTTTTTTTTTAAGTTTATTTATTTTGAGAGAGAGGGAGAAAGAGTGCATGGGCACGCAGGGGAGGGGCAGAGAGAGAGAGAGAGAGAGAGAGAGAGAGAAAATTCCAAGCAGGCTCCACACTCAGTGCAGAGCCTGATACAGGCCTCAATCTCACTAATCACGAGATCGTGACCTGGGCGGAAATCAAGAGTCGGATGCTCAACCAATTGAGCCACCCAGGCGCCCCGATCCCCCGCCCTTTTGGACAGAATAGAGTGACTTACCAAGCCAAAATTCCCCCTCCCCATCCCCCGCCCCCTCGAACTTTTATTTTCAAATACGCATGCATCCTCTGGCTAGGAGAAACCAGAGAGAACATTCTCCCTGGTCAAAAAGTAGACAAAAGGAAACAATGAACATCTGGGAGGAAAAAGGATCACTGGTAAATAAGTGTACTCATCACCAAATCTTCACCAGACTCTCCACACCCAAGGAAATAATTCTACAAGTATTTTCCCCTATGAATCTAAATTTAGAAAAAGAAAGATCCCTGCAGGCAGAGATCCTAGAGACTGACGTGATGAGAATTCTTATCTTGTCAGAAGTACCAGGATTTCTCAGCTCCAGCAGCCCCCCGGGGCGAGTGGTGTCCAGACAGTGAAATCTCCTGGCTGGCTCACCAAAACTGTAGGGGAGGAAAACCTCCCTTCTTCCTTCTAGATCATTAGGGTGGTCTAATAATTAAATTGACATGAGACAGATTAACTGGAGAAAAATAAAATTAAAATAAATAATAATACAAGGGGCACCTGTCTGGCTCAGTCTGTAGAGCATGTGAGTCTTGACCTTGGGGTCGTGAGTTCCAGCCCCACGTTGGGCGTAGAGCTTATATATATATATATATATATATATATATATATATATATATATTTTTTTTTTTTTTTAAGTTTTAAAAAATCTTTTATAAAAGAAATAAAAGCATGAGACTCCAAGTGACCGCAGCAGACAGCTTTTATGGCTTTTCAACAAGGAAACAATACAATTGTGAAGAATTGACAAGATGAAGGGTTTCGGGCTGAGGACAGTAAGTTGGAAAGGAAGTAACACGTTGGTTTCTATGGACTTCTCGTCGAATTCCCTAGCTCTGATGGTAAGCATGTCTCTTTCTCTCACATGCGAGGTTACTTCCTGTTTTCAGGGGGACAGGGAGGACCAGAGTGTCCTTCATGCACCGGATGTCTCTTAAGTAACTTTAATTGAAAATAATCAATATGCCCGAGTGGCATCTTTTGGGGCGGCCTGCCCTGAATCCATCAGTAATATTTGAACGCATACCTGCAGGAGGTGAGGAAACGGCTCCTTCCCCGGGGGCACCCCTTCTCTTTCATCTCTCACCTCCTTCCTCCTCCTTTCCCTATTCCCATGCCTTTCCCCACCCCCTCTCTCTTATCTTCTCCTCTCCTATTTCTTCACCCTCCTTCTCCCTTCAAAGAGGCCAGACAGAAAGCATGATGGGGAGACAGGGAGGAGGGAGAACAGAGAGAAAAGGAGAGCAGGGAACAGACCTGCCCTCTCATAACACACCCCAACCTGGGCAAGGGGTCTCTCTGTGTCCCCCAGAGGATGGGAAATGACTGGAGCATCAGTGGGGTCCCTGGGCGGGGAGGGGGGGAGTTCTTGTCCCCACAGAGGGCCAGAGAGGCTTTTCAGAGAGCTAAGATATATTGTTTGCAGGGAAGGGGAGACCCATGGCCTGTCCGCCCTTCTACAGCATGGCCAGGTAGAGAAACGGGAAATAAGCCACGGACTGTGGCCAGAGCCTGGTGGATTTTCTCTGCCACCTGCTTATGTGGATCGGGGGTGGGGGGGTGGGGGGGGGGTCTGCCCTGGGGCTTTGTCTCAGTGGAGACAGTAGAACAAGGAGCCCCCCCCCAATCTGGGAAAGAGGCCTCACAAAGACCTCGCCCACTGCCGAGGGCCACCCCAAGACCACCCCTCCCACAGGTAACCACCAGACCCTGACACTGCAACCCAAGACCGAGGGCGGGGGCAGGGGAAGGTGCAGACAGAGCATTGTCTGCAGAGAGGTGGCAGGTGCCCCAAGCAGCTCTCTGGCTTTACTATTATTCCAAACTGGCTGCCACATCTTGGCACCTGTTTAGGAAAAATCTTAAATTCTACATTTTATACACAAAATGGGAGAAGAGGGGGCGCCTGGGTAGCTCAGTCAGTTAAGCATCCAAGTTCAGCTCAGATCACGATCTTGTGGTTCATGAGTTCGAGCCCCGCGTGGGGCTCTGTGCTGACAGCTTGGAGCCTGCTTTGGATTCTGTGTCTCCCTCTCTGTGCCCCACCTCTCTCTCTCTCTCTCTCTGTCTCTCTCTCTCTGTCTCTCTCAAAAATAAATAAACATTAAAAATTTTTTTTTAATAGGAGAGGAGAGGTTGGCTGACATCCTTCACACTTCCTGCCTGGACACAGTGGTTTAACCAGGCTTCACCGCTCCCCCAGAGGACGGCCACAGGCTGACATTGGGCCTCTCCAGGTAGATCTACGCAGGCCATGCTCACTGCCAAGGGGAGGCAGCGGGCTGAGGAAAGCTTGACAGTTTCCTTCTGCCTATCTGGAGGACTGACAGGATTTTGACTATTCAGGAAGCCTCACAGCCCTGGCCGGCCCACCCAGCCAGGTCTCATTAACTCATCTGGGCAGGGGCAGGTCCACTTGAAGGCCCATAAGCCCCCAAGGCTCTCTGCCAAGGACAGAGTTCTGGTTGGCTGTGGCTGCTGGGGTCCCCAGAGGCCCCACTGCCCCTGGCAGGACGCTCACTCCCACACCCCGGCACTTCCCCAGACAGAAAGCAGGTAGCAGAGGGGGAGGGGGAGGGCTGGGGGCGATTTCAACTAGTCAGACACCTCAGTGCACTGGGGCGTCCCTGAGGACGGGTCTCTCTGGCCTGGGGAGAGGTGTTGAGGAGGATGGAGGGGTGGGAGGCAGGGGTTGGGGGGTGGTGGGAGGACCAGGAAGAGAGGACACTGAGGGGTCTCAGGGCCTGGCCTGCTGTCTCTGATGTTTTCACTGGCCAATACATGCTGAGCAGCATCAGGAGGCCGGGGAGCCAGCGGGGTCCTGGCAGGCTGTGTCCTTGGGGAGCTGGGAACAAAGAGAATCATCACCGTGGCAACCATGTTCTTTCTGCTGGAGGGAAGAGGCCTGGGTGAGGCACTGTTGTCACCGTGCCCCATCCTGGGGCTGGCAGGAGAAGCCGGGGGTGGCTGGCTGACAGGTCAACTGCAGCAGAAGAGAACATGTTCTGTCATGGCAATAGGAGACACACACGAGAGAGACAAGGACACGGCTCTCTCCTGGAGCGTGACAGCCGGGAAATGGGGATGGTAGGAAATACTTCCTAGAGTCGTTGTCAGAATTTGCTTAGTGTGTTTATGCGAAGTTCTTAGAACAGCGCCTGGCACCGTATGGGCCCGGTGAACATCTCGTCATGATGAGTATCACGAACTTCTCTACGTCTGGCAGTGGATGCACTGTGTGGGAGGTATGCTATCTGAGTGTGTATGTGTGTGTATGTGTGTGTGTGCGCGCGCGCTCACTGTATTTGGGTTGCACATTGTGTCCGTGTGTATGTAAGTTGCCTGGCGGGTGTGTAGTGTGGGGCATGTGTATATTGTGTGTTGCCTGTGGTGTGCACTGTGTGAGTTGGGGAGTTTGTGGGTCTTGGAGCATACATGAATGCTCTGCCCTTTAATTGGTTCAGATTGTAGGAAGACCAGCCTCCAGGGCCCCCTCTGTTCAGGGCATGGCCAGACCCATCATGTGGATAAGTTCTGAGCTGTCCACCCTTTTCCGCAGGAGCCCCTCGTCAGCCAAAATGGCCAGGAAGGCCAACTCTGTGGGGCCAATCCGGGGGACCCAAGAGGACAGATTTCCCAGGGGATTGCTCCACCCTGGGGAAAGGTCAGAGAAAAGAAGGGAGGGAGTTCAGGGGTTCTGGCTGCCCCACAGCCTGCCTGGCAGAGTGGCCCCTCCAGCCCTCCTGGACCTCCTGACCAGGGTCAGGCCACTCCCAGGCCAAGACTGCAGCATGCCCCAGAGACCAGAAGGAAACCTTCACCGGCTCTGCCGGAGGGACAAGAAGCAGGAAGAAAGGCTGGGGGTGATGGGCCAACAGCCCTCTGTAAAAGATGAAGCGTGGAAGGAGAGCTGAGCTGAGTCACGGGCTGTGCGGGGAGCAGGGGAGGGGCAGGCAGGGGCAGGAGGGGAGCTCTCCCAATATTGGGTACTTTGGAGGTGAGCTAGGCCTGGAGCCAAGATTAAGCTAGAAATTAGACACTTGCTGGAGAGTGGCTGTGGGGTCAGGACACTCACAATAGGAATTGTTTCCTCCTCCCTACCTCCCTGAGCAAACCAAACACTTGTGCAACTCTGCAGGGAAAAGGCCTTTAGCGGGGCATCTGGGGGAGCTCAGTCAGCTGAGTGTCAGGCTCTTGATTTCAGCTCAGCTCATGATCTCACAGTTCCTTGCATCGAGTCCTGCATTGGGCTCTGCACTGATAATGTGGAGCCTGCTTGGGATTCTCTCTCTCTCTCTCTCTCTCTCTCTCTCTCTCTCTCTCCCCTTCTCTCTCTCTGCCCCTCCCCTGCTAATATGTGTGTGTACGTGCCCCTTTCTTTTTCTCTCTCTCTCAAAATAAATAAACTTAGGAAGGAAAGGAAAGGAAAGGAAAGGGAAGGAAAAGAAAAAAAGAAAGAAAAGAAAAGAGAAAAAGGAAAGAAAAGAGAAAAGGAAAGAAAAGGGAAGGGAAGGAAAAGAAAAAAGAAAAAAAAGGAAAGGAAAGGAAAGGAAAGGAAAGGAAAGGAAAGAAAGGAAAGAAAGAAAATGCCTTTTGCATCTCAGATAGATCAGGTGCTGCCCTTCTCTTCCTCATCACTTCCTGCATCCTGGCATCTGCCAGACCCAAGGAGCTCAGCGAGTACTCCATGCTCTGGCCTCAGGCCCTTGCAAGTGTTTCTTCCTCTGCCAAGTACCCCCCACCCCTACTCTTCCCACCAGTTCCCACTCACCCTCCAGCTCTCAGCTGAGAAATCACTTTGAGTTGGGAGCTTTCTAAGACCCCTCTCTAAGACTACCCCCAGCTGCAGTAGCTGCCCCTCTGTGCTCCCAGAGACCCAACTTCTCCCCTCTCCTAGCACATATAACTCGTGTTGTAATTGCCTTGTGCCTGTGGGCTCCTTGAGAGAAGGAACCATCTCCTATTTATTTCTTTATCTATAATGCCTGGCAGAGTGCCGGGAACATGGAGCCCTCAAAAATATTGGCTCAGTGAATGCATGGGTTTTTGGGCAGACGGATGAATGGGTAGATGCATTTCTACAATGAGGTTTTGCATTGTGGAAAATATGCTTTCAACTTATGCTGATGGCAGCCCTTTCGGCGCTTAGATAATTCCCTAGATGACATTACCAAAATATGACCACTGAGTTCCTCTCCCGCACATGCGCCAGAGAAAGCCAGAGTTCAGAGGCAGAGGAGAGGATTGACACTTTGGAGCTGCAAATTTGCAAGTCACAACCCAATGCCCTGAGTTATAAGGAGGAACAGCCAGAGTGAAAAAGGGAGTCATGCAAGGCAGCCCAAACCATCCAGTCACCCAGACAGGGCCTAATGGGTGGGAGGTTCTAGAAGCCCAGCTGCCCACCCTGCCCACCACTATTCATAGATCTTGAGCCTAAGGCCAGGACATGGCACCCTTCAAGGTCAGCAGAATTAACATGTAACAACCAAGCACAGACAAATGTACCATCTTCAGAGATGGTGGGTCAGTGCTGCAGAAAAGAAAGGAGATCAGGTGTTTCCTGCATCCAAATGGAGGGCACAGTGGCTCTTGGGCTGAGGGGCACATCTGAAAGTTTCTCCCTGGGGTTGGAGAGTCATGTCTAATCAACCATGCTGTAACTTGCCTCTTATACACAAGGAATGTTCCTCCTCTGCTGTCCTGGAGAGAGGGACCACTGAGTCTGACAGCATGAGCATCCTTGTTGCTTAGGAGCGAGGTGGACCTTGCTCTGGGCAGGGAGTACACCCCAGGCTCATCCCTGCTCAGAATTAGACACCTCCCAGGGCATGACTCTGCTGGTTCCATACTCAGCCATGACCTCTGGGGAATTCCCAACCCAAGTATCCTAGATGGTGGGTGACTAGGAGTCAGGGTCATTGGAAGGGCCTTTTCTCAGTGTAGATTAATAGTTTGGTGTATCCGGTAAGAATAACATTCAGCTGCAAGTATCAGATCACCACGAACTAGAACCTCAAACACACAGGGTCTACACTCCCATATACAAAGTCCAGATGTACTAAGTCAACTATATATCAATAATTTTTAAAAAAAATTTAAAGAAAGTCCAGACATAGACAGTAGATGGCTGATAGGGTCTTCCCGTGAAGTCATCAGGGATCCAGGATCTTTCTGTTTCTTCAGGGTTACCTCTAAGTCCAAGATGGCTACTTGTGCTCCATCTATCACAACTACATTTTGGCAGCAGGAAGGAGTAAGGGAGAAAAGGGGCAAAAGGGACACCCCCTGTCTGTTAACGAGACTCCCTAGAAGCCCAGTCTATCACTTATGCTTACTTCTCACTGGCCCCAACTTAGTCACATTGACGCATCCATCTTTGGGGACTTCAATTGGTATAAATTCCCTCGAGAGCCTTGAATAAACTGAGGACACGGACAATCTGAACTTGCACGTCTAAGAGCAGGTCCTGGGCCCCAAGGAGTCCCAGTCTCAGCCATCAGTGGTCTTCTGTCTTTGCCAAAATCACGC
The DNA here is from genome assembly GCF_007474595.2 of Lynx canadensis. Classification (NCBI taxonomy): domain Eukaryota; kingdom Metazoa; phylum Chordata; class Mammalia; order Carnivora; family Felidae; genus Lynx; species Lynx canadensis. Next base: position 8,105,502 of record NC_044310.1, on the reverse strand, counting down.
AGCTAATAAGTGAAAACGTCGAGACGAAACCAGCTCTGCCTGTCACTGTTGCTCATGCTCTTAGTTAATAGATGACACTGTTTCCTTGAGTCTCTGCTCAGCCTCACCCTTACCAGCCATGCGGCCCCAGTCCTCTGAGCCTCAGCTCCTATGCCTCTAAAATAGGAATCATATTAATGACCTACCCAGTCAGATGGCTGACTTGTGGGGCAAGACAGATAATGCATGTAAACAGAAGGTCGAGATCATGTATGTATCAGATCAAGAAGTCAGGGATCTGAATCTGTTTAATCTTGAGTTGAATTCATAAGAAAGTTGCTGGGCCCTGATGCCACCTAGGTATTGTCACAGACTTTTTTGATGGAAGAGTCTGTTCTGTAGCAAATAGGGAGGAGGCAGCAGGGCCCTCTGGAAAAGTCTGTTCTACAGTGCAGTGAAGGGGGCAATGGTCTAAAGTCCTTATCTCCAGGATATCTATGCAGGATCTGGCACTTCTCTTCTCCAAGATATTCTCAGAGTCTGATGGAGCCCCCTCCCCCTCCTCTGTCTCTGGCCCAAAGCCCTGGCCCCATGACTGTCAGCTGGTCCAGAGAAGAGCAGTCCACAGAATGAGGTTGCCCATTGCCATGGAAACAAAGGCCAGAGCCCAGCACCCTGCAGCTCCCAGGTATATAGCAGATGTGCTGCCTCTGGGTTCTAAGTCCCCAGACAGCCCTTCTACCCACATGCGTACCCCCCACTCCCCCCGCCCACACAAACACACACACACGCGCGCACACACACACGCACTCCCAGCAACCAGCTGGCTGACCCAATGGACTGGCAGCCATTCAACTGGGCTGTCCCAGAGGACCACGTTTCTCTAGCTGGTGGAAGACTGGCTCTCTGGCCAGAGAAGCCAGTCCCTGTGGCGAAGGACAGCAAAGTGCAAAGCTAATGAAAAGGGGTGGAGACAGGCCACTGAGGACAATCGTTGGCTATCACACACGTGAAGCCATCCCCTTGGGCCAACGCACAGAGGAAAGTCATGTGGCCATGCGTATAAGCCACATGCCAGCAGAGGCTCTGGCCCTTCAAGAGACAAATGGGTTTTGCAACTTCAGTATCATAATGGGTCCAAAGATCATCGGTAGATGAACAATACATTCACACAGTCTTGCAACGTCTCTACGGATTACTTACTCATCATGAAAAGGAAAAGGCAGCTTTCCAGTGGAGAAATCTGGCATATGTCACCTTGACCAAGTGATCAGATGTAGGGTCCCCAAAAAGGGACAAACTAACATCATGTGCCTTTTCAAGTGATGCATGAATGGGTACACGACATGTCTCATGCGTATTCTCACTGAACCAAAGCAAGGGAAGAAACAACCATGCATATTCATACCATGGGGCATTTTACAAGACATCTGATATGGACTCTTCAAAATGTCAATTACAAGAAGGACCAAAAAAAAAAAAGACTAGATTAAAAGAGACTAAAGGCACACGACAATTAAATGCAGAGCATGATCCTCAGAGGGGGAAAGAGCTATAGCAGACAATTTTAGAACAATTGGGGAATCTGAATATGAGCACTTCATCAGATAACATTATTGGACTGGTGTTAAAGTCCTGGGGTATGATAACTATATCATTACGGTAATGTTGGAGAAGGTCCTTGTTCACATGCTTGTGCTGATGTACGTAGGGACGAGGCATTGTGATGGCTGTGAGCCACCAATGTCAAGAAATAAAAGCTGCCAAGGTCAAGAATCAGTGTATCTGTGTGAAGGACTTGCTGCTGATGTTGGATGGACCTGCTCTTTCAACATTTCTGTCGGTTTAAAATTTTCAAAATCTGAAAACAAACACTCAAGAGGAAAAGACTCTTCATTTTTTAAAAATGTTTACTTATTTTTGAGAGACAGAGCATGAGCAGGGGAGGAGCAGAGAAAGAGGGAGACAGAATCTGAAAGAGGCTCCAGGTTCTGAGCTGCAGCACAGAGCCCAACGCGGGGCTCGAACTCATGAGCCATGAGATTATGACGTGAGCCGAAGTCGGAAGCTTAACCCACTGAGCCCCCCAGACGCCCCTAGGGAAAGACTCTTTAAAAGGAGTCAAATGACTCCATAGCCCCCGCGATTCTTCTGGGCATTTCTGCGGGGCATTTTCCCCCCAGTCACTCAGGCTCCAAGCTCAGGCTTCACCCAGATTAGTTGTTGGTGGACCATCTTGCCATCCCACATGGCATTTCCAGGTTTATGGTAGGTCCCCCTCTGCATTTTTGTGGGATAATGCCAGCCCTCCCCTGGAGCTTTATGGTGTATTGGAGGTCTGGAGGGTAGAGGAGGTGGGCAGGGTGGGAAAGTTAGTACCTGGCATCTTCTTAAAACTGTGTGCTTCTCGCCATTCTCACCACCCACACACCTGCAGCTGCTGCCACATGGCTTGACTGTCCGCTTGAGTCCCTCTCTCCTCCCACCCTTGTCCTCTTCTCCTTATTTTTCTCTTCTGCCCTGGGGCTTTGGTATCTCTCTGAAGGACTCCTGGTGGCCTGAATTCCAAGGACCAGCACAAGCTGGTCCAAAAAAGGCTCCCCTGTAACCTTGACACCCAAATTCCTCTTGGTGAAGCCACGTTTAGTCTTCTGTACCTGAAACTCAACCCTTTAAGGAAACTCAAGGCCCCCACCCCAATATTAGTAATAAAAACAGCTCCCAGGCTTTGAGCTCAGACCACATGCCGGCCCCCGAGCCAGGTACTTGGAATATATCACCTCTAACATCCCCAACAGCCCCACAGGGTGGGGGGCACTAAGGAATCTGAGATTCAGGATGGTTGATGAACCAGCCAGCAGCTTCCCGATCTGGGCCTATTAAGATGCTTTCCAACTCAGGCGAGTGTTTCACAGGCAGAGCGTGCACGGCTCGCCAGAGGGCACACGACTACTCAGATAAACGGAGGTGAGGCTGGGACACAGGAGGCTCACCTCCAGGCCTGTGCCCTCATCTGCTGGCCCAAACTAGACACCACTCCTCCTGCAAAAGGACGAAGGCCTACTCTTGCAGGTGATAGCTGGAGAGACGCTCATGGGGCAAAGAGGCCAGGGTAGCCCCAAGTTTGGGGAGCCCGCAGTGGAGACCAGCAGGTGGCCACGCATCCATTCTGGTCACTCTGGGTGGGGCAAAGGAGACTGCAGGCTGGGCCGGGTCAGCTGAGACTCAAGCTGTGAGGAGTGTCTTTGGGGGGCGGGGGGAGGGCCCTGGGTGGGTAAGTTGGTTAAGCGTCCGATTTCCTCTCAAGTCACGATCTTGCAGTTTGTGAGTTCTAGCCCTGAGTTGGGCTCAATGATGACAGCTTAAAGTCTGCTTCAGATTCTGTGTCTCCCTCTCTCTCTCTGCCCCTCCCCTGCTCACACTCTATCTCTCTCTAAAAAATAAATAAACATTAAAAAAAGAAAAAGAAGTGTCTTTAGGTCCCAGGCCTTGGGTAGAGCGAGCAGGTGGAGCTGGGACAGGATTTGAAAGGACAGGGACAGTGGGGAGTGGACAGAAGTTAGAGGAAGAAGGTCCAGGACAATGGGTCGGCTCAGGGGCCCCCAGTCCAGAGTATGGGTCCTGGGCATCAGGGGGCTACTGGGGTGCCTCACCCAAAGTGGCAATGGCCACTCTTCCCCACTTCCGCCATCATCTCCTGACTCCCTCCCCAGCCATCCCCAGGAATCTAGCACCTCTGCTATCTCCCTCCCAGCTCCAAGGAAGCCAGGGGCCCCTAGGGAAACAAACTTGAAAAGAGACTGGAAATTTAATCAAAAGTGGCAACAATGAACTGTGCCTAGAAACCAGGAGGCCATTGAGTTGCAGGCAATTGGAGGCAGCAGCAGCGGAGGGCTGAGGCCTGGGAGGCCAGGCTAGCAGGAAAGGGCACGGGTGGAGGGAAGGGGAAGGGAGAGGCCAGCTTGGCCCCACTGGCTACCCAGGGGAGGAGGCTGGGTACCAGAGGAAGGCCCACGCTCCTGGGCCCCTGGGGAGGGATTAAATCTAGACCTGCATTTCTTCTGAAATGCAAATGCACGTCACCTCGGTCTGGGAGAGCAGGGGGATGTGCCCAGAGAACCACTGTTCTTTCAGATAGCCATCCCAAGAAGAAGATGCTGCTGTGTCCATTTTGCAGGTAACAATACTGAGCTCCGAGAGGTTGAGTAACCCGCCAAAGGCACACAGCCAAAGGGCCATGGACTCCAAAGCCCAAGCTGGGCCGACACGGGCGTCTATTTTGAACTTATTGTCAGAACGGGTTCCCTTCAAGCTCTTGCCGCCAAGACAAGGTGGGTGAAGTGGGAGACAGAGGGCCCCCTGAGTCCCACAGCCAGGTCTGAGCAAACGTGAGCACAGCAGGTGGGGGCAGGTAGACCCAGAGACAGGAAGGTAGGAATAGGGAGGCCTCTCCGGGGCTGGTATGGAAGGGGAGCAGCCTGGTGACCCAGCTGAGCCCCGTGTGGCTTCCATTATGTTAAACTGCTGGGCTGGGAACAAAACCAGATCCCAATGCCACACCGTCTGCAGTGTCTCAGGTCAGGTCTCCCCAGGAAGCCAACTCTGAGGCAGATTTGCATCAAGGAGGCTCGTCCGGGAGAAGCCTCTTGGACCGCAGCTCTGCGAGCTTGAGGGAAGCAGATTAGGTGAAGGGAGATGCTGAAATGCGATGTGCTCCCACCGACCACCCCTTCCGCCCCGCCAATCCCCCAGGGAGATCCAGAGCTGGGCTGGCCTTCGGAAGCTGTCCCAAACCAAAGCAAGGAGGGGGTCAAAAATCTGCACCCCAGCATTGACCAGTCAGGACATCCGGGCTGCCCGTGGAGAGGGGCATAGTCCCGGGCGGAACGACGCCCTCTGGCACAGGGCAGTTCCGGGGAAGGGATCGCTGGCAGCCAACATTCCCAGCAGCCGTGGGAGGTGCTTGTGGTCCTCGCCGGGAGATCTGTGGGGGTCACCACAGCATCCGTTGCGGTCCACCCCGTGTTCTGCTGGGACCTACTTACTCCGTACAGTTAAGTCCCCCCATCCAGGGGGAGATTTTCCAGAACTCTGGTCAGTCTCTTTCCCTATAAAAACTTAAAAGAAGGGGCGCCTGGGTGGCTCAATCTGTTGGGCGTCCGACTCTTGATTTCAGCTCGGGTCATGATCTCACGGTTCGTGAGTTCGAGCCCCGCATCGGGCTCCACGCTGACAGTGGGATGAGGCCTGGGAGGCCCCGGGCTTGGGGGATTCTCTCTCTCTCCCTCTCTCTCTGCCTCTCCCCTACTCACTCTCCTGTCTCTCTCTTAAAATAAATAAACTTAAAAAAATTTTTTTTAACTTAAAAAAAGATGGCTAGTGGGTTGAACTATAACTTGGCTGCCATGACCACTGGATGTGGGACTGTAACTGATACCCATTGTCCCCTCCTCTACGGCCCATTTTAGGCTCCCCTCAACCAGCTAGCACCTCTGCTGATCTAGATAGTTTGCCGAGGGGGATGGCCCAGACTCATCTCGAACCCGTCAGGGCCTCTGGTCCCCTTGCCTTTCTCACTTCAGGACTACCAAACCTGCCTTTTTCTTGTCAAAAATGGACAAGGGCGGGGCGCCTGGGTGGCTCAGTTGGTTGAGCACCCAACTTCGGCTCAGCTCATGATCTCCTGGTTCGTGAGTTCGAGCCCCACGTGGGGCTTGCTGCTGTCAGCCCAGGGCCTGCTTTGGATCCTCTGTCCCCTTCTCTCTGCCCCTCCCCTGCTTGCACTCTCTCAAAAATAAGTAAACATTTACAGGACGCCTGGGCGGCTCAGTTGGTTAAGCGTCAGACTTCGGCTCAGGTCATGACCTCACGGTTCATGAGTTTGAGCCCCGCATCAGGCTCTGTGCTGACAGCTCAAAGCCTGGAGCCTACTTCAGATTCTGGGTCTCCTCTCTCTCTGCCCCTACCCTGCTTGTGCTCTGTCTCTGTCTGTCTCTCAAAAACAAGTGAACATTTAAAAAATATTTTCAAAATAAGAAATAGACATTTTTAAAAAATGGACAAGGGGACACTTAAGAGACAAACTAATGATCCCTTAAGTAACAAAACTGACCTTCTCCTGCCAGCTGATCAGGGTCCATTACTCCAGCCAACTGGGTGGCTCTTTTCCTTGCCTGCTGGCCTTGGTACAAGGAATCTGAAATGACCGAGTGGTGGATGTGGGCAAAGTTGGACGGAATGCTGACTCTGGTGAAAGTGCTCCCCATCTGGGAACGAGAATAGACCTCCAGACCCAGAGTACCCTTGCAGGGCCAGGATACAAGCTTCCCGAGTCACTGAGATTGACGTAAACAAGGCCTCTCTTCCTCGCAGCCCTTAGATGCCAGACTCCTATATTCTGCCTGCTGGGGACCTAGCACCAAATAGCGGTCATGAACTTGGGAAGGGCCTCGTGTTCCGCAGGATGGCTCTCTGTCCTCACAGGGTGTCATCCGTAGGCTGTCTCTAACAAGCCCATCGGACGCTCCGGCTCTACCAACACCCAGAAGCGCATGAAAGCTATTTTTCAAACAGCGTATAATTTTCCACTGCAGATGGCATGGCCCCGTTCCAGAACTTGAGGGATCTCTGTTGCTGTTCTCCTTTTGGGGCTTGCCATAAACTCCACGTTGTGTCTTTTCCCACCACGGATATGTCTGTCATCGAAGAGTCTGCTGGGTCACACGCTTGCAAGGCAGCCAAGGGCTGCTGCAGACCCCTTTCCTGCCCTGGGCCCCCTCCCCACGCTGGCAGGCTTCCCCGTCACTTGATGAAACGGGCTGGAGCGGGACTTGGCAAGGGTGGAATATGTGGCCTATCAGACGCCGTGTTTTCTTCTGACGTGTGGGAGGTACAAGCTGTGATAATTCGTCCTCTCCTTTGGAGGGCACGTCCCGGCTGTACCCCTAAAAACGTCACCGATGCATCATCCCCACCTTCCGAAGCGCTTCTGTCCCATCGGGGCCTCCAAAGCGCTTACTGCCGCTCGCTCCCCCAGACGGTTCGCCGTGATGTAGCTGATGTAATGGGCGTGTGGTGCTCCCCGGAACGATGGTGTGCTGGGAGCCTCCCACGGGGCCCGACACACCTGGACCGGGCAATTCTTCGGCGTGGGGGCTGTCCTGTGGACATTTGGCAGCACCCCTACCCTCTACCCGCTTCGGTTGTGGCAGCCAGAAATACCTCCGGACGTTGCCAAATGTTTTCGTTAAAACCCACTGTTTTACACTATTTTATGACAGAGGGTGGCAAAGCCAGCATATGCATGAGGCAGCACCGTGCGTGTATACTGTGATCCATTCCACGCGAATGCAGACTGCTTCCGATCGCCCTTCCTGATAGAAGAGGGGGTGGGGTGGGGTGGGGGGATGCCTTTGCCAGATGGGCGGCCACGGATCGAAGTCTGCTCTCTCCTCCTAGGATTCATCTGGCCTTTTTGTGGGGCCCAAAGGGGGGAAGGGTAGGTTCAGAGGCTTCCACTGGACCTTGGCCACTTACAATAGCTTTAGCCCTCCGGCCAAGGGACTTGTGACAGTTCTGCCAACCACTGTCAACCACACCCCATGTGTGTCCATTCGAATTATACTTTCAGAAATCAGGGAACTGGGAGGGTTCATAGACTCGGTGGGTCCACTACGGCCAAAGCTCGGGCCAGGATTCTGTGTATTTTCTGGTTCCCATTGACCCTTCCCTTAATAGGAGATCATGGTTACGCCTTAGATTCCTACTTATCGATGGCATCTTGGACTCTGTATCCCACAGTGTTACAAATGTCTGGTTATTCCCTTCCCCCCCCCCAAAAGGTACAGTTTCCCAAGTAAATAACCACAGGTCCCTTTGCAGAAGGACTGGGGTATCATTACCATGTACATGTGCTGTAGTTTCACAGCCTCCTTCTCCTGGGGGGACCTCGCCTCTCCTTCACTGGACGGGTTCTGGGTCCGAGCACTAGCCTTCTATGGGTCAGCGGCTCCAGCCTTCTGAGCGCCCATCTGTGAATTCTTTAGGCGGTGAATATCCTGTAATAGTCTTTTTGGCTGCCCACCTCCTTGCCCCTGGGAACACCATGTTCTATTAACTGTCTTGATAGCCTCTGCAAGCCAGGCTCCCCACCTGCCACTCTGACCTTGTAGTTCATTGCAGTAACATTGCTCACAATGTGTGTTTCACCGTGGGGCGGGGGAGTAGGGGTGGCTCTGTTACTTGGTCCATCTCATGAACGTGGGGGCCCAGTTCTGTGGCAGCGTCTCCTACTGTCAGCCTTGGCTCAGGAAGGACAGCCGTCGCCGAGCTCTTCAACCAAGCTGTCCCTCCCCACCAGTGCACGCCTTGTCATTTTGGTAAATGGACCGTCCTCTGGGCCCCTCCCAGGAACACACCTTGCCAGCGGGTTCTCTCGCTTTCCGTAGTGTATCTGTTAAGCCTGCACACTTCTTCCAGCCTTTTGAGATCTTCCTTTGCCATCTGCCACAGCAGCTCTGGCGTTTCTAGTTCACTTAGTGTGAGCCCTGGCTTTTTCCAAGCTTCTGAGAGCCGTCCTAACATCGAGTTAGCACCCTCCCCCAGGGTCCTTGGCAGGCTGTTAAATCCTGCACCCTGAGAGGGGTTCCCACAGTGATGAGGTCTCCCTAACCAACCTCATGTTCCACTGACTTTGATCCCGGCACCCCCATGGTCTCATCCTCTACCACTGTTCTGATTTTCTGCCAGAACATGTTGACTAGAGCTCACAGCCTCTTTGGCACATTGTCCCTTTCTTCCCTTGGCGTAACCGGATTATACTGGAACTCGACTCTGGTTACTAAGGCTTGGTGGCCAGGACGGGAGGCGGAGGTACGTATTATCTTGCAAACCAGAGGCCTCTGCATCATCCTCAAGCCAGGGCAGAGTCCCTGCCTTTAACCAGGAGGAGTGGACCACTTCTGCTCACCTGCGGGGCTCGGGAGGATTTGGTGATTCGAGAGTTTCAAATGCATCCACCCAGATGTCCCCGTCCATATGTCACATATCGGCGTCCCACTCTTTCCAGTCAGGCTCTGACCTTGGAGTGGCAGACTTGCCAGAGCTGAGAGTTCATCCCTCCCCGTAGCTCCACTTATGATTAAGTTCTGGACCTGATCCTTAGCTGTTGTTGTCCTCAGGCTGTAGGAGATGAGAGCCTCTCGATCCAATGCTGCCAAGGAGGCTTCCCGGATCACACTCTTCACTTACACTTGCGATTAACCGCCCACAGCCTTTCTGCCTTTCCCCGATGCACTGGTAGCCTTCCCCATTCCCCGGCGGTGGTTATCCGACTCCATAGTCCTTATGATTATTACTTCTTCCAAACCTCTCAAACACCCGGGACATTTTATCCACCAGGGCTTCCCCTTTCCCTGGTTCTCCATGCCGGTTCCCCACCAGGGACAGTGTTGGTGACTGCACTGCTACAGCATGGCAGGTATTAATCACAACCCCACCGACCGCCAAAGATGGGGTTCTCATTACCAGCTGACGAGCAAGCAATGCATCTCAAAAATCTCATTGTACGGTTCATCTCCATCGGGCGCCTGTGTGGCTCAAATCAGTTAAGCTTCGGACTTTGGCTCAGGTCATGATCTCATGGTTTGTGGGTTCAAGCCCCACGTCGGGCTCTGTGCTGACAGCTCGGAGCCTGGAGCCTGCTTTGGATCCTGTGTCTCCCTCTCCCTCTGCCCCTCTCCCACTCATGCTCTGGCTCTCTCTGGCTCTCAAAATAAAATAAATGTTAACAAAAAATTATTCCAACTTCTAAATTTTTTAAAAAAGTCCACCTCCTACAACCTCTTCCAATATTAATTGCCTTCAATTAGAACCTGAAGGTATGGATTTAAAAAAGCAAAAACAGAACTCAGAGGTTGGGATTTTTGTAACGGAGGAAAAAAATGAACTAGGCAGAGAGAGAAGTTGGATCATGATGCAGGGACCACAGCCAATGCTACAGGGAGCTCCGGGGCTCAGATGGCCTTGAGAGTTGTCCCAAATCAAGGAAGCTCCTCCCACCCACAGGAAGGTGCTGTTATTACCTCCTACTTATGCGCGAGCTCAGAATGACTTGTTCAAGATTGCAGATTAAATGGCTGCGTTGAGATGGCTACCCAGACCTCACTCACTTTAACAGCCCCTTCTGGATTGTTCTCTCCCATCTCCCAGCACCAGGCTTCTCTGTTGGATCTTCTGCATTTCACCAGTAGGAGAGAGAGAGAGAGAGCCACTGCATGAGAGGTTCTGCAGGCCAGGTCTGGGCGTGGAGTCATCGCCCCTTGATATTCCATTAGCCCTTTAGCCAGAACTCTGCTGTGATGGCCCAGCGCCCCCTGGTTACACAGGAGACTGAGAAATGGAGTCTAGCCGTGTGCCAGCAGCAAAGGAGAAACCGTTTAGGACTGTTTCAGCCAAAGTAAGGAAGCTGGATTCCTGTTCTCAAAGTAGGGAGCGGTCAGGGCTAAGACCCTTCAGCAGGCAAGGCCTGTCTGTTTCACCAGTTTGCTGTGTGTTCTTGGGGTGCGGGTGGGAGAATGCCCAGGGGAAGTCTAGGAGCTAAGAGGGAGGGTGGCGATGGGGAGGGAGTTGGCAGGTGTCTGGGAGTCCTGGTCCATCCAGCCCTGCCTGGGGCATCTAAGGAGCAGCAGTGCCTGGTACCCAGGTGTCCAGGTGTCCAGAAAGACCCAGAAGGCAGAGGCTCCTGCTGTCCCAGCAGAAGGGAGAAGTGAGGCCAGGGCATGGGACAGCACGATCCGCCTACACCCGGATGAGCCAGTGAGCCCTTAAACAGCCCAGGAAAGGAGAACACGCACTGGTATCAGCCCGCCTTGTTCCAGGCGGTTCCTGCGAGGGGCGTGAGGCTGGGCCTCACTCAGCTCAGCCCATGGCTGGCTGCATCCAGATGGGCGGCAGGGGTCAGCCCGTACTCCCCTGGTGGGCAAGGCTCCTCCCCACCCTGGAGTGGGGTGAGGTACTAATCCTGTCCCCACCAGAGCTTCCGGGGCTCCAGGCTGCTTCCCATCCCTCCTCCTGTGAAGAGATATGATCCGGTTTATTAAAGGCTCTGAAAACTCCTGCAGACAAGATACTGGTTTCTCTTAGTCTAACCAGCATTTGCCAGCCAATCGCAAAATTGGAAAACACCTCCACGGTTCAAAGAAAAAGCCTAGGTAGGAGTCCAAGTGCCAACCCAAACACTTGGAAGCTTTGACCCGTGTGCCGCTGGAGGCCTCTGGGAATTAGAGAGGAGATGGGAAACCGCCCGGCACGTGGGACTCCCTCATGAATTACATAGGGCGACGTGATGTCGGCCACTCAGCCAGTAGTTCAGAAAAATGTAACTCTTCTGCCCCCTCCCCAAGGCTCCACGTCCCCGGGGAGTGACTCACATCCACGTGATGTCATCAGAACTTTGCCAGCTGCCACTCGTCCTGGGCCGGGAGTTCAGCTCACCCAGCGTCGCCAGCAGCGGGAAGGACCCTGCGCCCTCTCCTCTCTCATTATCGGGGAAGCCGGAGCACCGCAGGCACTTGGCTCCCAGCCCCCAGCCCTGTTAACCTGTTTCCATTTCTGGCCTCTCACCCACCCCAAGCTGCGTGGGCAGGAAGCTTGATTTCCATGGTCTCTCCCGGCTCAGGGCCCTGATTATGGCAGCCGCTGAAGATGGCCTGCTGACAGTTTGATTACCGGCGACCTTCAGAGCCAGCTTGGTTGGAAATATGATTTATAATGAAATTACAGGGAATTCTATTGCAGGAAGCCAGGAGGGCCGCGGCAGCCACCTTCCAAGGCAGTCCCCACGCACCCCCGGCAGGGAAATGGGAACGCTGAGCGAACCAGAAGAGTCCAGACCACTCGGGATTAAATCCGAGCTCTGGCTCTTACTAGCTGTGTGATCTTGGGCAAGGGACCCAACACCTCTGGGCTCAGCTTTCCCATCTGTGAAACGGGAACGATAATAATCGTACCTACCTCAAAGGGTTCTGTGGAAATTAAGTGAAATAGTACCTACGAAATGCTTGCTTGGCACAGGGCCCAGCACGGAGCAAAGTGACCCTCACTCAATTAACAGGAGTCACTACCACTAGTAAGGGAAGCAGAGACCAGGGGCAGGCCAGCTGCCCCTGTGCCAAAATTCCTTGGGTCTCAGCCTGCTCCCTCCTCGTCCTTCTATGGATGATTATTGAGGGGCCTCTGGGTGGTGGTGGAGGTGGGGAGGAGATTGGATATTCATCAAGCACAGAATCCATTCTGAGTGGCCAGCACCTAGCCATGTAGATGCTTTCAGATATCACCCTTGTCCTGACCGAGGAGGACGGTAAGTCTTATCAACCCTGCAGTTAAGTCCAGCCATCTCTGGCGTAGGCCTTCCTCCCCCACCCCCGAGAAAGGGAGAGTCGCACGCCTCCCTCCGGGCAGTTCTGGAGTTCAAGCTTTCATCCGGGGCTAAAATGGAATACCCCTGGGCAGGCGCTGAATCAGGCAAGAGAGAGAGCACGCCAACACCTGTCCTTGCCAGGGAAAAGGAGTCTTTTCGAAGAGAGGCGGTGGCAGCCCCAGGAGCTAAATAAGAAGGGGATCACCCTGAGAGCACCTGAGTGGATGGGTCCCGGTCAGAGGGATACTGGGAGCTCCCCAGCTGGGGATAGGCTGGGGTAGGGGAGGAGGCGGAGAGCACGGGTTCGGGTGGGGGGATGCCAGGGAGCTGCTGTTGGCACACCTTGTGGCGGTCGAGGTGTTGCCTGAAGCGGCCCAGACTGGATATTGGGAAGGCAGGGGGTGCCAAGCACACAGAGACACACCCCCACACCACACACACACACACACGGGAGGTGCTGATTGGCCATGGACTTGCCCCCTTGCACCCTTCTTATCCAGAACCACTCTCTGCAACCTTGCCTCATTTTCCCCCCCTCCTAGGTCTTTTGAAGCCTAGATCTGGCTCAGAGCTAAAGGGCCCTAGTCCCTTGAAAACACCCCAGGGAGCAAGCAGAATGGTGGCAGACTGAGCCCTGTGAACAGGGCGGCCAATACCGACATTCCCTCATCTGTCCCAGGCTGGGCTGTTGAGGAAACTGTCACACTCCCGCTTGGCCCCATCCTCAAAGCGGCCCTGCCAAGGGAGGTCGTGATCTCCAGATTGCAGCTAGGCTACGGATGCTCAGAAAGGGCAAGCGACTTGCTCGGGGCCGCCCAGCTCTGCTGACCCGTCTAGCGATCCTTCCATCCCTGCACCCTGCACAGGCCTGAGGTGATGCCTCCAGCGGAGGAGAAATCAGGCCACGGGAGGAGACCAGGGATCATCACGTCCAGCCCCCACTCTTCTGACAGCCTTGCCTCTCACATTATTGGAAAGCTTCAAGAAGGCAGAGGAACCAGTAGAGATCAAGGATGAAGGTCGGCTCAGCCCTTCCCAGAAAGACCGGGATTCCCAAGCTCAGACGTTCTGAGCCTGCACGTCAGAGCCGGGCAGACTGAGTTCAAATCTCCTCTCTGCTCTTCCTTCAGTGTGACGTCACTTCCTTCCAAGCCTCAGTTTCCCCATCTGCAAAATGGGGCAATCTGTAAGATGGTCACCTAGAAAAGGTAACCAAGGTTGGTGTGGAGATTAGCTGAGATGACGCTGGGTCATTTGCAGTTCAATAAATAATAGTTATTATTAAACATTAACACAAGGGGCTTATCACATTCTGCCTACTCACAGTCTTTTCCCAAATCAAAAAAAAAAAAAAATACAGCTTTCATGATCTGATGCGTTAATCTGTCCCCTTTAAATTTTGCGTGGAACCACGTAGGGTACGCACCAAATAAAGTGATACGCACATCCACCATGAATGCCGATTTCCTCTTGAAAATACAATTTCTTGTTGGTGGGAATGCACACTGGTGCAGCCGCTCTGGAAAACAGTGTGGAGGTTCCTCAAAAAATTAAAAATAGGTCTACCCTATGACCCAGAAATAGCACTGCTAAGAATTTACCCAAGGGATACAGGAGGGCTGATGCATAGGGGCAATTGTACCCCAATGTTTGTAGCAGCACTTTCGACAGTAGCCAAATTATGGAAAGAGCTTAAATGTCCATCAACTGATGAACGGATAAAGAAGTTGTGGTTTATATACACAATGGAATACTACTTGGCAATGAGAAAGAATGAAATCTGGCCTTTTGTAGCAACGTGGTTGGAATTGGAGAGTGTTATGCTAAGTGAAATAAGTCATACAGAGAAAGACAGGTACCACATGTTTTCACTCTTATGTGGATCCTGAGAAACTTAACAGAAGACCATGGGGGAGGAGGAGGGGAAAAAAAGTTTAGAGAGGGAGGGAGGCAAACCATAAGAGACTCTTAAATACTGAGAACAAATTGAGGATTAATGGGGTGTAGGGGAGAGGGGAAAGTGGGTGATGGGCACTGAGGAGGACACCTATTGGGATGAGCACTGGGTTTTGTATGGAAACCAATCTGACAATAAATTTCATATTAAAAAAAAAAGAAAATACAATTTCTTGGAGCACCTGGGTGGCTCAGTGAGTTGAGCGTCCAGCTCTTGATTTCGCCTCACGACGTCATGATTCCAGGGTCATGGGATCCAGCCCCACGTCGGGCTCTGAGCTGAGTGTGGAGCTTGCTTAAGATTCTCTCTCTCTCTGTCTCTGTCTCTGTCTCTCTGTCTCTCTCTCTCTCTCTCCCTCTTCCCCTCTCCCCCACTTGCTCTCTGTCTGAAATAACATTTTTAAAAATATTTAAAAAAAAGAAAATACAATTTCTTTACTGTGAGTTCAATAATGAAAGCCTGGCTTATCAGTCCTTTTGCTTCTCGGACTTGACCCTGTGCACCCAACAGCTGCCCAGCCTCCTCCCCAGCCCCCAAGCCCGCGGCAGCAGGCGACCTCCATTCTGGCCACACACTCCCTGCTTCCCAGAGGACAACACCCCTGACTCTCACCCTGGATTTTATGCTGAGCCCAACCTCATCTCATCAAGCCAAATTAGCAAAGCTCATTTTGAGCCCTCCTTTGGGTGAGGCTATGATTTCTCTCTCCACTCCTTTGTTGCCAGCCCTCTGTCCCCACCATAGAGAAGATGTCCCCACCGTAAAGAAGACGTTCTTCCTCCGGCCACCCACACTCCTGGTCTGTTTCCTTTGCTGGCTCCTCTTTGTTACCTGTCCATCCCCGGTAACTGAGGGTTCCCACCAAGGCAGACCCTCAGCCCTCCCCACACACTACCCTTTTGTACCTTCTAGCAAGTTCACCATCCCCCCGGCTTGGAAAGCCGAGCAGAATCAAGAGGAACCTGCATTTAATAAAAATTTTTTTTGACATTTATTCATTTTTGAGAGTGAGAGAGACAGAGCATGAGCGGGGGAGGGGCAAAGAGAGAGAGAGGGAGACGCAGAATCCGAAGCAGTCTCCAGGCTGCGAGTTGTCAGCACAGAGCCTGACTCGGGGCTTGAACTCACAAACTGCGAGTTCATGACCTGAGCTGAAGTCGGATGCTTAACTGACTGAGCCACCCAGGCGCCCCAAGAGGAACCTGCATTTTAAAGATAGGAGGAAATAAATAGCTCCAGTGAGTGGAAGTGACTTCACCAAAGGCACATAGCAATTTGCTGGCAAAACGGGTTGCCCAGCAATTTCACTCCTAGGTGTATCCCCAGAAGAACCAAACACAGGGATGGAAAGAGACCCTTTACGTGGATGTTCATAGCTGTGATATTCACAATAATCAAAAGGAAGAGGGTCTTTCAACGGACGTCCATCACCCAATGGGTGGATATGCAAAGTGTGGGGCCGCCATACCGTGGAATGTTATTCAGCCATGAAAATGGAGTTCTGCCACACGGTACAACACGGATGACCCTTGAAAACATAACGCTAAGTGACATAAGCCAGACACCCAGATCGCAAAAGGACAGATATTATGTGATTCCACTTATTTGAAATAGCTAATGTGGGCAGATCCACAGAGACAGAGAGTAGGATAGAAGTTACCAGGGGCTGAGGAGGAGAGAATAAGCAGTTGCTGCTTAATGGATACATCTGTTGGAGGTGATGAGAAAGTTCTGGAAAAGGAAGGTGGTGATGGTTGCACAATAATATGAATGTACATAATGCCACTGAACTGTATACGTAAGAGTGCTTAAAATGCTGGGGTGCCTGGGGTGACTCAGTCAGTTAGGCGTCCTACTTGGGTCATCATCTCCCGGTTCGTGAGTCTGAGCCCTGCATTGGGCTCTGCACTGACAGGGCGGAGCCTGCTTAGGATTCTCGCCATCTCCCTCTCTCTCTGCCCCTCCCTCCCTCGCTCACTCTCTCTCCCAAAGATAAATACATAAACCTTAAAAAGAGAATGGTTAAAATGCTAAATTATATGTATATTTTACCATAATAAAAATAAATTTTTAACATCATTATAAGACCTGGATGCAATTACTGCTGTGCCATTAATTAGGTCCCAGCTCACCTGCCTCCCTGTCTGAAGTGTGTAAGAACCGTCTTCACTCGCTACTGGTTCCTGAATCCTCATGGCCAGTCCTTAGCAGCTACACCTTTCTACCCACATCATGAACAACCCCAGTGATAAAGACCACTAATCGAGCTCCTCCCAGCCTCCACTCGAAGGGTATCGTGCTCAACCCCTCGCTTAACCTTGGAACACCCTTAGGGGCACCTGGGCGGCTCAGTCAGTCAAGCGTCCAATTCTGCTCAGGTCACGGGCTTGTGGTTTGGGGGTTCGAGCCCTGCCTTGGGCTCTGCCCTGACAATGTAGAACCTGCTTGGGATTCTCTTTCTCTGCCCCTCTCCTACTCACATTCCCGCCCCCCTCTCAAAAATAAATAAACTTAAAAAAAAAAAAGAACAAGATAAAACTTGGAACGCCCTCTGACTCAGCCCCCTTCCTCGTGCCCCCATCTGCTCACTGGGTAGCCTGGTAGGCTCGTGTCGCCTTTCTTTTAAATACCTGCCCTACTGGGCTCTTCCCTTTGCGGTTGCCACCCCCCACCCACCCACCCAGCTCACATAACTTCTGCTACAACCACCCAGTTTGCATCTACACCTGTCTGCTCCCTGCTCTGGGCACCCCGCTCAGACCAATCAGCAAATCTGGGAGCTGCACAGAATCTTTGCCTTCACCCTCCTGTGCCGCAGAAATGTTCTTTACACAATCTAACAAAAGTAGGTGCAGTGTCTGCTTGGACACCTCCAGGAATGGGCAACTGAGGATTCTCCGTGGCCCGCAGGGAGAGTGCAAGCTCCTTGGCATGGTGTTTGGGGATCAGACCCCTGCCCACTCCTCCAGCGGCCTCCAGATATTTTCCCCACACACCTTACATCCCAGCCAGCCTGAATGACCTACAGGGCCCAGCACGGACCGCACATTTAACCCTCCATACCTTTTCCTTGCCTGTTCTGCTAGGGATTGCCTTCTCTTGTGAGTCTGAGAATTTTCCCCCTTGTTCTTCAAGTCTCAATTATTTATGTCCTCTGTGAAACCTTCTGTAACACACCCCCCCCCACAGCAGAATAAAAGGTCTGTCTCTCTTTCTCTCCCTTTTTAAATGTTTATTCATTTATTTTTGAGAGACAGAGAGGGAGACACAGAATCTGAAGCAGGCTCCAGGCTCCGAGCCGTCAGCACAGAGCCTGATGTGGGGCTCAAACCCACGAACCGTGAGATCATGACCTGAGCTGAAGTCGGCCATTTAACCGACTGAGCCACCCAGGTGTCCCAAAGGATCCTTCTTTGTGCCACTGCCTCTATAGCCCATTCATTCTCCAGCTCCCCACATTGTGGTCTTGGTGTCTAGGAACTCCCTGAAGACACGTAACATGCCTCATTTCTACAATCCCGAAATGTAGCCAGGGCTGGCATTTAACAATTAGCTCATTTTTATTTAACAAGCAAGTATGGGCTATTGTTGATAGGTATACAGCAGGAACAAAAAAGATATAGCCCTGCCCTCATATAGCTTAACATCTAGCAAAAGGGACTGACCAACCAGCATAGAAATAGACACGTGTCAATGACAAATGTTGATAACTGCTGGGAAGATAGGAGTGCTATGAGAGAAACTAACTGGGGAGCCTACTTTGCACACGTGTTCGATGAATTAACAACTCAAGAATGAATCAATTAAATCACCCAGTCAGGGGTACTTGGGTGGCTCAGTCGGTTGAGCGTCTGACTTTGATTTGAGTCATGCTGTCTTGCTGTTATGGTTCATGAGTTCGAGCCCCTATCCGGCTCATTGCTGTCAGCCCAGAGCCCGCTTGGGATCCTCTGTCCACACCTCTCTCTGCTCCTCCCCCACTCATGCTCCCTCTCTCAAAAATAAATAAAAAACATTAATGAAAAAAATTTTTTAATTAATTTTAAAAATTAATAAAAAATTAAATCACCCAGTCAAAGGATGGTAAAGATCTCTGCTCATATAAGAACCAGTTATAACGTAGTGGTTATGTATGGTTTTAATGGACTTGGGAACCAGGCTACCTGGGTTCATATTCTCCGTGGGCTACATGCTAGCTCTGTGATCTTGGGCAAGTTACTTAACCTTTCTGTGCCTCACCTCACTGATAAAATGTGGGATAATGACAGTACCTCAGTTCACTGGTTATTAATCAGTTTGGTCTGCATAACAAACAATCTCAAAGTCTCAGCGGCTTACGTTTCCCTACGTTCGCTTTCTTTCCCACAAGCTTGCAGGTGAGCGCTGTTTCTGCTGGGCAGGTGAGCTGAGGTTCCACTGAGGATCAGCCGTTGCTGGGTCCTGGCCACCAGATGGGTTCAGGTCAGTTCCAAGTGCTTCCTCAATCTCCATGGACCAGTGACTTCCCAGGTTCTGCCTCTCTCCAAGACAATCACAGGCGCATAGAAGGACAAGCCAACTCCACAAAGCTCAGGAAAGCCGCCATAAGAGTCCCAGAGCAAACACATCATTGGCCAAGGCGAGTCGCGTGACCAAGCCCAATGTCCGCAAGGAGGTGTGTTAGTCTACTCAGGCTGCCAGAACAGAAAACCATCCACCCGAGGGCTGAAACGACAGGAATTTATTCTCTCACAGTACCAGAGGCTGGCTGGAAGTCCCAGATCAAGGTATTAGCAGGGACGGTTTCTGGTTGGCTTGGAGACAGCCACCTTCTCACTATGTCCCCACGTGGCCTTTCCTCTGTGCACACGTGCCCCTGGTGTCTCTTCCTCATTTAACCTTAATTACTTCCTTTCGGTCCCTATCTCCCTTGGGGTTGGGGCTTCAACATACGGATTTGGTGGGGCAGGGTACACAATTCAGTCCACAACAGATGGGAAAATCAAGTCCCCTTACTCCAGCGGGTGCTTCTGCCAAGTCACCTGATAGAGGGCCCAAGAGCACAATTCTGTCGCAGGGAGGAGAAATGGCAGCCATAGCCCAATCTAGCGCAGGTGGTTAGAAGGGCTACACATACGCATTCGTGTGAAATGTTTAAGAGACTTTTGGCATTTAGTAAACTCTAAATAAGCTTGGCTGTTTGTTGCTGCGTGGTTCAGCTAAAATCCCTACCATGTGATGATTTCACCATTGCTTCTGATTGGCTTACAGATCGATGGTTGGTTTCACGGTGTATACGTATGTCAACTTAGCAAAATGCGTCTCTCATACACGCCCCATTCCTTGTGTGTCAATTCTACCTCCATAAAACTGTTTTATAAATAGCCAGCTACCCACCCAGCTAGCTAGGTAACTGGACAGATAGATGTATGCATTTATTAAAAATCAAGGCCCCTAAATGCAGCGTGGCATCCCGGATTCCACCCTGAGACAGAAAAAGGACATGAGTAGAAAAACTGATGAAATCTGAACGAAGTCTCAAGTTTAGTGAACAGATTGTACCAATGCTAATTTCTCAGTTTTGATAAATGTACTGTAATTATATAAGATGTTACTATTACAGGGAAGTGGGTGAAGGGCGTCCAGGAACTCCGTGTATCATCTTCGTAACTTTTCTGTAAATCTGAATTTTATTCCCACCCCCCCCCCAAAACTTAAAAACACAACATCCACATGGCTCCCTGCTGCCTCCTGCAGGGATGAGGAATTTCTGGCACTGAAGCCTTGCCTTTATTTCTTCTGGTTTGCAGGCTAACTGCCAAGATCTGATCACAGATCCCCAGTAGTGAACACACAACAATGTTTGAGTGCAAATGAGAAGTTGAGCCGGAATGAAAAGGGCAAAGTCAGCCAAACACCCGCAGGTGGGAGGCCGCTTCCCTGCACTGGGCAAGGTACACTGTCCAGTAAGGCACCACCAGCTCCACGTGGCTGCTGAGCACTTGAAATGTGGCCAGTCCAAACTGAGGGTAAAGACTTAGCGGGAAAATTAGAATGTAAAATACTTCGTTGGTCATTTTTCCTTTTTATTTTATTTTATTTTATTTTTAATACGAAATTTATTGTCAAATTGGTTTCCATACAACACCCAGTGCTCATCCCAACAGGTGCCCTCCTTGATACCCATCACCAACCCACCCCTCCCTCCCACCCCCCATCAACCCTCAGTTTGTTCTCAGTTTTTAGGAGTCTCATGTTTTGGTTCCCTCGTTGGTCATTTTTCTATCCATCACACGTTGAAATCACGCTGGATGTACTGGATTAGAGAAAATATACTCAAATTGACTTCATATGTTTCTTTTTACGCTTTTTTTTTTTTAAATTTTTTTTTTCAACGTTTATTTATTTTTGGGACAGAGAGAGACAGAGCATGAACGGGGGAGGCGCAGAGAGAGAGGGAGATACAGAATCGGAAGCAGGCTCCAGGCTCTGAGCCATCAGCCCAGAGCCCGACGCGGGGCTCGAACTCACGGACCGCGAGATCGTGACCTGGCTGAAGTCGGACGCTTAACCGACTGCGCCACCCAGGCGCCCCTTCTTTTTACGCTTTTTAACGTGGCTACTAGAACATTTTACGTTGCCTGGGTGGCCTGAATTACATTGCCACTGGAAAGCTCAGCTTCTAGAGGAAAGGAGATGTTGTCAGGGCCAGAGGGCGGTCCTGCCCCGAAGTCTGGAGAGCAGGGTGGGAGCCCAGCTTAGACCCGGAACAGAAGTTCAGGCAGCTGGACAGCCCATGTTTCAACCAGCCCCCAAGCTGTGATGTCGGAGGCCAGCAACGGTAACAGAAAAGCAGCGGGATTTACACAGACATGCAAATCTTACTTTTCTACCTGCAGAGCAGTTAGACTTTGTTTATGATGGCCAGGCTGCCTACGTTAGAAGGGGCAGCCAATCACAACTGCCTACTGAAAAGGCCAGACAGTCTTGAGGCAGCCAACAGCATCCTGGCACGGAGGCTGCCCCAGTGGGGTCTCCCCACAGGAGGATAGGGCCCCACCTGGGTCCACCCAGGCTCAGCAGACCACCAGACACCAGGCACCAGGAGCTCATTCCCTTCTTACTCTCAGTCTGATTGGCCACTACACCTAGGAGGACATGGCCATTAGACCTCAGGAGTCACCCCTGAAGCCCCGAGTTCACAGGGAAAGAGAAGGCTTCTCTTTCTCCAAGTGTTCACACGTAGAATCCCAGGGAAGGATTTTGATAGGCCCAGCTTGAGTCATGTGTCCACTCCCGAGCCAATCACTGTGGCCGTAGCTGGGTCACACAGCCGTAGCTCATAGGATAATATGACTGGCGGCCCCTCCAGAAGCACATGGAGTGAGGGAGGAGTGGGGAGAGAGCAATTCTCCAAGAGGAGGGGGACATGGTTGGTAAAAGGGGAGAAGCAGGACAGGAAACAAAAATTGTAGACAGCCCCTCCACCCTTCAACCCTTACAACCTCAGCACCAGCTTGGGCTGTGTTTCCCCAAGTGTGAAGGCACACTGAGGATTAGCCCTTTGAGAGGTCATTATACCAAAGCCAGAAATGGCACCCAGGAGCCACATCCCCAGGGGGCGTTCTGGGAACCCCCCCTCCCACCTGCCTCATGTGGGTGAGAAGGAGGGAGACCTAAGGATCTGCTTTTCCCCATGACATAAGTTTCCTGAGCTCCACACTGGGCTCTAGACCAGACACTGGGAGCCCACAAGTGCAGAAGGCAGGTTCCCTGTTCTCCAGAACTCAGGATCTGCAGGAGTAGAGTGGGGGGTGGCAAAGGTGTCAGTGGAACCGGCATCAGTCTGGGGGTGGGGGCGGTCCTTGACCCCAGTCCTCCAAGCCTGCCCTACCCTCGGCACCACCTGACAAGAGGGGTGTGGCACATGCATCTGGTACCCAGTGCCGTGTCCCCAGAGCCCACCTCTAATATTAGCTGCAGCTTCAAAGGATGCATCCGTGACGACTCAGACACCTGGAGCTACAGCTTCCTGCCTGGATACCCTGCAGGTGCAACACCTCCTTGGGCAGATGCCGCCCAGAGTCAGAGGACTTGACACTCTCAGGACAGCCCCCAGCCGATGGGGAAGGGAGCCAGGGGGTAAATTCTCAGACTCCCCGTCCCTCAGGTGGGCATGCTGGAAGGCATTCATTCGCCTGTCGCCCATGGCACCCTCAACATGGCACCCTTATGCAGCTTGTCCGCCCTCCCTGTCATTCTGTCCTTGTCCCCTCATGCCTGCTTTCCAGTTAAACCACCTGCACTCAAGTCTTCATTTCAGGATCCGCTTTGGGGGCGGGCTGACCGCTACTAAGATATCCAGGCACTTGCCGGCACCGCAGGGATGCCAAGATGAAATCTTTGCTGTTGACACTAAGAATAATTCCCTACGGAAGGACTTCGTGCCATGGGGCAGCCCCAGGCCACTTTGAGGTGATTCCAGGGAGAGGCCAGGGGACAGCCTTCAGGCCTCCTAGCCCTAAGCCCCCACCCCAGGGTGATTCCCCAGACAACATACACCAGCCTGGCCCTCAGCACAGCCCTACTGAAGCCCCTGGGCGATGGTGGCAGCTTAGCTGCCAAAGCCAAACTCACCCAGAGAAAGTAATTTCCCTTTCTCGACTAATTGCTTTCCGAAGCCTCACCCATCCCTCCCTCTGCTCCTCCTCCTCCTCCTCCTCCTCCTCTTCTCCTTTCTCCACCTCCCAAGGACAAGGACACAGAGATACGGGCCCCCTGGGCCCGGCTTGTCTTCCTCAAAATGAGTTTCTGAGATGTAATCCCGGAGGTGACAGGTAGACTGCAGCCGGCACAGCCCCCAAGGGAAGGATGGCTCTGTGCCGGCACCGGGGACCTTGGCACTCGGGCCTGGCGGGAGAGGGCTCTCCAGCTGGACATGAGCCCTCGCTCACACCCTTCACTCACCTGTTCCTTCACCCCTCACCTCATTCATTTCTTCACTCAGCGGTCCTTCCCTCCCTCTTTCCACCGTTCGGTCACTGGGGCAGAGATGTCTGCATGACCCATCAAAACCCCACCTTCTGCACATCACCCAGACCCTTTGCGTGTGACTTGTGACTTGTTCTGGCCGAAAGGTTGAAAGTGAAAGTAACATGAGTCCTTTCGAGGCTGAGACATCTCAGAGCCCGTGTGCAAACGTTGCTTCTCTCTACCGCTGCTGTGGCAACCGTGGGGACCTCATTTCCAGATATCGCAACCCCAAGATGATAGAGCCTCCGTCAGCCTGAATCCTGAGTGAGTCCTGGACAGAGCATCTCCTGTCCCCTTCCGACCACACTGGATGTAGAAAGTGGGAAACAAACCTTTGTTGTGTCAAGCCTATGGTTTGGTGATTGATTTGTTATGCAGCATAACCTGAACTTCCCTGACTAATACAGTTATTTCCTTACTCCCTTATTTGCTTATTCTCTTGCTCTTCTCCCTCTCCTCTCTTCCCTCCCCCTGTACACGCCAGAGTGTGAAAGCCCAGGCTCCTCCCCCTAGATGTGCCAGGTGGCCACGTTGGGCTGACTGGTGGGAGTAGTTTCTGGAATACCTATAAGATAGACGGAGACCAAGGGCAGAGGCTGGGCATGCACACACATACAGACAGACAGGGTAACCTCCCTGTGACTTGATGAAGTTATCAAAAGAACCTGTCACTGGTCCAGTAGTTGACCCCACGTAACAATTTCTGAGGATACGGTTGATGGCCAAGGAGAAAAAAAAATCGGACTAACATTGTGTGGGAGTGGAGGAGGGTGCTATAGAGTGTCCACTCTGAAGAGCCTCAGAAGTCACCAGAAGTCCCACCACCGTCTCACAGATGAGCAAACTTTGGCTCAGAGAGGTCCAAGGACTTACCCAAGCTCTCATGGTTAGGATATGGGTTAGGGCCCATGATTATTCCCCCAGGGTCCAGAAAACATTTTCCAGAATTATGAATGCCAGAGGCACACTTTCTGGAAACCCTACTAGAGTGTCATATTTAGAGAAAAGTCATCCATGTGCAGAGCGTTACAAATCATTTTAATAAAAGTAGAAGAAATAGAAGACCCAGACCTGCTCAACCAGCCAGCTGAGGAGAACTCAGGATAAATGGCCCCCAAATAAGGGGGAGATAAAAATATCCATGTTTCATCATATGGGTGTGAAGGGTCCAATCTAACACACCTTAAGAAGTAGGTGCTTTGTGGCGGTGTTTCCTTTCCTTTCGTCTTCCTGAACTTGTCCCGTTTTTGTTGAAGCCCAAGGAAGTTGCCCTCACCCCTTCCATGCTGCACAGGGCTCAGGGCTCTCCCAATCCGCCACCAATCGCCTCCCTGCTCCACTTCCGCGTGCTCTCAGGAGATTCCATGATACACCCAGGAGTGGCAGCTGAAGAAACCATGTGCCATGGACCTCACCTTTGACTGAAACACCCCCCTCCATCACCCCATCCTTTTTGCTAAGCTGGCTCCTTCTCAAGCTTCAATACCGAGCTGAGGAGACACCTCCTCCAGGAAGCCTTCCCTGCCCTCCCCAACCCTCAAGGCTGGCCCTCCACAATGCTAGGCGCTCCTTAACAATGTTCCAGCACCTCATGCCTGACACCTCACTTCAGGCCTTGCTGTTTTTTGTGTGCCTGCTTGTGAGTCTTCCTACGGCCGGGAGTGAGTTTCTTGATGGCGAGCAGGGACTGAGTTTTGCTCATTTCTGTGATTAGCCCAGGGCTTGGCCCTTTGGAGGAGCTTTAATAGATATTTGTCGAAAGCATCCACATATGCACGGGAGCATGAATATATGAAGAAATGGTAGATGGAAAAAAATGTGTCCCTGATGGTGAAATTCTGGGCGCCGGGATCTAAGTTGGGGGTGGGTTGGTGTGCTCATGTGCACTGTGGCGGTGACAATGGTGAAGGTGGTGGTGGCGGTGGTAGTGCTGGGGACTGGTGTCGTTCAGTCCCTTCAACCACACCACACAGGTGCGACCCTCCAGCTCTGCGTTTTCCATCTTCGTGGCAATCCTGGGGTTCCATCCTATCTCCAAAGCGCATGCCAGACCCTGTGTTCTGGTTTGGGGTTCATAAAGCCCGGTCCCTGCACTTGGAGGTAATTGAACTTGCTCATGGCAATGGAACAAAGCATTCAAGACACGGCAGAAGCCAGGACATAATGTAGGAGGTGGAGGTAAGAGGACAGTCTTTGGGGGTTCCCTGCCCCCCTCATTAGCAGGCATCTGGGGCTTGCAGCATGACTACGGCTGCCATGAGGCCACACTGCACTGTAGAAGCTGCCTCCGGAATTGATGAGTCTCTTTCCTTTTCCAAGGAGCTTCAGGAACAGGTGGAGTCGGAAGGCCGGGGAGGTGAGGTAGGCTTGGCCACATACTTCCAGAAGAGAAGGTTTCCCAGCTCAGAAGAGCCTCCCATCCCTCTCTGTTTGAGGTCAGCCCTCCATCCCCTGGCCCCTCTGTGAGCAGAACTGGCTGTCCCCGTCTCAGGCCCACCCCCATCCCTGGCCACAACCTCTGTTCAAACCTCAGTCACAGTCCATGCATATTTGATTATGTGTCTACGTGTCTGTCACTCCCACTAGCTCGCCAGGCCCCTTGTTGCAAGCACTATTCCTTAATCACTTGTCACCAGGTGTTTGGTGATCAAAGTTTGATGAATGAATAGATGGATGGATGGATGGATGGATGGATAGACGAGATGAGAGTTGCCCAAGAGACTCATTATAACAGCTACCATTTATGACCCCTTACTATGTGCAAAGTGCATGCTAAGTCCTTTAGACATGCATTTTTGTCATTTAATTCTTACAATGCCCTTATGAGTTAAATAATAAGCCCATTTATGATAAGAGGACAAGAAGACTGAGGTTGAGGCTGTGTGCTCAATGTCACACAGGTGGAAAACATCAAGGCAGAAATTCAAAGCTAAGCAGAGTGAGTGATTCTGGAATCCCTACTCTGAACCACTGTGGGTCACAGCCTCCTTGTGGATATAGTGCCTTTTCCCTGAGCTTTGCTTTATTCATCCATGAAATGGGAATGATAGCACCTGCTTTGCAGGTTGCACATATAAGGGTCCAGCTGGGGCCATTGTGGCTTCCAGGTTCCCAGGGAGTGTGTCTTTCTGGGTTCTCTAGCTTATGCCCATGGGCTACCTCTCCACCTCCCTGAAAGGAAGCTTCCCTGCATTGGCAGAAACCAGTCAAACTGCAATGTTGGGTCCTGCTCCCTGGTCTCCGAGCTTGCCGGGACACCCCTTTTAGCAATGCCTCTCCAACTCTTTCTCTCCTCTGCACTTGCCTCCCCTTAATTCAGGAGGTCATAGATATGGGATGTACACATCTCATTTTTCCACACGCAGCCACAGATCTCCAGCCATGGGAAAGGCGCAGTTGCTCCCGGCATCCACTTGAGCTCTCTCAATGTCAATGGCCTAGGTGCTGCCGGGATCTCCAAGAGATCCAGGCTCAAGGCAGACCCCAAAGCCACTGGCACTGGAGCTCAAATTCCACATTTCTGACTGTTTTGGGGGGCTAGGTGGATTCTTCCAATTTGTCCAGACAAGAAGCTGGCCTAACCCATTTCTATCAGTGTGGGCTTCCTGGAAGAGGAAGGATTTAGATTGATGTTGAAAGGGGGGGGGGGGGAGGCCATGAAGAAGTCTGGTTGGGGGAGTGAAAATGAGGTATTCTGTTGGAAGAGAGAAAAGAAAGAGGTAAAGAAAGGAGGAGAGAGATGAGTTATGTCTGGTCGGCTATGGAAAAGGGGAGGGGCCAACAGCGGCCACCGGGATACTGATGAGAAGCAGCAGGAATCAAAGCAAGGATGGTCAGGGGCGCCTGGGTGGCGCAGTCGGTTAAGCGTCCGACTTCAGCCAGGTCACGATCTCGCGGTCCGTGAGTTCGAGCCCCGCGTCGGGCTCTGGGCTGACGGCTCAGAGCCTGGAGCCTGTTTCCAATTCTGTGTCTCCCTCTCTCTCTGCCCCTCCCCCGTTCATGCTCTGTCTCTCTCTGTCCCAAAAATAAATAAACGTTGAAAAAAAATTAAAAAAAAAAAAAAAAAAGCAAGGATGGTCAGGGGCACCAGAGCAGGGGTGGGGACAAGGGACCTCAGCGGTCAGCAGGCAGGTGATGGTGGAGCCAGCTGTGGGCCCAGAGAATGGCGCTTTCCAGAATGAAACAGCCAAGACCTGGGGAATAAACGGCCTTGCTAATTGGCCATTTTGTTTTTTATGTATTTTTATTAGCAAGATAAAATAACAACTAATCATATAACTGTCCTCTGTCTGGAAAATACATGCTCGTTAACCACTTGAGTGTTCTTGGCTGCTGAATGAGCCACAGCGCTGGACCAGGGCTCAGCAGATGACAGGACTGCAGGAGGCAGGAAAGTCACCCAGCCAGTCTCCTGACCTCATACTCCAGGCAAACGCCACCCCACCAAGGGAGCCCGGGACTTCTGGGGAGGAGGGGCGGCGGTGGCCACAGGGCATGTTCATTTAGCACCCACCTGGGTGGGGTAGAAGAGGGCTGGGCGGGGCTGAAACCAGCCCCTCCCTTGGACCTCGCACAGCCCTGAGTGACACTTCTTGAAGAACCAAGATGTGGACAGCCACCACAGGTCCACCTCCCTCCTCCGCCATTTCCCTCCCTCCAGACATTTCTCTCCTCACCCACGTTAAAATCACAACCAGAGACCAGCCTCTGGGCGCCTGAGTGGCTCAGTCGGTTAAGCGTCCGACTTCAGCTCAGGTCATGATCTCACAGTTCGTGGGTTCAAGCCCCACGTCAGGCTCTATGCCGACTGCTCAGAGCCTGGAGTCTGCTTCGGATTCTGTGTCTCCCTCTCTCTCTGCCCCTCCCCTGCTCGCACTCTCTCTCTCTCTCAAAACTAAACATTAAAAAATTACTACTAATTTAAATTTATAATCAGTACATAAGAATAAAACTACCAGAAACAATAAGGATGAAAGACAATGACTGCATATGAAAAGTAGGCAAGAAATATAGAATGTATTTTTTGGATAAGGAAAGGTATGAAGGACATAGGGTTTTGGGTTGCTTTCTGCTTGTTTGTTTGTTTGTTTGTTTTGGTAAGTGAAAAAAGAAGGTAATTTTGTTCTATGGTACAATAACACTCCAGAATAAGAAAAGAAAAAGATAGGACAAAATCTTGTAGAAAGTTTGTGAAAAAGGAATCTTGAGAAAGGCATTTAACATGTGGTCAAGCTGACTTAGATTGGAATGGACTTATTTAAATTTTAAAAAAGATAATTTTAAGATCAGAAGTATATTGGTACAAAATTAGGATTTTGTTTTCTCTTTATTAAAATCACAAATTTTTAATCTTCATCTTTATATTTTTAAGTCATCTCTACAACCAACAAGTAATCTCTACAACCACAATCTTGAACTCACAATGCCAAGATCAAGAGTTGAACACTCCACCAACAGAGCCAGTCAGGCATCCCGAGTTTACAAAATTTTTAGATTATTGCTCTTAATAAAAAATTGTGAATAAAGTTTTTTACTGTACCTTTAATGTAATCTGCCTAGAAAACAAACGTTCTGTATCTTAGGCATATAATTTCCCATTCTCCACCTCATTCTTGAGAGGTCTTTGATGACTTACGGACAAAAACAAAACCAAACAAAACCTGAGTCTTCTCTATTAAAGAGCCAAGGTTTTTTACAACTATATAACTTTCTGTATTTGCTTTGGAAATCTTGTCACTTTAGTTCTTTAGTTGAATGAGTATTGTTCTGTGGTGACCTGTGACCCCATTTGACCATGTTTTAAATCTTTTGACATTTTTGGGGCACCTGGGTGGCTCAGTCGGTTGAGCATCCAACTTTAGCTCAGGTCATGATATCGCGGTTCGCAGGTTGGAGCCCCATGTTGGGCTCTGTGCTGAAAGCTCGGAGCCTGGAGCCTGCTTCGGATTCTGTGTCTCCCTCTCTCTCTCTCTCCTACCCTACTCACACTCTGTCTCTCTCTCTCTCTCAAAAACAAATAAAGATAAAAAAATTTTAAAAATAAGGAAATCTTTTGACATTTTTAACAAACTTCCCCAAATCAAATTCTGAATGAAATAAAAGGAGATATGTTCACTTACTCAGACTTATTTGGTATGTTAAGTTGCATGGACACATTGTCAAATAAAAAGTAATGTTTAACCTTCTTAGATCATATTTATATGTGATATGTATCATTAAAATAAGTGATTCAGAAATTATATGAAATTCCTAAATATTTCATATGTCCTGGTATGATGTTATCAGTCAAAATTCTAGTTATGATCATAAAGTGTTGCATATCACAAAAACAACCAAATGTATTTGCATCATGGTGTGTGTGAGAGAGAGAACTGTTATCAGACCTTTAGCCATGGCCATTTTTGAACCTTCTCATTCAGTCAGTTACTGTTTTACTCTTGATTCTTCTCTGAAAGTATTCACAATCCACCACAAACAAAAGTGTTCATCTTCAAAGAGATTCATGGAAAAGACCCTGACAATTTCTCTAAAGGGCAGGTACTCTGTAACTTCAAGAGCAAAACACTAAACTGGGAGTAAGAATTTCTAAAACTCTAATGAAAAACTAGTTGATTCATAAAGCTGCTAACCCAAGATTCAGCAAAGCAAGAATTAACTGATGATTATGATTTTTAGATTTCATTTATTTTTATTTTAAGTTTTTTTTTAACATTTACTTATTTTTGAGACAGAGAGAGACAGAGCATGAATGGGGGAGGGTCAGAGAGAGAGGGAGACACAGAATCTGAAACACGCTCCAGGCTCTGAGCTGTCAGCACAGAGCCCGACGTGGGGCTCCAACTCACGGACTGTGAGATCATGACCTGAGCCAAAGTCAGACAACCAACTGAGCCACCGAGGCACCCCTTTTAGATTTCATTTAAAACATTGCTGTTTCAACATTTGTTTTCCAGATTTAAAGAACCCTTTTTCCTTCTCTCTCTTTTTTGAGTGTGTGTGTGTGTGTGTGTGTGTGTGCTTGCACATGGGGGAGGGGCAGAGGAGAGGGAGAGAATCTTAAGCAGGCTCAGAGCCCACAACCCAGCTCGGAGCCCAACTCGGGGCCTGATCTCACGACCTTGAGATCATGACCTGAGCCGAAATCAAGAGTCGGATGCTCAACTGAATGAGCACCCAGGTATCCTCCTCCACTCTTTCAAGCTACCTATAACTTACAGCAATTTGGCAAAGTGTATCTTTGCAACGAAGGTTGAAACATTATCTTTTGCTCCTTACCTGATCCCTCCAGATTTTGGAAACTCTTGTTAAATATTCTTATTTTTCATGACAACGAATGTATTTGCATAAGTCCAATAAGAATCTGTACTTGTAACAGGACACAATTAGACAAGACTCTGGCTTGGCTTCCCAGCCTCGAGAGGCTTTGGAAAGCCCATTCTGGGATTCCTTATGAAACATTCCAGGAAAGTAGAATTAAAAGAGCCTATATAGCTGGTCACTATTCTTGCTGCACTTATGTAAAAAATCAGACCCAGTTTATTGAAACTAGACTTAATTTGCAAACAAATGAGTCTTACTGTGGTTGTCTTTGATAGAAATGGAGATGATGATAGAGAGAAAAAATATGTTTTGGTAACATTCCTCCGTGGATATCAGATTCTAGTGCTGCTCATTGTCTTTGAGGTTTTGCTTTCTACCTGCAAATTGGACTGGCTCCTGAATTCTGCCAGTTTCCTCCGATATTTGGTTAGAACTTTCCAAACGAACATTTCCAATTTTCTCCCACTCTTTTGACTCAGAATCACTATGAAACTAAAAAGTACCCCCTTCCGAAAGCCATGGAAGTTGAACCCGGGCAACTTGACATGAACTTTAGAGAAATCACCACAACAGCTCGTGTGTGGACAATCTTTGTGCCTGTTGCTATGTGGTTGCTCAGAAAGATCACCAGAGACGTTCAAACTGCACACCAGGAAAATGTGTCGGATTGCCACCACTGCCTTCATTCAGTCTGAAGATGCTCCGAACCCAACATCCAGAAATCTCAGTTGGCTCTTCTCCAAACTCAGAAACTGAATTTCTAATTCACTTGAACTATTAACCTTTGTTTCTCTTTTGTTTCCATAGAAATGCCTCTGATTAAGTTACCTGATTGCTCACATCACACAGAGACCTAATTTAGGTGAGAACTCATCAGCAACACCACCTCCTGAAATACAACATCCTCAAGTTCATGCTGTCCTACGTGGCCACAAGGATATGTATTTTCTAACACATCGTGTCATCCCTATGGCCCGTTTGAGTTACTTCATTGGTTAAATCTTGCCTCCTGGGAATTTCTGTTTTGCAGAATTTTTCAACCCTGGGCTACCGTTCTCCTTAAACTCATTGTATTAACCTCTCCAGGGCATCGTGTACACTCGAGGGTTTTAAATGCCTGCCAGCAGCCCCTCACGTGCAGATGGCATCCATCAGGATCGGGGGACTGGATGAAATCAACAACAACCACATGAATGATGAAGACGGTGACTCCCTCGCCCTCCAGCCTGGTGACTCAAATGGATGAAACCACAGAATGTGTGATTCTTCGGCCTGGCTCCATCAGTGATGGTAACCCAGAATGATGTTATATGGTTGGTCAACCTCTAAGCATCCTGAGAAAATGATCAAAAGGCTGGGGGGGGGGGAGCAAAATTGTTAAAATAAGAAACAAATGGAGACTGCCCTTGGAAATTCTCTGAGCAGATGAAGCCAGTTTAGTCGTGCAAATGAAGCTTGACTTAGCTTACTTATAGGGCTAACTTGACCTGGGTCATTTCTTGTGTATGCCTCTGAAAATCATAAGCAAAACTGTTTCCCAAGGTTGATATGAGGCAACCGCCGACCAACTCCTATCATTTAGGAAAATCCTAAACATTAGAACCAGTCTCTGTGAAGAATAAACAGTCCCTGCCTTCACACAATACATGCGGCTTTATAGTCACGTACCCCTGAGCCTCTAGCCGTGTTCTATTTTGAGAGCTCCTGGTTTGCAAACTTTTTGGTGTGTGCACGAAAAACTTTTACCAATTGCTACTTTGCGATTTATTGGCTTTATTTGTGTGATTTCTGAACTTTTGACACCTAGCATACCCCTTGTTTTTAGCCAGACAAGAATCTCACCCAGAGATCCTCTCTCAGTGGCTCTCTTAAGACAGGTACTCTGGAAAGGGGGCCGTAGGAGGAAAGCTGGATCTCCATGGTGACCCTGTCCACTCACCCTCCCATCACTAACTTGGGGGGGAAGGGCTGAGGAGGTTTGGTTGGTGGGGAAGTGGGGCAAGGGAGCCTGGTTACCCAGGCAACTCCCCGAAGGTCCCAGCCGAGGGCTCTGCTCCCACAGGTGGGGGCTGGTGTTGTCATGGAGACTCCCTGGCAGCACAGCCAAGGCTGGAGGCCTGGTCCCCCTCCCAGCCCAGTGGGCACGGGGCACAGGAGGAGAAGGGATCAGGAGCCTCTTGGAATAATGTGGATATCCGAGTGGCAGCTTGCCAGAAAAGAAAGTTCCAGAAGACAGTGTGCTCTCCCCTTTGCTTCTCCTTACCTGCCCCCCAACACACACACACATGCACACACACACACACACACACACACACACACACACAGACTCACAGCCCCTGTTCTTGACCTGTCTCTAGAAATCTGCTGGTGCCCAGCTCTCACCCTGTGGCATATGGTCCTGTCTTCTCCATCACTTCGCCCTTCTCTCTCAGCGATGCTGATCATTTCAGGCACAGAGGCTACCCAAGGGTCGCCATGACAACTAACCAAGCCTTTTGGTCTCCATGGTGACAAGCCCTCAAAGTTATTTTTATTTATTTATTGGGAATTTCAAAGGATTTTTTCACTCGTTTGCCCAGCCTGGTATTTGGGACACTGGGATGGAACCATCATTCTTCTCTGGGCCCTAGGAAAGGAGAATAAGGTCAAGGAATGTCAGAATTGACAGATGAAATATGGCTAAAAGGTGGCTTTGGATACTCCCTTGAAGCAGAGGAAGAGGCCTTTCTGGGTTCTTCTTCAGTCTGCCAGATGCCTGAGGAAGCTCTCAAGGGCCACTTTGCAGCCACCATCCCGAGGGGGCTTCTAAGTGCAGCGTCAGTGGATGGAAGGGTTGACTGGGGCATTCCCTGCCTCACTAAAGAAGAACAGATATAAATTACAGAAATATACAGAGGGACAACAGAATAAAACCAATGACTGAGGAGCATGGAGCAAAGGGGAAAGAAGAGAATGCCAGGCTGGGGAAGAACACAAACATGCAGGCTATTAGGTCCTAACGATATGTGAGAGGTGCCACAAATTTCGCTCTGGGCTGCCTGGCGGCCATAGCAAAGAAGGAAACAAGATTTACACACACACACAGAGAGAGAGAGAGAGAAAGAGAGAGAGAGAGAGTGATGGTTTGGGAGAAGTATTGCATATAGACAGAATGATATGATGCTACTTTCCCAGACGACCTGCTGTCCTCCCTGCTGGCATCTGACCCCATGCCTTCACTTCTTTTTGCCTGTTGGCCCTGACTTGTTAGTTTTCTCTTTTTCCAATAAGCCTATTCCTTAACCCGTGCCATGTGATGTTGTGTAATTTATCCCAAACCTGGGATACGTGATGGAAACCGTCTGACAGAAAAAATACAGACCTGGAGAGGATCCACTTTGCACAGCAACTTAATACCATCTAAAATTGTACCCACTGGGATGTTGTCACTTGCAAATAAGAGCAGACCCCACTTGAAGTGGCTTCACCAAATAGGGGGTTTTTCATTTTACAGAACAAGACATTCTGAATGAAGTAGGATGAATTCTGAGTTTTGCTGGCATCCTCCAGACACCAGTGCCTTTCACCTTGGAGCTGGGCCAATGCCAGTGTGTCTGTCTAGCTTCCTCAATGTGGCCACCAGGGTTCCAGCCAACACATGCAGTGTCTCCAGTAGGGAAAGTGGATTCATCTTCTGTTTCTCATTTTGAGAACACCATTCCATGGGGTGCCCGAGGGGCTCAGTCAGTTAAGCGTTCGACTCCTGACTTCAGCTCAAGTCATGATCTCACTGAAGTCATGAGATCGAGCCTTACTTCAGGCTCTGTGCCAGGCATGGAGCTTGCTTGATATTCTCTCTCTCCCTCTCCCTCTGCCCCTTCCCTATTCCTGCAACCGTGTGTTCTCTCTCTCTCTCTCTCAAAAAAGAAAGAAATAAGGAAAGAAAGAAAGAGACAAAGAAAAAAGAAAGAGAAAGGAAGGAAGAGGAAAAAAGAAAGAAGGAAAGAAAGAAAGAAAGAAAGAAAGAAAGAAAGAAAAAAAGAAAGAGAAAGGAAGGAAAAGGAAGGAAGGAAGGAAGGAAGGAAGGAAGGAAGGAAGGAAGGAAGAAAGAAAAAAGAAAGAAAGAAAGCCATTCCAGGAAGGCCCCAGTGGATACCCCATCATGTGTCCTGGGCCACATCTAGGTCACCTGCTTCCTGTTAACCCAACCCAGGGCAAGGGAGAAGGAGGTGAGTTTGGTCAGACTAACTGGTATGTACGCTGACTGACATGGGGATGTGGAGGAAAGGACCCCAGAACAAAACTGATGATCAGTCCACTGAGGAAGGAAGGGTTTCGGGTAGGTGTCTTAAGTGAGGCTCCCCCAGAAACAAGCCTTGAGATGGAGATTTGTGTGCTAGTGATTTAAGGAAACGTCCTTAAAGGGACTGATAAGGGAACAGGAAAGCCGGACAGAGAAGCTATACGGGAGAGGTCCGGAACGGAAATCACGTCTCAGGGGTTGTCCCAGCTCAAGGCAAGGGAGCAGGACTTTGATTCTCTAACACTCACTGATCATTGGCTGAAGTCTACCTCTGGGGAAACGTGAACTCCAGACGCTTCCAGGTCCCTGCCCACGTGGGCACACCAGCTCAGATAGCCCAGGGGCAGACCTCTGAAGAGAGTCGCAGGGGCAAGCTGGCCTTAGAAGCAATGTGTGCAGAGGGTGAGGGAATCACACGCAGAAATGGCAACAGGGGTGCCAGGGGCATCTGGTCAACCAACCGCGTCCACCACGAAAATGATCTATTCCCTCTCTGGAATGTAAGCACCAGGAGAACAGAGAGCTGGTCTGTCTCATCACTTGCTGCTTTTTTCAGCTCCAGCACAATGCTTGCACACGCCAGCACTCGATAAATATGTGTGACATAGATGGGAAAAAAAAATGTCCCAGAGTCCGGGGCTCAGGGGCAGCCGCGGCTGGGCCTTGGGAACTTACTAGCAGTGGAGCCCATGAGGTGACCTCCAGGCTCACCGTCCTCGAGTTGCTTTTCAGCCTAAAGCCTCTCCTGCCGGGAGGCAGCCCCCAACCCCAGCCCACACGAGAGCTTTCTGGGGTAATCGCTCCGTCTTCATAGGGCTGGGGCAGCCCCTTGGAGAGCTCCCAGCAAGCCAGACCCACCACCGTTACACCCGGATTCAGAGGCACAGAGTGTGGGGGCCGTGCTCAGGAACGGAATGTCCCTACGGGAAACAACACAGTGTTGTTATTCTAAAACAGTGTCAATGAATTCATAGCAAACAATGCAGGTACCTCACCTTCCAAAGGTTTTTACAGACATTACCTCATGCATTTCCCACAACCGCCCCTTGTAGAGAGTGTGACTGTAGCACCATCGTCATCCCCAAAGGAAGGAGGAAGAAAGTGAGGCTCGGGAAAATGAACCCCCTCGTCCGTAAGCAAAGAGCCCCAGGGGGTCAGACCACCTGATGCCAGATCCTGTATCACTCTGCTCCTGTGAATTCCCCGAAGACCTCTTTCCTGGCACTGAGCCCCCTGGAGGACCAGTGACTGGGCATCTGCCTCTTCCATCTGCCTCCTGCGCTAGACCATGAGTCATCGAGAAGAAAGACTATGTCCCTTTGATTGTTGTCTTCCGGGCCGATGCAGTGCCTGTGAGATCGTCATCAGGGGCGTTCACAAATATTCCTTTTCTGTCCCCGTCAGGATACACGGTAAAGTGACACTTTCCTAACCCCCTTGGGGTTAGGTGTGGCCATGTGACTTGTTTTGGCCCATGAAACGGGGGTGGACGTGATATGTGTCATTTCTGAGCGGATGCTTTAAGAGACGGTACGTGTGACGGTGACGTTCAAGAGAGTGGCTGCTCCACCGGCCTGTTTCCCAAAAGGAGGATGACACCGAGCAGAACCCCAGATGGTCTGTGGTGACAAGTAACTTAAGTGAAAAATATGCCTTGTGATCTTACGCCACTGAAATCAGGAGGATGTTTGTTATAGCACCATAAGCTACCATATCCTGACTGATGTGACACATATCAGTAACGACTTAACAAATCTCTATAGACGGAAACAAAGAAGGAAGAGAGAAGAGGGAGGGAGGAAAGGGAGAGGGGAGGGTGGGAGGGATGTGAACAAGGACCCGTGGTCCCCTGTGAGCAGCGAGAGAGAAAGACATTTCTGGATCCCCAGAGGAATCGTCCAGAAATAGATTAGGTAAGAGGGTTCCTGCAGCTTAGACGCCCTCCCCTGCTTTCCCCCAGCCCCACACTCCAGGATTCTGAGGGCCAGAGGATACCAAGGGGAATTTGGGTCCTCCAGGCCCAGGACTCCCTCCCTAGCGATGGAGAGGGCAGCTGAAGCCAGAGTAGACAGACTATTTCCCCCTCCAATTGAAGACGTCTTCGGCCAAATGAATAATTCATTGTAAATGACTTTGAGATGAGTCGAGTCTCCATGTTGCCACCCGATTATATGTACCATAAAAAGCAATGACAGTAATTTATCTCCTTTCTCTTGAGGGGTGGGCCGTGGGGATGGGGCGGAAATACTCGGTGCGTGGCACGGGGTGATGAATCATTCCTCTCAGCGGTTAAGCTGCAAGCTGCTGACACTTTTACTGATTTGGCATTAAATAATTCCAGCCTTGGTCTGGAAGCAGAGAGAGGGGCCGACTTCCCTTCCCGAGGAGGGGCCAAGGGGAGTGGCAGAAGGGGGCCATGGAGCCGTCATGCAGAATAGGGAGGATGGGAGGGGTGGAGGGAGGAAGGGGTGTGAAAATTTGGCCTCATTAGTTCACCCCGAAGTGGTCTTTTCTCTAGGCTACAGGGACACAGGCAGCAGGGACCTGCTGCTCCCCGGAAGCTCCCAGGCTTTCTAACCCTCAGACAGCTAAGAGATGAAAGCTCACAATCCCCCAGTTCTTTCTGTGGAGGGGACCCCAAGAATTTCATAGCAACAGCTGCTTTCTTCCACCGTAGATAGCCGTGGGAGCGAAATACGGTGCCCAGTTAGCAGGAGAAACTGAGGCCCATAGGGAGTCAGCAGTGAGATAAAAGGCACACTATGGAGAGCAGTGAGATGCCACATCCTCCGAAATCCCGACCAGAACTTTCTCCCCAAACCCAAGCTGTCTCTTCGACTCACACACAAAGAAGACAGACGTAATCCCAGAGAAATCTGGAGCCGCTCATACAGGGTATATATTTTTATTTTGACAAAAATATTTTTGTTTTGCACTTTAAATTTTTTTTTTTTCAATGTTTATTTATTTTTGGGACAGAGAGAGACAGAGCATGAACGGGGGAGGGGCAGAGAGAGAGGGAGACACAGAATCGGAAACAGGCTCCAGGCTCCGAGCCATCAGCCCGGAGCCCGACGCGGGGCTCGAACTCACGGACCGCGAGATCGTGACCTGGCTGAAGTCGGACGCTTAACCGACTGCGCCACCCAGGCGCCCCTGTTTTGCACTTTAGAGGCAGGCTGAGGACGCTACGGAAACCAAACTCTGTTCCCATAACAATACATTCACGCCCCACCCTCATCAGTGGCTGACTGCACATTTTCACACAATCCCAGGTCCTACCCTAACCCACCCTCATTTGAGTCAGAGCCTTCAAGGGAGGTGTCTGTTGGCTGACATTTTAAAAAGCTTCCCTAATAGCAGCTTTATATGCAATAGCCCCAAACTGGAAGCCACCCAGACATTCTTCACAAAACAAACCGTGGTACATCCATACTGTGGAATGATGCCCAGCAATAAAAAGGAGCAGACTAGTGACACACACAATAGCTAGCATAGATTTTCAGAGAATTATGCCAAGTGAAAAAAAGGCAATCCCAAAAGGTTATACACCATATGATTCCATTTATATAACGTTCTCCAAATTTCTCCAAAATTATAGAGACAGAGAACAGATCAGTGGTTGCCAAGGGTCAGGGACGAGGTTGGGCGTGGGGGGGGGGTGGGGAGGTGATGGGGTTGGGTTGATGTCATTATAAAAGGGCGACGTGGGGCCTTTGTGCCAATGGAACCGTTCTGGGTCTTGACTGGAGGCGGATATGAAAACCTCTATGTGTGATAATATTGAATAAACACACACAAATTAGTACATGTGAAACTGAAGAAATCTCAGGTTGGTAGATTATATTAATGTCAATTTCCTGGCGTGATATTACGCCACAATTTTGAAATATGTTAACACTGGGACAAACTGGGGAAGGGAACACAGGACCTCTCTGCATTATTTCTCACCACTGCTTACAAATCTACGGTTATGTCAAAACAAAAAGTTTAGGGGCGCCTGGGTGGCTCAGTCAGTAAAGCACCTGACTCGATTTCAGCTCAGGTCATGATCTCACGGTTCATGAGGTTGAGCCCCGGGTTGGGCTCTGTACTGAGAGTGCAGAGCCTGCTTGGGGTTCTTTCTCTCTCCCTCTCTCTCTGCCCCTCCTCCTCTCTCTCTTGCTCTCGAAATAAAAAAACTTAAAAAAAAACCTAACAAGTTTAATTAAAAAAAAATGTTAAGCTAGTGATTCTATTCAACCAGGAATAAGAATGCCCTGCCATATTTAGAGCTTTTTGTAGTCACTGTCCCAATCCATACAGTCCACGCACTTCCCCCTTTCCACGTTCAAGGAGAAAACGCGCTCCCATTCAGGACGTGGGTGTCCGTGCCCGGCCCAGACCTAGCCAGACAATAGACCAGTCCCTCATTGCAAAGCTATGGAAAGGCTGGAACTTTGGACAGGCCCAGGCTCTCCCAGTTCTGCAACTTCGGGCAAAGCACTAAACCTCACCGTCTCTGCAAAGTGGCACCTTCGTTACACCTGCTTTCAAAGGTGGCCGTAGGTCGGAGAAAGGGAGGTGGTAAGCCTGAAAGATGGCAGTTGCTGGGTGACTCTGTCCTCAAGTGTTCGCTAAGAACTTACAAAGCGATCTCCCCTCCCGAATGACGCTCCAGGATTATAGCCCCAGAGGGGAGGTTGGAACTGAATTTGACTAGGATGTATCTGATGTGTTCCCTGCTCATGTTTTACATAAAACAAGGCCTTTCTGTTGATTGCAGCCTTTCCGTAGAGTCTACCGTGCAGACAACCCAGCTGCCCTGCCCCGTGTGTGCAGTCCCCTCCCCGGGCGTGCACGCGAGCACACACACGTAAAGCACACACGCGCACGCACGCGCACACACTCCTGTGCCCCACACGCCTCCTTCCTAAGAAGGACTTGGATTCTGGCGGGGGGAGGGTGGCTGTGGATGCCAAGGCCGCTGGGCGCGTGGATGCCAATCCCTTGCGGAGCCCACGTCCTCACCTGGGCCAGGCGGAGGGAAGCAGAAGAGGCAGCGGGGACGCGGGCTCTTTCATTATTTATGAAGCTTTCGTTATTTCATGTATAAATAATCGATGACTGCAAAGAGTGGCGCACGGCGCCCGTGGAATATTCATGAGCCACGTTCGCGGGGCTGTGGGCTGCCGCCGCGGCCGCAGATGCACAGCACTGCACGCACACTCACACACACACACACACGCTCACGCACGCCCCCAAATAAAACCCGTCGTAATAAAGACTTCAGCTGTCAGGCGGGGAGGGAGGCAGCCTGTGGGTTCGCAGCGCCCAGAGGGTTTGCCCACCTGCTAAGGGCTGGAGCCCAGCCCCCGGCCTGTCGCCTGTCACTTGGAGGGAGGAGGTGTCCCCTGGATGGCCTCGCCAGCTGCGGCTAACCAGGAGGTTCTAGGGGAAAGATCGGGAATCCTCCTCGCAGCCGTGTGTGCCAGTGAGACCCGCCCCCGGGGCCCTCGAGGCGCCTGCTGCACGTGAGAACCCCTGCGTGTTTCCAGTTGTCCTGATCCAAAGAGTGGGGGGGGGACCGGATCTCTGCCCATCTTGGGGCCCCGCCGGGGGAGGGGGGGACAGCGTGGCCCCCAGGCCCGCAAGAGGCTGGCCCTTACTTAACTCTCGGGCCCGCCCCCAGCTCCCATTCCAGGCTGCGACTCCTTTTCATTCTCTGACTTTCAATGCATGCTTTCCTGTTGTTTTTGCTGTTCCTTTTGCTTGAAACACTTTTCCCTTTCCCACCGATGCCCTGCTAGTGCCTACCCGCCCCTCAGGTCTCCCCCTGTAGATGCCAGCTCCTCTGAGTTATCTTCCCTAACCCCCCAAGCTAGGCTAGGCCCCTTCTCAGGGCCTGGGGAACCGGACTCCCCAGTACTTGTTCCATCTGGTTTTAAGGATCTCCTTGTTAACAACCCCCTGTCCTGACACACGCAGGGTTGTAAACTCCGGGGCGATGGCAGGCATTGGCTCCCCACAGACCTCAGTTCGAGCCCAAGCTCCGCCACTGGCTGTGTGTCCTTAGCCGGGTTATTTAACCTCTCTGTGCCTGGATGTCTTCTTCTTTTTTTTTTTTTTTTTTTTTTTTAAATTTTTTTTTTCAACGTTTATTTATTTGTGGGACAGAGAGAGACAGAGCATGAACGGGCGAGGGGCAGAGAGAGAGGGAGACACAGAATCGGAAACAGGCTCCAGGCTCTGAGCCATCAGCCCAGAGCCCGACGCGGGGCTCGAACCCACGGACCGCGAGATCGTGACCTGGCTGAAGTCGGACGCTCAACCGACTGCGCCACCCAGGCGCCCCTCTTCTTCTTTTTTTAATATAATTTATTGTCCAATTGGTTTCCCTACAACACCCAGTGCTCATCCCAACAGGCGCCCTCCTCAATGCTGGTCACCCACTTTCCCCTCTCCCCCATCCCCCATCCGCCCTCGGTTTGTTCTCTGTATTCAAGAGTCCCTTATGCTTTGCCTCCTTCCCTCTCTGTGTGTAACCTTTTTTTCCTTCCCCTTCCCCTCCCCCATGGTCTTCTGTTAAGTTTCTCAAGATCCACATGAGTGGAAACGTATGGATGTCTTCTTCTGTGAACCTGGAATAATACAAACAGGACCAGCCTCATAGGCTCCGGTAGGAGGATTTTAATGCATTCATCCAGCGAGAGTGCTTGGCCCGGCGCCTGCCCAGGGCCCAGTAAGTGGACAGGCCCTCTTGCTCTCTCCGCAATTCCGACAACCCCTAAGTTCTGAAAACCAAAAAGCTTTTCAAAACTCATTTGTCAGCAGAACCTGAACTGAACTGACCTTGGAAGTACTTAAGGTCTTTATCCACTTGCTGGAACGATTCCTACGCGTTTTGCTGCAGAAATACGAAGATGCTGGGGCGTGCCATAATACATAGGACATTACATTTCTAAAATCTGGAAACTCGTCAGACCTGAGATGCGTCTCGCCCCGAAGGTCTCTATGAGGAAGCGTGGACCAGTTGAATCCTCGTGATTCGTATTGTCAGGAGTGTCGTACCCGTGAGCACTGGACAGCCGGCGCCTAGCCTGGCCCACACGGCACCATGCCTGGTGCAGAGCCGCCCTACATCA
The DNA here is from genome assembly GCF_007474595.2 of Lynx canadensis. Lineage (NCBI taxonomy): Eukaryota > Metazoa > Chordata > Mammalia > Carnivora > Felidae > Lynx > Lynx canadensis. The sequence continues at coordinate 8,063,410 of NC_044310.1, read as the reverse complement.
ATACTGGGAGACGGTTGGCAGAGCGACTGGAGTTCGCCCTGGTTCCCTGACTTTCTTGGAGACTGTGTCATCCCATCCCTTCCGTCAGAGCCCCCAGCCCCCGGCCCCTTGCTGTTGTGGCAAGAGCAGGGTTAAGTTAAAACCGTCTCCTGGCCTGAGCACTGGTTTTGCACGGGGAGCGAATCACTCATTCCAAATCCCAGCTGCAGAGTGGTGGGGGGGAGGGGGGAGCTACTGCCTTTGTCCCTGCTCGTGGTTAAGTGGCTCCATTCTTCCAGGAAGGCAGTGGAATGTCCTCTGGCCCTTCCCAGCCCCTCCCGCAGTGGCATCAGAGGAAGAGCCTGGAAGGGAAGGACCCACGAGATGAAATGATGCTGAGCGCTGGTCTGTGCTGGGTCCTAAGGTGTACAGGTGGTGTCGACGCTGGCGACAGTGATGCCTACAGCGGGTATAGACAGACGACGTAGATATGCGTGGACGACGATACAGAGAGATGATGGTAGAAACAGAGACAGAGATATATAGATGGCTGTAGCATATCCCATCATTTTTTTCCATCCTCACCCCAAGCTCACGGGGTGGGAATTGTTAAGGATTAACAGGTCCTAATAAATAAACCCACCACTTCCCCCCGCCCCCGCCGCTGAGTTCAGATCCAATTGAGAGAGATACCCCACAGTTAAAGGTCAAACGCCAGGTCTGAGCACCTACCAAACGCTTAGTTGCAGAAGGTGGCAAGGTGGGGAAAGGCTGAGAGCCTTTATGGAGCCCATTTTGCAAATGGGGAAACTGAGGCAAGTGACCGGAGGACAAGGATTTGAACCCGGTCTGTCTCTACTTCATTCCTCTGCCTTTCCCGTTGTCTCAACAGACCCCAGAAACAAGGGCCCCGGGAACAGAAACATGGGCCTCCAGGAGCCCATGATGAAATGGATCCCCTGTGAAACACCATTAGGAGTTGGGGAGCCTGCAGCTCTGGCCGAAGGCCTCTCCCCAGTCTCCCCCATGTCTCCATCCCTGCTCCTCCCCCCCCACCCCACCCCCTCCCCGTCCTTATTCTCCTCTGTCAGATCAGCATCGCTCATTTCCCTCTGGTTACCGCGCCTGGAGAGGCAGCGCTCCCGGTTTCGTATCTGATCTGCACACCTGAGCCAAGGAAAGGACTCGCTTGCAGAAGCCACTTCTGTCTCCAGCTCATTAAACAGCAGGTACTCTTGTCTGGGTTCACCAGTCCCAAGCCTGATCCATGTCTGACAGCTGGAACAAATCCCAGGAGGGATTCCAACAGCCCCAGCTGCTCTGAACACCTGCGGGGAGGGCAGCCCCCACCCCCCAACCCCACCCCTGCCATCCCGGAGCTGGAAAGCCCAGTCTCCCTCGGAGGCTGCCCTGATTCTGTCTCTCACACACTAGACTTGTGGTCAGTTTATAAAGCAGGCAGAGAAAGCTGCCAGGAGTTCAAGGAATGGAGTCCCAAGTCCAGAGATTAGGCCATGGCTGTTTCCCACCCCCTGCCCCCAAATGGCAAATACGTTCCCTTTAATGAACCAACCCCGTGGTGGCTTTCCAGAATTCCGAGGCTGCACCTGAGCTCAACAGGAAGAGCCCTGTGATTGATTAGGGATGTTCGCCACAGCTGTAGCCCGGGAGACGGTGGTGCTCAGGCCATGTGTTCGCTTTCTCAGCATTTTTGATACCTTTGGTGATGGGTGGCCTTTAAGGGAGGGACCCTGTGATTATGTCCCTCTGGGCTTGGGGGTTCTCGGTATGTGTGTGCGTGCGTGCGTGCACGCGTGTGACTTTGAAAGATACACATTTACAAAGCTGCTCAGAAATCAGCGGCCAGTGAGATCCCTCTCTTCCACACCATATGGGCTGTATGACCTCCGGCAAGCACAGAACCTTCCAGAGCCTCGTTGCCGCATCTACAAACCGAAGGTGAAGCCGCCAGTTGGGACAAGGTTGAATGCATTAAAGCCCTCCCTCGCTTACGGCAATAAAGAATTTAGTTATTTTTAATTGTTACTAAAAAGCCATACGTTCTACAGGCCACAAACCAGCGGTGGCAAGCAGGGGAGGGAGCCTCGGACTTGCTGGTCTCCCGGTCCCAAATAAGTAGGAGAAGCAAGAAATTCAATTTCTCCAGGACGTTGGAACCAAAGGGCTCCCTGTTGCGGGTGAACGCCACAGTCAAAATTCTGCCGGAGATACTGGTGTGGCCCGAGTGGCTCAATCAGTTAAGCAGCCGACTCTTGGTCTCCGCTCAGGTCATGATCTCACGGTTTACGAGTTCAAGCCCCGCATCAGGCTCTGCGCTAATGGTGAAGAGCCTGCTTGGACTTCCCTCTCTCTCTCCCTCTCTCTCTGCCCCTCCCATTTCTCTCCTCTCTCTCCAAATAAGTAAACTTTAAAAAGAAATGTTGCAAGAGCGTGGCATTTCCTCGGGGCAGTAGGTGAAGTCGTTACAGTGGGCTCTGTTTTCTCGGTGGATTCGTCTCCTCTGCTCCGCTCCAACCACACTGTCCCTCTTGCCCTAATCCTCTCTCTGCCGCCCACTCCCTCACTTCCCGCAGGTCTGTTCCAGATGTTACCTTATCAGAGCAGCCTGTCCTGGTCCCCTTTCATAAAACAGCCTCTCCCACCCCATCACTCCCTATCACCCTCATCCTGTCTCACCTTCCCATAGTACATATATCTGTTTCTTGTCTGTCATCCCCCACCCCCATTAGAATATTACTTCCATGAGGTTAGGAATCCTGCCTGTTGTGCGCATTTCTCTATCTCCGGTGCCTAGAACAGGGTCTGACACACAGCAGGGGCTCAGTAGACGTGCACTGAATGAGTGAGCGAGGGTTAGACATTCAATTTTATAGATGAAGAAAATGAGGCTTAGAAAGTTTGAGGATTTGCCCAATTAATCATAGCTTTCTAAAGAGAACTTTCTAGAGAGTCCTCTGGGCCGAGCACTGTGCAGAGCACTTTACATACACTGTCCTCTAACCTCACAGCAACTGTATGAAGTCCTGTCCCCACTTTACAGACGAACACCAGCCCGGGGAGGGGGTGACTGCCCAAAGCACACAGGGGGTCAGCGGGGAAGCCAGGACCTGATGCCGTGCTGGCTGTGTCCTTGCTCCGTGGCCTCTGGAGCCCGGAATCGAGGTCTTCTGACCCCCCCGGTGTCCCCTCCCACCAAGCGAAGCTTTCTGTGTTGGGTGGGTCATTTACTCCACCCCTGTCTTTAGGCGACGCTATATCTAAATCACCAGACAGACTCTTCCCAAATTTTATAAACTCCTTGCTAAGGAAGTTCACCATTTCCCTGGTCTCCCCTGGCCAATGAATGATAATCCTCACTACGGTAAATTCTTCTGTCAGTCTCACCTAAATCCCCTTCGCTTCATATTTGACCTATTTCTTCTCGTCCCACCTTCTACAGAGCTGGGCAAGGCCAGCTTCCAGCATCCAACAAGGAGCCACCACCAAAGTGTTCCGTTGGGAGAGAAGCCCCGGGCTCTGTGCCCCGGCAGGTCACCGCACCCCCGAGAACCTCAGCCCCCCAAGCTGGTGCCGCGTCAGCCCTTGGGGGCCCGCCCACCATGGCGATTTATGGGCTCCGTCGATCTGTAGGCTGTGCCAGAAGACAGGGGGGAGAAGCAAGGGTCAAGAGCAGCTACCATCAGGCTGAGGTGGGGTGGGACAGGGAGAGGAGGCCCACGGGGGACTCAGGGGTCATCAGGAGCATGGGGGAGAGGAGAGGTGTGGGGTGAGGGAGCAGAGACCCAGACACCCCAGATGCCCATAAGGTGGAGACTTAGCCCTAGCTGGAAAGGCAGGGTCCGAGAGGCCACCGCTCTGCTGGGCTGTAGCTGGGGGACAAAGAAGCTCAGAGCCGAGAACAATGAAGACAGAAGGGGGGTGTGGCGTGAAAGTTAGCGCAGAAACCCACCTAGGGAGTTTCTAGTTCTCTTTCTTCCAAAGACAAAAGCGAAATGAAGATGGCACCCGGTGAGAGGGTGAGAGGCGTTTAGTGGAGTTTGTTTCTCTGCAGATGACCCCAGGCCCTGGTTGAAATCACAACCTAAGGGCGCCTGTGTGGCTCAGTCGGTCAAGGTTAAGCATCTGATCCAGTCATGATCTCGCGGTTTGTGAGTTCGAGCCCCACGTCCAGCTCTGTGCTGACAGCTCAGAGCCCGGAGCCTGCTTTGGATTCTGTGTCTCCCTCTCTCTCTGCCCCTCCCCCACTGGTGCTCGCTCGCTCTCTCTCTCTCTCTCTCTCTCAAAAAATAAACATTAAAAAAAATTTTAAAGAAAAGAAAAGAAATCACAACCTAGCGCTAGGCTTCCCCACAAGCTCTCAGTGTAGGAAGCCCCAGCGAGGCCACAGTTACCTGTCCCCCCGCCAGCCCCAGCCAAGGCCACTCTGTCCCTGCTCTGTCCCTCACTCCCTGGTTCCTGTCTTTTTGGCAGCTTCCCAGTTTGTTGCTGGCCTCCCTCACCTTAGATTTTTCTTGCTCGATCCTTCGGGGCCTCCTGTGTCCCTCTCGAGCGATCTTACTCCCCTAGGAGCTACTCTCTCAGTCAGCCTCTCGGCACCTGGCACTTTCTACCCCTTGAGGGCGTCTCTCCCTACTTCCCCCCTTCTGGTGTGTCCCCCTGGGTCTCGCTCTTGTCTTTGGTCCCCCTCCCTCAGCTGGCACTGGCCTGCGTCTCTAACAGGCACCGACCACAGGTGCTCCGACCTGGTCCTGGGTAGTGAGTTCAGGCAGCCTAGGGAGTGGGACATGGGGTCTCCCAGCCAAGAGTTGCTACAGAAGAGGGAGCCCCCCCCCACCCCCGCCATCTCCCCCTGCTGCAGGCAGCCTGGCACAAAGAGGAGGCAGCACCCCTGCTTAGGGCAAACAGAGCAGGCAGCCAGAAGCTCCCTTTCATCGGGAGTGGATCTGGTATTCCAGGCCAAGCCCCGCTGAATGCTTAGGAACTCACGCACACGCACACACACGCACACACACACGCAGCGACACAGAGCACAATAGACCAGCACTGAGCAGTCTTCTTAGCCCGCCGGGCCTCCAAACCAGACTCAAAAATTCACATCTCCTCACAGGCATCGAGGAACCAGAGACACCCTCCGGCCACCCCCAAACCACCCACCAGGGGGATGTCCCCCCTGCCCCTTAGGGTCCCAGAACCCCAGCAGGCAGGAAAGCACTCTGGACATGTCCACCGCCTGCGGAGAAGGACAAGGGCCCCCCGACTTACACCCGCCCGCACCACGGTGACGCCGGCTTCTCCCCCGCAACCACAGAAGCAGGAGGAGGAATGGCTTTCCGGACCAGCCTCTTCAGTCGGAGGAAGAAAAAGCTTTGTTCCCGGTGCACCGTGTTGGCCCAGAAACCTGCCCCTCTCCTCGGGCGGGAACTCAGGGCCACGCAAGCCCATCTGTTTTCAGGCTTCTGTGATCTGTTTCCCACTTCCTTTGTACCCTCCTTGATTTATGGGACTGGGAAAGGCGATCTCTGCTCATTTAACTTACTTTGAAGCTGATTCAAATTGTTTCAATAACAAACTAGCCTGAATAAGAGGCAAAGTTTCCACCTGCTTCCGTGGGGTCTAGTGGTTCTGGCGGGGAGGGCAGCATACCTCCTTTGTGCGGAAATGGTCCCCAGGAACCAGGCAGGAGGGGCATCACCACTGAGCATTATATATACTAATCCTATATATGGACTGGACTACATATGCATTATATACACAATAATCATATACATGCACTACATATGCACCTTATATACACTACGTACACTATATGCTATAGACTGAATGTGTCCCCCCAAAATTCATATGTCGAAATAATCCCCTATGTGATAGTATTAGGGGGTGAGGCCTCTGGGAGGTGATTAGGTCATGAGGGAGGAGATTACAGTATCTGACCCCACCCAGCTTCTCCCCTGCACCTCTGATCGAGGCTTCGCCACCTAGAAATGCCTATACAGGTCCCCCCAGTCAGATATGGGGCAATATGAGCCCCAAGGACCCAGGCCGGAGCCACCCCAACCTATATCCTGGTCATGGCTCTGCCAGCGTTCAGCTCTGTGACCTTAGGCAAGTGGCTTGACATCTCTGAATCACTGTTTCCAGGGCTGACAACAAGGATAATGGTAATTCCCGGTTATGAGGTCACGGACACTATCCCAGGGTTGGGTGAAGACACGGTCGCCAGCAGAGAGACTCAGAGAAGACCTCTCAATGGATGGAAGGGGACTGAGGGCTGCGAATAATGCTTAAGGCCCCTTGGTGACACCCCAACACAGCCATACCCCAACCCAGCAGAGGGGAACAACGGAGAGAGGTGGCTGGAAGGAACCAGAGGACCAGGGCATTTCACGAGCACATGCTGGGAGTCTCAGGCACCACCCCAGGGAGTGAGGTGTAAGCAGTGTGATGTTTCTCTGGCACAGGGCACAAGCTGTCCCCACAGCCAGAAAGTGTGGCCCAGTTAGGAACCTGCTAATAATGACATTCCCTATCAGCTTAGGACGGAAGGAGCAGGTCTCCCTGCCAACTCCAGGCTGCCCCTGGCAGTGGGAGGTCCTGGCACACAGTGCTGGGGGGGGGGGGGCTGTCTGGGCTTGAGGGACAGGGCTGGGCTGTGGGCATGGTCTCAGTGGGTTTGCCAGAGGCTGTTTGGATGGGGGGGCTGGGGCTTCTGAAGGCACCTGAAGGATTTTCAAAGACCCTTGGTCGTGGAAGTGTAGACGTGTCTAGGGCCACAGGACTCAGGATGGGGGATCAGGGCTCAGAGAAGGGACAGGGCTGGGTGGCCCCAGGCCCAGTGAGAGGCAGGGGCTGGGTCTAAAGACGGACTAAGGGGCCGTGAGGAGGGGCTCGGCGAGCAATAGAGGTGGGGGCAGGGGCTCTAGGCAGACAATGGAGGGGGGACCAGAGGGGCCACAGATTGGACCACTGAGGGATCCCGTCAAGGCATCTGGGTCAGTGTGAGAAGTCAGAGCCTCAGGTGGGGGCGGGGCTGTCCGCAGCACCCCTATTTCGCAGGTGCTGGGAGCTACTGTCTGCTGGGGACAGAAGGTGTCTCAGGAGGTGACAGGTGTTTCCCCTTAAAATAACTGTGACAAGGGCTCTTGTCGGGAGACAACAGCTCAGCTCTGCCTCTGTCAGCAGCACCGCTGGCTCCTCAGAGTCCCCCCCACCCCGACACCCCCTCCGGGGCTAGAGCTAAGGCGGTGCCGGGTAGGGTCTGAACCAGGCCTTCTCACCCGCACCCCAACTGCCACCGAGCCGACTGCAATCTTCCTGTCTCCCCTTCTCCTTCTCCTCCCTCCCATACTCAGCTTGATTTTTGTCCCTCAATTCCACCCCCAGAGGTAGACGTCAAGAGGAGTCTGGGCAAAGTTCACCCTCCCCGGTCCCAGGGCCCAGACTCCTCCCTTCTCAGCTGAGGCCTCCATGGAGGCCGGGTCGGCCAAGGACAGAGATGGGAAGGGGGCATCCCTCTGCCTCTCCCCGGCTGGTTTGTGGGGTCCACCCCGCTGGGGCAGAACTCTCCCTGGATGGGCTGTCCATAGGATCAGCCGCCCACCCAGGTACCAGCCAGCCCCAATAAAAAAGGGATAGTCTTGCCTTCTAGAAAATATGGTGGCAGTTCCCCATTGGTAGCCTGCCCGGCCTGTGTGTCTGACGGGTGTGGGAGTGGAGGGATTATCCCCTCTCTGTCACAGCTGCCTCCCTCCCCACGGCCTCCTGACATGTGCTACTGCCATTATTAATAGGCTGCCCGCTGCAGGTGCATTCGTCTGGCTTGGAGCACTCAGCACCCATGGGGGCAGCACTCCGGCTGGGAGCTCCAGCCCCGCTCCCCCTTCCCCATCTCCCAGTATTGGCATATCAAGGCCTTGGGGCAGGAGGGAGCTGAGCCACCCAGCAGGGATGCCCCAGAGGAGCCTCCCACCAGAGGTGAAAGGTTCATTCATTCATTCAACAAACATTTATTGAGCATCAACTGTGAGCATCAACTGGTCTAGGCCTCTGGGTCAGAGCAAACAGACACAGTCTCTGCCCTCGGGGAGCTGACATTCCAGGGGAGGAGACAGACAGGAAGTGAGTAAACTACAAGTAAATGAATGAAATGAAAGGGAAAGCAGATTGGAGTGCCTGAGGCTGCTTTCAACATGGGGGTTAAGAGAGAGCTCTCCCAGGAGGCGACATTTGTGCCGAGACCTAAGTGATGACAGGCAGCCAGGCTTGAGAGGATCTGAAGACAGCGTGTGCCGGGCAGAGGGCAGGGCAAGGGCAAAGGTACAGAGAGGGCAAGTAAGGGCCCGTGTGGCAGGTGGGTGGGGGAGGGGTCACGGGGGGGATGAGAAGTTGGAGAAGGAAGCAGGGGCTAGATCAGGTCCAGGACATGAAGAAGAGGATTTTGGATTTGTTTTGTAGGCAGAATGGGAAGCCACTGGGAGTTTTCAGAGTTTTGTCCTCCTGAGATCACTCTGGGTCACGGGGGAGGAGGAGGCTAGCTGGGCTCTACAGATGCGACGTGGTGGGGGACCGGCCAGCGGGGAGGGGACCGGAGATGCCTCGGATTCAGGGCATATCTCACAGGCTGAGCTGGCCCAGACGTTCTTGGCCTCTGCCACTCCCTCCTCTCCCAGCAAGGATGACAAGCGTGGGAGCCAGCTGTTCGGCGGCTGTGCCCCCCTCTGTTCCTCTGCCTCCCCAGCCTGAAGCTCGCTCCCACCCCCAGCTGGGTCATGAAGCCACGTCTCCCTCCGGTTACCTGGAGGGAAGGAGAGGGGGGACCAGCTCCGGGGAGACTCCACCTCCGCTCCTAGCACCTCCGGGAAGTTCAGCCCATTTTGCAGAGGAGAATGAAGGCACAGGGTACGAGTTATTCTTGGCTTCTGTGTTGGGCCTGGGACTCCCGCTTCCTCCCGGCAGCAGTGGGGGAGCACGGAAGTACCCCACGCCGTGCCGTCCGCAGGCTGCAGACGTCCACGGCCCGTGTGAATTCCAGCTCCACCAGCTACAAGCTGGGTGACCCTGAGAAAATGACTTACCTTGCTGAGCCTTTTCACTTAATTAGGTCCTTCAGTGATTCAGCAAATATTTAGTGAGCACCTACTATGCGTGAGCACTTAGCGTGGATGCTGGGAATGCTGCAGCCAACAAGGGGAATTTACAGTCTCAGAGGGAAGACAGGTAACAAGGCAACAATTACTACCGGGCCTTGGGATCTGCACGAAGGGGCAGAGAGGAGGGGTGAAGCAACGGGTGACCGTCAGGAGGAGGGGGCCTATCTAGAGAAGGTGGTTGTAAGGCTGAAATCACACGTGGGAAGCCCTTGACTCACAGCCTGGCACGTGCTAAGTGCCAGTGCCCGCCAGCCACTATTGCTAGGGACTCAGAGAGGGTGAGGGCATCAGAACGGGCCTTCGGCTCCAAGCCCAGAGCCGGCCAAAGCAGGGCCAAGGGACAGCTGGAGCCGGCTTTCTCTCCTGCCACAGGCTGGATCTCAGAACTGGCCCCTCTTACGGGCAGGCAGGAATAGCCCGGCTCCTGACCCTCAAGTCTGGTGCTCACCCTACTTCCCGGAGTTGGAGAAGGACAGGGGACTCCCAGACCCCTCCTCTGATGGCCAACCGTCTGGGCCCAGACAGTGGGACACGAACAGTGGCTCCTCACTGAGCCGCCCAGGAGGAATCCGTCTCTCTAGGCTCCAGATAGAATTCGCAAGACCTCTGTTGCCCCTGATCATCGAGGGCTGGAAACCCCTCTGAGACCCTTCCTGGGGACAGCTGGACGAAGACACGGGCCCCCTCCCAAAGTGGGATTCAGCCCTGCCTCCTGCCCTTCCCCCCACCCCTTCCTCTAGCCATGCTTTTGCTGCAGTCATAATGATGGTTTATAACCCTCTGTGGGGGGAGAAAGTCCAACAGAGCTCCGGAGCTGGCCCGGTGGCTGCCCTGACCTTCTACCAGACCAGAGGGGAGGGGCTGGCATCTTTTCGGGGTTCAGAGTTGGAACAAGAAGGGACAGCTGGATACCGACCTGGGATGGTCCTCTTCTGTGAGCGCCCCTGCTTCCGGCCCAAGGAACTGACAGGAGAGGTGAATTCAGGCTCCCCTGAGAAACCCCTCCTCCCCCCCCCACACCCAGTCCCGCCTCAGCCCCGTTTCTATCCTCTTCCCCTCTCCCAGCCCTCCCCGACTCCCCTCTTCCCTCCCCCCTGGGGCAAGAGAGAGGCACACAGGCACCTTGAAAATCATCCCGAACTCCCAGGGGGACCCCTGCTCTTTTCTAGGCATCTCCGTTTCCTGAAGACTCCTTTGCTTTTTTTCAAAAAAAAAAAAAAAAGACAGACTTTATTTTTTTAGAGCAGCTCGGGACTTACAGAAATATGGAGGAGAAAGCACAGAGGGTTCCCATATATTCCCCCTCCCCCTGCACACAATTTTCCCTATTATTAACACCTTGCATTCATGTGGTCCTTTACCCTTTGCAGTTCCCAACTTGGGGCCTCAGTGCCCTTCTCTGGTTCTTCCTCACCCCTGCTGTCCAATCTAGTGCTCACCAAACGTCTGATGCAGCAGGTAACTAATGTGCCTCGTGACTAACGCACCAGGTAGACAACGTGCCAGGTGACTGATACAGCAGGTGACTGATGGACCAGGACACTGATGTGAGTACCGCCCTTCCTGGTGCCTGGCCCTGCTTCCCCCTGTGCCCAGCTCATGCTACCTGGCCTCCCAGCCCCTACCCACGTAGAAAGACTGACCGGTGAGAGTACAGGAAGGAGGGGCATTGGCATTCTTGATCTCCAAGGTCTGGCCCCAAATACCTCCTCTGTGAGGCCCCCAGCCAGGTAAGGGACAGTGCTGAGACTGGACGGGACAGAACACGGAGGAAACACTGGCCTCCTTCTGGTCCCTCTGACCTCTCATAAGAAGTTAATAAAATTGCAGGCAAGGATTACCCAGAGGACATGATTTACTCAAGCTAGGGAAAAGCTTTCAATAAGGTCCCTCCATAAAAGGCCATTAAGAGAGTAGAATAACCACAGGCTAAGGGGCAAGTGTTATGGATTCCTGAGTGGTTTAAGCAGAGGAATTAAAGAGGCATTCGGAGCCGAGAGACGTTATTAATAACCACACTGGGCACTTAGAGAGGTTTTTCATCCGAGCAGCTTTGCAAGCACTACCTGCTCAGCGCTCAGGTCTCTGGTGGGCGTGGCAGGAACCAGAGGCTGGGGGATGGGCTCACTCCACCCTTAAGCGGGACTAGTGGATGGGATGGGCTGCGGTCTCAGAGCTCTGGGGTCCCTGAAAGGTCCTGGGTGACACACATTTAGTGCTTAAAGGATGAGCCTCTGGAAGGCAGGGCCAACCCTGGTGGGGGGTGGGGGACATGGGGGTAAGTACTATGTCCAGCCCCCGGGGCTGAGAGGGCATGTGACATTTGTAGGATGTGGGAACAGAGAATCCCCATTTCCCATCCAGAGGCTCCAGAGGGAGAGTTCCCCTGAGGAAGAAAAGGCTACTCCTTGGCCTCCTTCTAGCTCGTCCATGAGGACCCTTCTAGAGCCTGGACATAAGCCTGAAGAAGCCTGGATCTTACCTTGCATTTGGGCTGCCCCATCCCGCCGGGATCTCCTGGATGAACAGTCCAACATCCAAAAGATCCCACCTCCTCCTCCTAACCCCTCTTTTAGGGCTCAGTCCAACAACACCTGCTCCAGGAAGCCCTCCCAGGCCCTTACCTTGACTCTGCCCCTCCACCTTGACTTTGTTCCTATTCTTCACAGGGCAGACAAGGACCCCTACTTCCACAGGTTACCAGCCCAGCAGAGCCCAGACCTAGGTCCAGAGTCACCCCATGCACCCCAGTTTCTGCTCTGGGCCTTCCTAGGCCGGTGTTCCTAGAGACGGGTGGGCACAGAGAGGCCCTCAGAGAACCACCCCGCAGGGCTGAATTCTGAGCAGGACCCCCCCCCCCCGCACCTCTACCCCAGCTCCACCCTTCTGCATCCCTCTCCCCAGAATTTCTCCTCTCTCCTGCTGAAATTAGCACTCCTTTTAAATGTTTTCACACTCTCAAATCGTTCCTTAAGTGTGCATATTAACTGGGAAAAGGACTGCCTTCGCTATTTCACCCAGCCTCACATTAATCTCCACACAACCCCATCACACTTAATACGCCTGGCCCTCTCGGCTCAGCCTCGTTAAACTTCAGGGCAACTCCAGAACAGTCCCTGGTGCCCACGGCTTCGCGGCTGCAGAGGGATGGATGCCACCTGGAGGGATGAGAGTGGGGGACCCTGCCCTTCTGGGCTTGACATCCACAGGCAGAGACCCCAGGGAAGCTGCCTGCCTTGGCCACCCTCCTTCTCTGTAGGAGAGGAAGCTGAGAGTCTGAGAAGTAATGTCACTTGCCCGAGCTGAGGCCAAGATTTGAACCCTGAGCGTTCTGGGCTTCGAAGCCCAAGCCCTTGGCCACCACGCTGGACTCCTCAAGAAGTGCCTTGTGGAAAGAAGGTGATGGGCGGGAGGTAGTCCAGTGATGTGCTTTGGCCACCTGCTGACTATGTGACCTTAGGCAAGGACGACTGAGGGATAAGAGCAGATTTTTATTTAGAGCTCTTCATGTATGATAACCCTCATCACAACCCTACGAGGTAGATACTGTTACCACCATTCTACAGATAAGGAAGTTGATGCACAGAGAGGTTGAATAACTTGCCCAAGGACGAACAGCTAATACATAGCAGAGCCAGAACTCAACGCCAAGGAGTCTGTCCTCTTGACCTCACATTGGAATGTCCCCTCAGTAACGACAGGGGAAGCCCATCATGACTCCACTCTTCCAGGTGGACTCCCAACCGCTGACACCTGGAAACTTCTTGTTCTGAGTCCAGTGTAACTTTCAGCTCAGACTGCATTTTTAGAGCCCGCACAACCTCTCATTCGGCCAAGTGAAAATGTCAAAGAGCAAGGACCCCCCCCCCACCCCCTGGCTCTGCCCTGCACCCCACCCAGCCAATCACTACTTGCTGAGAGCCCCAGAGGGCAATGGTCATCTGGCACCTCGCTGTGTGTGGCTTCATCCTGATAACTCCTTACTAGAATTCATTGGACTTTTCCACCAGGATGGGCCTCCCCCTTGGCAGGTCGGGAACACCCTCTCTGAATCAGCCTCCGTCTAGTAGGCAAGTCAGGGCAATGTCCAGGGGGTTCAGGCCCTGGTACTCCTGTCCCCACAAGGAACATGCCAACCGGACAGGTGACCCAGAAACAGTCCCTTTCTCCCAGGCCCCTCTGCCACTGACAAATGTTCCAGAATCCCCACTGTCAGGCTAGAGATCCAGCCTCCAGAATCTGCAGCCTGTCCCTCCCTCTGCCCCTAATGAGGGTACTCAGGCCAGTTGCCGCTCACAGGGACAGGAGATTCCTGCATTTGCTCCAAAGCCTGAGGGCGGGAAGGAGGTGGGGGAGAGGTGGGCCAGTTGGGGGTGGGGGATGTGTAGCCGGGTCAGGAGCACGGGTCTTCACTCTCTCACTGGGATACAGCAGTCCTGGGGCCTCCCTGATGTGATTTACCAGACAATGACAACCTTTAATGTCTGCTCGGCTATCATCTCCTTTATCTTAATACAATCTTTTCCTGTTGAACTCTCCAGAGTCCCAACTGCTATTTTCAATGGAGGGATTTTTTTTTTTTTTATATTACGACTTGATACTGTGATTACTGCAGAGCCCTCAGTCTTTGTGGAGGGGAAATTAATAAGTTTTTCTTAAGCACTCGGCACGGGCACTGCATACTGATGAGGCCGGGCCAGCTCCCCCCATGGCAGGAGTCAATTATCGACGTGGCCTCTCGCCTGCTGGGACCCAGCTGTTCCCACGTCTGCAGGGAGCTAGCCGGTCAGCAGGTGCCGGCTCTGGTGGCCGCGCTTCTGGCCAGTGCTGGACATCCCACGAGGGGTCAGGGGTCCACCCTGCTCCCTTCCCGTCTGTGTCTTGGGGCAGGAATTATAGATGGTGAATCCCGGAACTAGAAGAGACCTTTTCCTCCTATATTACAGATGGAGGGACTGAGGTCAAGCAGGACGTGACCTGCCTCCATTGCAGACCGCTAGTGGCAGAGCTGAGGCTACGCCTCCCAGATGACATCCAGGTCTTCTGACTGGCTTCCCTCCCGGGAGGAGGTGTTCTCTCTTTCAGGCTGGCCACGACCCTCCCCCCGCCCCCTGCCGCCTTGCTGCCTCTGTCCAGTTCTAACTGGGCAGAAGGATTGACGGGGGAGGTCTCTTGCCCCCACAGGGAGAGCAGATGGAAACACAGCCCTATCCCCACCAAACCCTGCCCGGCTCCCGGCACCAGTCATGCCTGGCTAAGCCGAGGGAAGGTCTCCCTAGAGCATCCTGCCAGCCAGCTGCCTACTCGGGCAGGCAAGCGTGGCAATGAACGAACAAAACAAACACCACTCCCTTCTCCCCTGACCAAGGCCATCCACTCAGCGGAGCTTGTCCCAGCTGCCCTGGGGTGGGGGGGGAGGGGAGGGGCTAGGCTGACACCACTGACCCAAGGCTAGGACAGTCTTGGCAATAACGGTCCTTGGGCCTGGAGGAACCAGGAGACCTGAACATGGTCTCAGGATTGGCCTGGAAAGTAGGAGAAAGCTGCTAGGTTGGCTCTGAGAAGACAGCCCCCTCCTAGCTCTCCACTCAGACGCGATGCTGCAGAGCAGTGTCGGGTGCAGAGGTGGGGAGTCAGGCCAGAGAGCAGGAGAAGACGGTCTGGTGATCACAAGGAAGCTTTGCCCCTCCCAGGATGGCTGTAAAAATGACAGCAGTCAAAGGAAGCCCAAGCGGGAGGCTCGAAACCATCCTCTAGAAGTGGGGACCGGGGCTTCTCTGGCTGTAGGGCGGCACATTCTGGTCCTGATGTCCTTGCTCCGCCCACAATGGGCTCAGATCACCAGGCTTCAACTTCCGTTCAGCTTCTGAGCTGTGTAGTCTTACATCGCTAAGGTTGCAGAATGAAGAGTCTGGGCCCCGTTGCCTACAGACGTCACCTGGGAGTAGAGCTGAGAAGGGAGACACACAAGATCTGGAGAAGGAAAGCGCCAGGATCCAAAGTCATCCTGTTACAAGGCCTGAGGCACATGGGGTGTGGGGGGGGGGGTGAGGTTCTCATGGACCTTTCATGAATGCACGCATTCACGCATTCATTCAACAAACAGAGCACCTGAGAAGCTCCCTGTCCTCCAGCATTCATGCCCTAGAGCCGGAAGGTGGCCGTGAAACAGGGAACTGCATAAAATGGCTTCATCTAGGAGATGAGATAGAGGGGTGGGAGGTGTGGCAGCAATAAGGGATGGGGGCTCTTGGCCCCATGCAGTGGTGACCCAGGAAATGGGAAGGTCTACCCTTCCCAATGAGCTGTGGCTCCACAACTCTCTGCAGTGGAGACACATAAGGATTCTCCCCCTACTTGGGGTGCCTGGGTGGCTCAGTTGGTTAAGCATCCAACCCTTCATCTTGGCCCAGGTCACGATCTTGTGGCTCGTGGGTTCGAGCCCTGCTTCAAGCTCTGCGTTGGTGGTATAGAGCCTGCTTGGGATTCTCTCTCTCCCTTTCTCTCTGCCCCTCCCCTTCTCTCTCTCTCTCTTTCTCTCAAAATAAATACATAAATATTAAAAAAAAAAAAGATTAAGAATTCTACTCCCCTTGCCACCAGAGGAGGCAGCAGACAGGTCCCAAGCAGACACGGTGATGAGCAGGAAAGGGCCTGGGCCACCAGTGGGGAAGCTACAAGAGCTTGGGCAGGCACCTGTCGGGGAGAGGGGAGGGAGCAGACACTGGGGCTGATCTCTGACAATAGAGTGACAGCACATTACTCTTCCAAGTAAATTAAACCCATTTATCACTGTAATTAGCAGAACCGTTCAGCAGGCCTCCGTCCGGGCTATTGTTACGTTGGCACAGGTGCGCCCTTCCCCATGGACTGGGTGACATCCCTACATCTGACCGTCAAGGGAAGGCTTGGGGGCTAGTCGCAAGGCTCATCAGGAAGAGAATGGAGACTGAGGCCCAGAGTTCTCTGAAAAGGGGAGAGGCCCCTGTCTCTTCCACATGGTTCCTTATGGCCTTTTTTTTTTTAGCATCTTTATTGACGAATGATTGATATACAAAAACTATACATATTTAACGTGCACAACTTGGTGACTTTAAGGTGCGTCTGTGTTTTGTTTTGTTTTGTTTTTTTTGTTTTAATTTACATCCAAGTTAGTTAGCATATGGTGCAACAATGATTTCAGGAGTAGATTCCTTAGTGCCCCTGACCCATTTAGCCCATCCCCCCTCCCACACCCCCTCCAGTAACCCTCTGTTTGTTCTCCATATTTAAGTCCCCCTCCCTGTTTTTATATTACTTTTGCTTCCCTTCCCTTATGTTCATCTGTTTTATATCTTAAAGTCCTCATATGAGTGAAGTCATATGATATTTGTCTTTCTCTAATTTCACTTAGCATAATACCCTCTAGTTCCAGCCACATAGTTGCAAATGGCAAGATTCCATTCTTTTTGATTGCCAAATAATACTCCCTTGTATATATATACCACATCTTCTTTACCCATTCATCCATCGATGGACATTTGGGCTCTTTCCATACTTTGGCTATTGTCCATGTGCTGCTATAAACATCGGGGTGCATATGTCCCTGTGGCCTCTTTGGAGGCTATGTTCCACCAGCACATAAGCACCCTGATGTTGGGACACGGTTTGCCTGGCTCACCACTATAGCCAGCCCCAGCATCTAGAAGAGTCCCTGGTGCATAGTAGGTGCTAGAAAAGTATTTGTTGGATGGATACATGCGTGTGTGCATGCATTTGTACAAACTGATCACGCTGCTTGTGACACTTTTCATTTTGCCTAGCTAATTCTCGGCTCTTTTGGGTCTCAGCTTAGAGGTCATCTTTTCCCTGAGAAGCCTTCCTGTCCCCCACGGTAGAGGTTAAGTACGTCCTGTGTGTACCTGGAGTGTATGTTAAGTAACATACAACACTACAATTGCTTGGGGGCTTTTAAGTCTATTTATCTTTTATTTTTCATTTTATTTATGGGTTGATTGATTGATTGATTGATTTTAGAGAGGGATAGAGAGCAAGCAGGGGAGGGGCAGAGGGAGAGGGAGACAGAATCCCAAGGAAGCTCTGCACTGTCAGTGTAGAATCAGATGCGGGGCGCGAACTCACAAACCGTGAGATCATGACCTGCACTGAAACCAAGAGTCGGACGCTTAACCCACTGAGCCACCCAGGCGCCCCTCCAATGGCTTGTTTATGCATCTCTCCCTTACACGCCCCCCCCAACAAGACTAACTGCTCCATGACAGCAGAGGCTGCGTCTGGCTCACCGTGGTCTGTATCTCCAAGGCCTAGCCCAGGCTTCCCACGTAGAGGTGCTCAAATATTTTCTGAATGAATGAGTCAGTGAATCAATGAATGAGGAACACCAAAGCCGCTGATGGGCTGCTGAGTCTCACGTGCTCTCTTCTGGCTTCCAGTAAATGTGAGCAGCAGCAGCGGACAGAGGAGGGGAGGCAGAGCCTGAGGCCACAGCTCTGGCCGCCGGGGCTCCATTTCCAGCTCTTCGCATCTCCCCAGACTTATTCTTTAATCGTGGAGATGCTGAGCCCACAGACCAGAGCCTCTTGGTCTCCGGAGGGATCATCCTGTCGGGACACCCCAGTCTCCATGAGACTCTTGGCAAGACATCCCCAGCGCCCTCTACGGGGCCCCACCCCTCAGCACCCCAGAAAGCCACAAGGCCACGCTGGGGGCTCCCTCTAGCGGCAGACAGGCCATGTGATTCAGCTAGGGTTTGACCTTGTGCCTGGGATGGGCCACCTGGGAGGAGGAGGTGGCCTCGGGGAATGGATGATGTTCACCCTTTGATGGTGAGAGCACAGGAAAGTGCTCGGGAACCCAGAAGATGCCGCCCAGATGTAAGTGGGAGCAGGGGAGATGGTACAAGGTAGGGCTGCAGGAGGGTTTGCTGAGCCTCTAGGAGTGGGTGGGCTGGAGAAGGAGAGGCAGGGACCAGGAGCTGAAACCCCGTCTTCAAGAGGTCATGTGAGAGGTGGTGTGGGGAGGGCGCCCTCTGCCTGAGGAGTGTCTCTGTGGGCTCAGTGGGGGCCCTTTGGAGCCAGCACAGCGAGTGAACCTATTTCTGTTACCTTACCTCTCTGAGCCTCAGTTTCTTCACCAGCAAAATGGGACGACGATGCCTCCCTGGCAGGTGCGGATCTTACATGAGACAGAGCAGGTGAAGCTCCTGCCACATCACTAGTACTCCATGTTCATCAGACCCAGTAAACCCCCCACCAACCCACAGACAACTGAACTGGGAACCCCATTTAGGCCCTGCTCCTTGACATGGACACCCTCCAGACAATCCCCTAGGCGCCATCATTTTTCTTCTTCCCCAAACTGAAAGTCACGCTCACGATGATGTTGGGTAAACGGTCCTGACCCATGACCTTTCTGAGCAAGACCTGAGGAACTTTTCACCTGGCTGAGCCCTTTAGGGATAGCATCTCCCCATGCAGGTGGGAAAGTTACTGGCCAAAGAAGAGAAGGACCAAGACTTTCCTGGGACCCCACAGTTCAACGGATGTCAGTTACCTCTGCAGCCTAATCTTCCGATTTCCTCGGAGCAACCACCCAGGCTCTAGGTAGTCCCGGTGACGCTGTCAATCAAGTGCCCTGGGCAATAGTGATTGGTCCAAGTGTGGTCATGTGACCCAAGCAAAGCCAATTGGATCCCTTACCAGAATATAAGCTGCCAGAGGGTAGAACGTTTGCAGGAAATTAGTACGTGTCCCATGGTAGGGGCTCCATGAATATTCACTAAGTGTATGGATCTGATAGAGTTGCCAAGTGGGGATGTGGGAGTGCTGGTGTGCACTTGGTCCCGGACCCCAAGAGAACGGGTCAGGATTACCCATGGTCTATACACATCTTAATGTATTAGGAATAGCTGAGGGGCACCTGGGTGGCTCAGTCGGTTAAGCGTCTGGCTCTTGATTTCTCTCAGGTCATGATCTCACGGTTTGTGAGTTCGGGTCCCACATGGGGCTCTGCACTGATAGTGTGGATGGAACCTGCTGGGGATTCTCTCTCCCTCCCTCTGCTCCTCCCCCACTCACACCCCCTCTGTTCCTCTCAAAGTAAATAAACTTAAAAAAAAAAAAAAAGGAATAGGTGAGTCCTCCTGGCAGAAGAACTAGGAAAAGCGCCCCTCTGGGCCAACACTGCTTTGTATATCAGGAGACAGAGCTTGGCAAGCAGAGTGTCGGGTATATTTCAGCTCCCACCCAGCCTCTTAGCTGGGAGCCTTGGAGCCGTGCCCACACTGCCAGCATATGCAGCCCCCCCCCCCACCTCCCTACCACGAGGACAGAAGAGATCACTGCTGGTGAATGAGGTCCAGAGGCAGACAGACTGAGCCCTGATGATGTCATTTGATCCCTGGATCCACCCCTGGACCCCCCCAGTCACTGGAATCAAAAGAGCCCCTCTTAAGTCGGGTTTCTATAACTTGCTACCGAAATGTCCCGAGCAAGACGTCCATCCAAGTTTTGGCCTTACAATTGCTGAGATCTTCAGGTATGTGGATACAGTCCCTCAAACCCCATCCTTCCGCATGGACGGGAAGGGCACCAAGCCAAGAATAACTGTGGTATTTAGGAACCGGGTCATGAGCCAAAGAACTGGATGGGATTTCTAGCTCTGCCACGTGGTCCCTGGTGCTGGCTGGCCCGAATTTGGACCCCAGCTCCATCGCTTACAACTTCTGTTACCTGAGACAATTACTCGATCTCACCGGACTTTAGATTCCTCATCCGCAAAATGGGAATAATAGTAGTACCTACTTCCCAGAGCTGTTGGGATGCAATGAGTTAAACGGGTGGAGCTCGTTGAGTGTAACTGGCTCATGGCAAGTCCACGTAGAAAGTAGATGTCAGCTGCTAGTGTTATTACTAACTACGGACTCTTGAAGAAGTCGCCTTCCCCATCCGTAGAATGGGAACAAGAATCCCAAACGCAGAAGGTGGCTCCGAAGGTTCCGTGGCGTAAATAAAGCCATGGGTGCAGGGCTTCGCACACAGTAGGTGCTCAGTTAATGCTAGTTGAATCCGACTCTTTGGCTGCTTCGCTGAAACCTTTAGGGGAGTTCTCCTGCCCGAGCCGAGCGGAAACAAGCCGGCCCTTAGCTGGAAGCCCAGCAATGAGGAAATAAATCCTCATGCATATTATTTCTGAACAAAAGTCCTCCTGGGACACGACTTGCTGGGAGCCTTCTTGCTCTGCGGCCAGCACACAGCAGAGACCGCAACGCCTCCCCTCTGGCTCCCTCCCTCGTTCCATCACTGCTCAGCTTGCAGGGGCAAGAGCCGGGGAGAGGAAAGGAAATGGAAAAGTCTTTGACTTGTTGGGAACCTAACGGCACCTGGCAAACACCAGGTGTCCTGAGGCCCACCCAGTCCATCAAATCACCCACCGGCTTCTCTGCCATAGCTTCTCTGCTGTTTCTTGTAATTAGTCTGTCTGCACGTTTAGGGCAGCCCGGGGCGGAGTGGGATGTGGGGACAGGAGCATCTGAGGCTGCGGCCGAGCAAAACAGAAGGGAACCCACTGGGAAGACGACCCCTCCCTGGATGAGGAGCAGAGGGGACCGATGCCCTGACACCCTGGGTGGAGATATGGCCTTCCACAGAGCCCATTTGTGGTGGCTGAGGGGTCCGCCCGCCTCTGACGCCACAGGATAAGCCAGGACCCGCTTCTAGCCGGCCTCGGCCATTTACTAACTGTGTGATTGAAACGGCAAAGGGGAGAGAGGGAGGGCGGGGCTGAATTTCCCCATCTGTAAAGTGGGCACACTCACCAAGTCTCCATGAGACATGGCGAAGACACCATGAATCAGAGGTGTGGACATCATCCAGAAACGAACAGCTTTCCCTGCCTTTGGGGGAAGTTTATCCTTCGGGGGAGCTCCAAGCTTTGAGCTTCCTGGCTGGCTCGCCTCCTAGTTCACGTCTGGGGGACATGAAGTTGATTCTCTATTTGGGAGATGAAGAATCAGACTGAGAGAGGGGAAGGTGGCATTGTTAAAGTCAAGCCCAAGAGAGGCGGCCCCGAGGACGAGGAGCAGCCGTGTAAGGCAGGGGGTCAGGCCCGAGCCCTGCCACCTTTGGCCGTGTCATCTTTGGCAGGTCGCTTGGCCTCTCTAGGCCTCGGTTTCCTTATCCGTAAAGTGGGCGGGTAATGATAATACATCGCTAATACAGTCCATAGCAGTTAAGAAACGTTCCCAATAATACCTAAAACACACTGGTGATGGTCTCCGTGACAGACCCGGCTCGAAGTGCAGTTCTCATCACTCTTGTTCTCATCAGCAAGCAAAGGACTCCCCTCTTCTTTCCCATTTCTGGTGAGAGCTAGATTTTCAAGCTCCTCTGTCTGCTCCCCTGCTGCTGCTTGATTTCTTTCTCTCACAGAAACACCCTCCAGAAAGCTCCTTCCCTGAGCCTCTCTGTAGATAATAAGACAGCCCATATAGGAGCAGAATTGCAGCCTCCAGGCTCGGAGGTGGCCCGGGAGAAGGGAGGGCGGTTTGGTGCCCTTTCTAGTCCCTTCTCCGAGCCTCGGATCATGTTTTCCGTCTGAGAGCATGAGGCTGGAATCCAACGTCAGCTCGGAAAGGGGGCAGGAATGCAAGTGAGCGGCCGGGAAATCCTATAAAAAGGCTCCCTCGGTTTCCCTAATTTTCAGAGATGATGATTTATAGAGACATCTATCTTCCAGCCGAAGTCTACTTCCGAGGACTTGAGCCGTCATCGATGTAAAACTAATGAAAGGTTTATGAGTTACCGAGCTCCCGGTACTATAGATAAACTCCCTTTCATGCCACGTTACAGCCCATCATCCGTGCTGCGGCTGCGGGCCTTTGAAGCAGAGAGCAGACCTCAGAGGTGGATCATTTTATTTATTTTTATTTTATTTTTTTATGTTTATTTTTGAGAGAGAGAGAGAGAGAGACAGAGCATGAGCGGGAGAGGAGCAGAGAGAGAGAGAGACACAGGATCCGAAACAGGCTCCAGGCTCTGAGCTGTCAGCACAGAGCCCGACGCGGGGCCCAAACCCACAAACCGCGAGATCATGACCTGAGCCGAAGTCGGACGCTCAACCGACTGAGCCACCCGGGTGCCCCAGAGGTGGATCGTTTTAATCCTCCCCTCTAAAGAGCAGAGTCTGCTCTTGCCTCCGCTGGTCCCAGCCCCGGCAGCGGGGAGGGAGGGGGCCAGGTTGGCAGGAGAACTGGGGACCAGCAGAGACCTCAAGGTGTCACAAAGACGTCCTGGGGATGGACGGTGCCTACAATGTGAACGCACTAACTGTATTCTTAAAAAATGGTTAAAATGGTAAGTTTTATATTATGTGTATTTTACCACAATGTTTTAAGTTTATTTATTTATTTTGAGATAGAGCACCAGCAGGGGAGGGGCGGAGAGAGAATCCCAAGCTGGCTCCACACTACCCGTGCAGAGCCCGATGCAGGGCTCGAACCCACAAACTGTGAGATCATGACCCGAGCTGAAATCAAGAGTCAGATGCTTAACCGACTGAGCCACCCAGGCGTCCCTATTTTACCACAATTCTTAAAAAAAAAAAAAAAAAAAAAAAGCCATAACCCTTTGGCCTGGCTGCTGCCTCAGTGCTCCCTAGAGTCTGGAAGATCCGTTTTCTGAACACAGGGACAAAGCTACTCTGAGGCCTCGGGGCCTGGAGAACCTTCTAGATGTCTAACCTCCGTCTCTCTCGCTGCACTGTGAACCCCCACCTCTGTCTGATGAACCGTGGCTTCACAGATGCAATAAATATAAGGTTAGCAGGATGGGCTGTGGAGGTAGGACCCGGCTCTGCCACTTAAGGGCTGGGTGGCTTTGGGCAAGCCTACTTACCCTCTCTGTGCTTCAGTTTTCTCATCTGTAAAATGGGGACACAGCAACCCCACAGAGAGGCTGTAAGAGGTTAGCCCTTTTACTGTGCTCAGTACTCACCTAACACACAGTCAGTACTCCATAAAGCTGGGGTCGTTGCTTCCCCTGTGCTCCAACTGTGCTCCAATAGCATCGTCCTTTGGTATGAAAGAGAAAGCAAGGCAGGGGTGCAGCAAGCAGAGGGTGAGGTGTGTGGGGAAACACAGGATGGTGACAGAGTTTCAAGTGGGTGTGCGGCAAGGGTCTGCCTTCCTGACTGCAGGTACTCATGTCAAGATTTCCCAAACAGAGTCATGGGCACACCTACATCACAATCTTTAGGGGCTGGCCACTCTGGGGGGGGGGGGCAGGGACAACGACCCCAGGGACCCCCAGTAGCCATGCTGTCAGCAGTGCTTGTCTGGAGTATAGAGGAAGCTGCCAGCCTTCATGATTGACTGTGACTTCTGAGGCCGGTTCCCAAAAACCATGGCAGTTCCTGCCTCATTCTCTTTCGTATCACTCACTCTGGGAGAAGCCACCACCATAGGGGGAGGAACTGAGGCCTCCTGAGGCCAATAACCAGCACACGGGAGTGAGCCATGTCAGAAACGGTCTTCCAGCCCCGGTCAAGCCTTCGGATGACCACAGCCCAGGCTGACCTCCTGACTGCAACCTCAAGAGAGACCCCGAGTGAGCTTGCTCCTGAAATCCTGACCCGCAGAAACTGGGAGGGATCTCAGGTGTGGATATTTGTCATTATTTTAAGCTTCCAGGTTTAGGGATACTCTGTTGTGAGGTGATGGGTCACTCACAGAGGTGACTCTGTGTCAGGTAGGAGGGAGATGGGCGGGCGGCACCAGGGGTCTCCACCTGGGGTGTGGAGCTGAGAGAAGACATCCCCGTGTACCTTCTCCACGCACTTTAAGTGAAGACCACTGCTGTGTTCTGCTGTTTTCAAAAACACCATGCTTGGCACAAAAACAGACACAGACCAATGGAATAGAATAGAAACCCCAGAACTAGACCCACAAACGTATGGCCAACTCATCTTTGACAAAGCAGGAAAGAACATCCAATGGAAAAAAGACAGTCTCTTTAACAAATGGTGCTGGGAGAACTGGACAGCAACATGCAGAAGGTTGAAACTAGACCACTTTCTTACACCATTCACAAAAATAAACTCAAAATGGATAAAGGACCTGAATGTGAGACAGGAAACCATCAAAACCTTAGAGGAGAAAGCAGGAAAAGACCTCTCTGACCTCAGCCGTAGCAATCTCTTACTCGACACATCCCCAAAGGCAAGGGAATTAAAAGCAAAATGAATTACTGGGACCTTATGAAGATAAAAAGCTTCTGCACAGCAAAGGAAACAACCAACAAAACTAAAAGGCAACCAACGGAATGGGAAAAGATATTTGCAAATGACATATCGGACAAAGGGCTAGTATCCAAAATCTATAAAGAGCTCACCAAACTCCACACCCGAAAAACAAATAACCCAGTGAAGAAATGGGCAGAAAACATGAATAGACACTTCTCTAAAGAAGACATCCAGATGGCCAACAGACACATGAAAAGATGTTCAATGTCGCTCCTTATCAGGGAAATACAAATCAAAACCACACTCAGATATCACCTCATGCCAGTCAGAGTGGCCAAAATGAACAAATCAGGAGACTATAGATGCTGGAGAGGATGTGGAGAAACGGGAACCCTCTTGCACTGTTGGTGGGAATGCAAATTGGTGCAGCCGCTCTGGAAAGCAGTGTGGAGGTTCCTCAGAAAATTAAAAATAGACCTACCCTATGACCCAGCAATAGCACTGCTAGGAATTTACCCAAGGGATACAGGAGTACTGATGCATAGGGGCACTTGTACCCCAATGTTTATAGCAGCATTCTCAACAATAGCCAAATTATGGAAAGAGCCTAAATGTCCATCAACTGATGAATGGATAAAGAAATTGTGGTTTATATACACAATGGAATACTACATGGCAATGAGAAAGAACGAAATATGGCCCTTTGTAGCAACGTGGATGGAACTGGAGAGTGTGATGCTAAGTGAAATAAGCCATACAGAAAAAGACAGATACCATATGGTTTCACTCTTATGTGGATCCTAAGAAACTTAACAGAAACCCATCAGGGAGGGGAAGGAAAAAAAAAAAAAGAGGTTAGAGTGGGAGAGAGCCAAAGCATAAGAGACTCTTAAAAACTGAGAACAAACTGAGGGTTGATGGGGAGTGGGGGGGAGGGGAGGGTGGGTGATGGGTATTGAGGAGGGCACCTTTTGGGATGAGCACTGGGTGTTGTATGGAAACCAATTTGACAATAAATTTCATATATTAAAAAAAAAAAAAAAAAAAAAAAAAAAAAAAAACAAAAAAACACCATGCTCTCCCTACCTCTGTGCCTTGAATAGGCTGCTTTCTCTGCCTGGAATGCCCTTTCTGCTCCTCTCATCTCCATCCCTTCCTCCTCACTTTCTTTTTCCTCCCGAGAGGAACTCCTGCTCAGCCTGCGAGACCCAGCTCAAACATGCCCTCTTCTGTGACAGCCTTCCCAGTCTCGCGTGGACCGTTTTTGTCACCCTTTGTTGGCACCCCCGTGATAACGTCTATTTTCATGGACTCCTGAGCGGGGGCTGAGCTGCAAGGATTGGTTCCATAAACTCTGGGATTTAGAACTCACCTTTCATTAATCAACCCGGCCCTTCCTGCCTGTTCACTGGCAGCCAGGGGTGCTCCATGTCAGGATGTTGAGTGAGTAAATGAACGAAAGAGCAAGCGTCAAAGGCAGCCTTGGGCAGGAAGACGGGAGCCATATGAAGGCAGGAGGAGGGCATGTGTGTGTCCCTGTCACCCTCCTTTCCTGAACCTTGTCCTTCCTTACCCATTGTTCCCTGTGCCCCCACAGGCAGCCCTCCAGAGTCCCTTCCCTTCATCCAAACCCGGAGGGGAGATGTGCCGCAGTCAGACAAGTCTGATTTCCAAAACAGGTTTAAAGGTCTTTTCCCAGAGACCCTGAGCTCATTTCTTCTTCCTCCGTCTCTGAAGTTTCAAGGCAGCAATTCGGATCTCAAACGTTCAGAACAGGGGTGCAGCCAAGTTCTTTATTACACAGAATGAATTTGTTATGTGGGGATTCTTTGGCCTGAAGGATTGCTTAATGTCCTTATGTCACACAGCATCCCAGCCTGGCCGGTGCTCGGAGGCAGGAGAGTTGTCTTGCTCACCTGCTGAGCGAGAGGAAGGCCGGGGCGGGGGGCGGGGGGGGGCACTGAGATCGGGGAGGGGTCACCTGCAGACTCAAGTCTCACGGCTGGCCATTCCTACTTATTGAGTGCCCAGTGAAATCGAATGCCAGAGAAAAAAGTCATTTGTCTGAAGCCACACGGCAGGAAGTGGCAGAGCTGAGATCTACTCTCAGGCCTATCTGACTTCAAAGACCCCTGCCCTTGACCATTAGGCCTCATGGCTTCAGGCTGACCAACCCTTCCAGGGGTACGCAGCTCCCAGCCCATCCAGGCGGGGCTGATGGGATTTGAGAAGGCCCGAGACAGAGGCCAAAGGAAGTGACAGCCTGAAGTGGAGGTTCCCAGGTCCCTGACCCCTGCAGGCTTCTCGAGCTCCCAGAACTGGGGAGTCTGTAGCTTCCTGCCTGGCTGAATTCTGCTCCCGCTGGAGGGACAGCAGGGTGGATTGCCATGTCTGGTTGTGGGGCTTATCTTTTGAAACTCTGCAGTGCATGTGGAAACATGTGAACCAAAGGAAGTGAAGGAAAGATTAAACAGGGAAAGGATTGAAATCTACAGGGCTCCCTGTGCTCTGCAGAGCCTCCCCTGCAAGCACTGCTGTGATCGCTCTATTAGACAGCCGGCTGGCCGCCAGCTCTGGTGGTGAGAAGGGCTGGGACCCCACCCCAGCCCTCGAGTCACCGAGAGAGAGTAGCGTATTCAAGGCTCGGGATGGGAAAGGCAGGGTATGGGAAGCAGTGAAACACACAAGTAGGTTTCACTTGAATAAAAATCAGGTCGTCCCTCAGCTCCACACCCCACATGGAGACCCCTGGTGCTGCCCCCCCACCTGTATTATTCTCCCTCCCACCTCCCACCATCTCCCTCCCACCAGTATTATTATCCATCGCTGCGCAACAGAGTACCCCCAAACCTGGCAGCTTAAAACAATAACAAATATCTATACTATGATCCCTCCCCATTTCCGGGGGTCAGGGATTCAGGAGCAAGCTCACTCGGGGTCTCTCTGGAAGTTGCAGTCAAGACATCAGCCGGGGCTGTGGTCATCTGAAGGCTTGACCGGGGCTGGAGGACCTGCTTCCAAGATGGCTCACTCCCATGTGCTCGTTGTTGGCCTCAGGAGGCCTCAGTTCCTCCCCCCCATGGTGGTGCCTTCCCCAGAGTGAGCGATGAGAGAGAGCGAGGCAAAAGCTGCCGCCGTTTTTATGAACTGGCTTCAGAAATCACGTGCAGGGGCGCCTGGGTGGTTCAGTCAGTTAAGCGTCTGACTTCGGCTCAGGTCATGATCTTGTGGTCCGTGGGTTCGAGCCTCGCATGGGGCTCTGTGCTGACAGCCTGGAGCCTGTTTTGGATTCTGTGTCTCCCTCTCTTCCTGCCCCTCCCCTGCTCACATCCTATCTCTTTCTGTCTCTCAGAAATAAATAAACGTTGAAAAATAATTAAAACAAACAAAAAAAGAAGTCACATGCAGCCATGTCTGCATTATCTTACTGGATCCTCGGATCAGTCCTATTCAGTATGAAAGAAGGCCACACAAGGGTGTGAATACCAGGAATTGAGGGTTCTCGGGGACACCTCCATGGACGGCCCTGGTCAGGACAGAATTTCAGGGAAGCAAACAGACGCCCAAGAAGACTCTCCCGTCACTTTCCATGAGGCTTTTCAAGGTGTCTTCCAAAAGTGACTTGTCATGTGGATGTGGTATATAGGGCAGGACTGATGCTGACCTTCCACGGGGAAGGGGTCAGGTGGGTCAGGAGGATCATCTGTGTCTCTCAAATCGTGCCAGCCCATAGGACTGAGCCCACCCTTGGCCATTGTCCAACTGCCCATGTGGCTTCTGGAGTGCTTACCTTCAAAGCAGCCCTGTAAATGTACCCTCCGGCAAATCCCAGAGACACTGCCAGTTGGACACCCCCAAATGGCAGGGACCAGAAGGGCCACTGAGATCCACGCAGGGGTCTGGGATCTACTCAGAGTTTAGTGTGGCCGTTGGGGCGAGTCTCCATATGCCCAGCCCAGGTCCTGGGCTGCTCAGACCCGCCTGCCCCTCAGGCTGTGCAGGCCGTGTGTAATTGGAATGCCAGGCGGCACCTGCCGACAATTTTATCACACTCTGTATAATGTGTAAATACCATTAAGTTAGACAGATTTTCTCATTAATTCTCGGTCCCAGTGACAGACTAGGAATTAACACAATTGATTTTCCAGTCCCTACTCATTATCAATCATCCCCCAGAACTTAGTCACATTTCATCTGTTCCACCTGGGCCCCAGCATCTATTTGGAAGCTTCAACATATATTAAACTAATAAAGACCAATGGGCACTGCTGTGGCAGGCCCGGAAACTGGTGGGGATGAGCAAAGAAACAAATCTGAGGCAAAAAAGTTGCTTCCGGGGCTTCTAGATGGAAGAACGGACAAAGCATTTGAAGGCACAGTCCTGTCCCCTAGGGTGCTGGCATTGGCCAGTGGGTGCTCAGGCAAGGGTGTCAGTAACTGTATCAGTGATGAATTGCTGTGTGACAAACCACTCCAAAACTTAGTGGCTTAGAATTACTGTTTACTTGCTTGTGATTCTGTGGGTGTCTTGGGCTGCTTCTTCTCGGACTCCCTCGTGTTCAATCAGCTGGTGGCTGGGATGGCCAGAGGGCCTAAAACTGGCCTCGCACACACATCTGGTGGTTGGTGCTGGCTTGTCAGCTGGATGGTCTGGGGACCTCAGCTGCGATAGTTCATCTCCACTTCATGTGGCTTCTCACCCTTCAGGAGGCTGGGTCTGACTCCTTCACCTGGTGGCCTCGGGGTAGTCCCCCGTGGAGGAGGGCAAAAGCTGCAAGGCCTGTCAGAGACTAGGCTAGGAAGCATTACGTCCACCATATTGTATTGGCCAAAGGAAGTCAAAGACCGACCCAGGTTCAAGGGGATGGGAAAGAGACTCTGCCTCTTGACAAGAAGACTGGAGAGTAGGCACATTGCAAACGGGCATGCCACGGGGAGAAGGGGGGCTTGTTGCATACAGGGCACTGTAGTCATCAATCTGGAAGCAGCCCCTAGCGCCCTCCTCCAATGAGCAGTGTCTTTCTCATCCTTCATACCAAGAGGAGGTGGCTTTCATTCAAGACCTGACATTGGTACCCATCAAAGCGGGAGAGAAATGTGCATTTCAGCAACCTGACAGCAACCACATCAGACACTGAGTCAAGGGACAAGAGGTGGAGGGAGGAGATAACCTATGTCAAATTCTTACTTCTGCCTCAGTCTGACTTCACTGCCACCTGGAAGCTTCTAGACGATTTCACCCCAAAGCTGAGTAGTATGTATTCAGAAATTGCCAACTAATTTTAATATTAGCAACAGCACACACACTTACAGAGTCAAATCTTTTGCAGGGGCGCCTGGGTGGCTCAGTTGGTTAAGAGTCCAACTCTTGATTTCAGCTCAGGTCATGGTCTCACAGTTTGCAAGTTCAAGCCCCGCATCGGGCTCCTCACTGTTAACTTGAGATTCTCTCTCTCTGCCTCTCTCTCTCAAAAGTAAAGAAAATAAACTTTAAAAAAATCTTTTGCAAACAAGTGCATGTTGCATATCATGCACTCATCCCAAATCCAAGTCAAAGCCAATCATGGAGTATCCACTGCTTTCTACTACCTCTGGGTGTCTGGGTGGCTCAGTTGGCTAAGCCACTGGCTCTTGGTGTCGGCTCAGGTCATGATCTCACGCTTCCTGGGATGCAGCCCCATGTCAGACTCTGTGATGACAGTGAAAAGCCTCCTTGGGATTCTCTCTCTCCCCCTCTCTCTGCCCCTCCTCCTGCCTCTCTCTCTCTCTCTCTCTCTCTCTCTCTCTCTCAAAATAAATAAGCTTTAAAAATAAATTTACAAAAAAAAGTATATTCAAAGGGAACATGCCTTAAAGAGGCCCATCTGCCCAGCCCAAGTCCCAGACATGGGAAATGACTTAGGCACGGTCACTGCCTTCAGGGCTTTTGGATCAGGAGTCCCTGGTTGGGGACAAGGAGATGGTTTTCCAACTTCCCAGGTTTCCTCTCCATACTAAGCCTTTTGAGTGTTGTCCCTACGGCAAAACCCTGTGCTCCAGAGAGCACCCGTTTTGCCACACCAGATCTGAGAAAAGGGGAAGGGATGGATAGGGATAAGTGTGTAGGGGGGCAGAGGAGTCTGGGGGAGGCATAAAGAGCCACCAGAGGTAAGCAAGGCTTTGGGGACTCTGGCCAGATTCCTTCCATTTTCTCCTGAACGATGTTCCTCATCCAACCCCTTATCACTCAGGGGTTGGGGGCAAGCTGCTGGATGGTGGATGGTGTATTCACGCTGCTGTGGAAGGCAGTGAGGTGGGGAGGGGCCGGAGGGCATTAAGAAACATTCCAAAGGCCCTTCCTGAGAGATTCCTGGAGAACAAAGTGGGGCGAGGGGGCGAGACCTCCCTCAGCTCTGGTATTCTGTAAGCTCACGCACTCACCTAGAATCATCACTAGATAATAATTGTCTTTATGGAAACCATTTCAAATGAATTCTAATGTGCTTTAATTATGTGACTTTTTTAGAAGTTCTGCTACAGGGAGGTGAAATAGGTTTGGAATATTAAGTAGTAAGAGGTTACAGAGGGCATCTCTGCCTCGTGGGCACCTCCCCAGTTAATTAGAGGCCTAATACCCATCAGGTAAAGGGGGTGTGGCAGGACAGGGTCTCCCGCACCCCCATCAGTGATGACGTTCTCTCTTCTTTCATCAAACTCATCGGGATGGCCCAGGGAAGTGGCCGGCTGGGGGCCTGAGCTCACCTGCAATCAGCCCCTGGCCCCAGCTGGGAGAGGAGACGGGCACAGAACAGAGATGGCCAGAGGCAAGGCAATAGGGGCATGCGTCCATCTCTACCCCGTCTCTGCCCCTGCTACCCCACTGACGTGGCCCCATCTCTGAGCTTCTGAGGTTTGAGGGCCAGCAGAGCATACAAAGTTTCCCCTCACTCTTTAGTAAGTGTAAGACTTCCTTTGGCGTAAGACTCCTTAGTCTTACCTCGTGGGTCTGAGCAGAGCTGGGCAGCCAGTGACACGCAGGACCCAATCCCTCTAGGAGCTGCTCCCCCGCGTCCTTAATTTTCTCACACAGCCCCTCAGGCTGCCCTCCCAGGGCAGCAGCCCAGAGGCTGGACATCTCTCTT
The DNA here is from genome assembly GCF_007474595.2 of Lynx canadensis. Taxonomy (NCBI): domain Eukaryota; kingdom Metazoa; phylum Chordata; class Mammalia; order Carnivora; family Felidae; genus Lynx; species Lynx canadensis. Next base: position 8,031,906 of record NC_044310.1, on the reverse strand, counting down.
CTTGTGGGTCTGTCCATCCCTGGTGACGGGCAGGTCTTATTTTCCCCCTCTGTGAGCCCTCCTCAGTTATGCGCTTGTGTTTCGGCAGGGCCCTTTGGGAAATACAATGCCTTCATCCAGAAGACTGACTGATGGTGGGATTCAAGGCACCGGGCAGGTTGCTGCAGAGCAATTTCTGTGCAGCAGAGCCTCTGAGCTCCCATTAAGTCAGAGCCACGGTGACCTGATGCAAGAGGATGTCCCCGCAAAGCAGCACGCTGCTGTCAGAGCTTGGGTTAAACTCAAGAAATGTGCTCAGCAGCAGGTCAACGAATGAATAGATGAATGAATGAATGAGCGAACGAACGAATGAATCCCAAATAAGAATAGGACTCAAGACCTTGATCCCATCAGCCCTTGACCTTATCCAACCTCCCAAATTCTGGGAGTCAAGGCAGAAGGCCAAGGGTGGCCCTTTGCCTAACGTCAGCCAAAGGTCCAGTCCAAGCAGGGCACCTAGGAGACATGGAGTCACCCCCCTCCCAGAACCAGTCCTCAGCACTTGCTAGCCCTGGGCACTCAGGGCAGGGAGAGGAGGTCCTTCCGTGCACCCATTCTACCCCAAGCAGCAAATCCCACCGAAGTGCAAGCTTCCGGAAAGAGCCTGAAATAGACGCAGATTCTGTCCCCGTTTCTCCGTTCCCCCTCCTGCACTTAAGTGCCTATTAGGGACAAAGGGATGGGAACAGAGGACAATAACATCTGTTTTTCCAACAAGTAGTGACAATGCGGATCTGGGGGTGGAGCTCACGTCAGCACTGGGCCCAGATGCAGCCCTGCAGCTGCGGAAGCAACTGGCACTTGATCATTTCTCAGAGATTATCTCCCAATCAGCAGCTCCTCGCCTGTTTGTTATCCCCACCCGGGGAGCCATTGCCGCTCCCCCGCTCTCCGCTCTCCGCTCTCCGCAGGGTCAGGCCTGCCGCTCTACTTGCGTTTTGTCTCTGACGTGGGCGTTTCAGGAGCAACCTGGAAGCCACAATCCTCCAATGCCACCCCTGCCTTCTAGAGGCTGGGATCGAGGTTGGCGGCATGGCTGGGGAGAGCACTGGACTCGGAGTCACAGGACCTGCCTTCCAATCCTGGCTGGGCCACTGGCTCTGCCACCTTGGGTGGCTGTATCTGCCCGGGGACATCGGGAGCAAGGTGCTTAATCTTGCCGCAGGAGCCTCGGCTGCCTCAGCTACAAAATCGGAACCGTTTTAACTCCATCGTGGAGTCGCCATAACTCTCAAAGGCGAGAACACACGTTATGTGAGCCTCTCCCGGCTCAGACAGCAAAAGGGTGGAGAACAAGGCTGGTGAGACCCTGCAGTGTGGGTCTCCTTAGATGATATTGTCCGGCGTGAAGATGATGCCTCCCGAATTCGCGGGAGCCATGCATCTGATCCCGATGGGAGGGATGGCGGAGACAATCTCTGGGGTCAGACAGCACCACGCACAGAATCATCCAGCCCCTTGCCAAACAGTGGGAACCCCGAGACCCTCCCCTCCCTCTGCCAGGCCCCTTGACCCTACCTCTTCTACCTCTCCTCCAGCACCCAGGGTGGCCAGCATGTGCAGGGGGAGCTCGTGGCAGCCGGTGAGGGGAGGGAAGCGAGGGGAGAGGCAGGAAGGAGAAGGGGAGGGAAGACGACAGACAGGCAGCTGTGGTTCTTGGGTGGCGCAGTCGGTTAAGCGTCCGACTTCAGCCAGGTCACGATCTCGCGGTCCGTGAGTTCGAGCCCCGCGTCAGGCTCTGGGCTGATGGCTCAGAGCCTGGAGCCTGTTTCGGATTCTGTGTCTCCCTCTCTCTCTGCCCCTCCCCCGTTCATGCTCTGTCTCTCTCTGTCCCAAAAATAAATAAACGTTAAAAAATAAAATAAAGAGATTTAAACTCAAAATGAGATTTATTAAAAAAAAAAAAAAACCATCATGTGTTGTCCCCCCCCTTCACACGAAAGTTTTGAAAATGAGATTTTTAACCAAACGAGAGCCACATTCAGAGTCAGAGAAGGGCCAAGGCAGGTCTGCCATTCCGTGGCCTTGTGACCTTGAACAAGTCACGGAACCGTTCAGCCTGTGGAGCCAGCCGAGGCCACACCTCTCAGGGCTGCGGGGGGGGGGGGGGGAGGGCGGGCTGAGAGGTGCATGGAGAAGGGCCTTGGTGAATGCCACCCAGCTTCCTGGACTCGGAGGAGGGAGACTCTCACTCTGACCACGGTCAGGCGGGGTGAACGGTCTGCTGTTACCCCCACCTCTCCTTCAACTTCTCCATCTCGGGACACACCCCAGGACGTGAATGCGAGGACACCCTCCCCACAGAGCCCGGGAAGGGGCTGGAGAATAATATAACGGTCCGCCAGGCAGCCAGTGGAGGTTCCAAGGCAGGGCCCGGCTTCTCCAGGGGGACGCCCCCTCCTGGGGAAGCAGGTGTCCCAGCGCTGCCTAAGCGCGCTGAGCCGCAGCCACCCGATGGCCCGGGGGGTCACAGACTACACAGCCCGCTTCCCCACTTGACTAACTCGGTTATCTTTGCTCTTCACCGTCCCCGCCTCGCCCCTTCTTGGAGAAAGAATGTCTCTTCTCAGCACAGCAGCCCGCCCCTGTGCCTAACCTCTGTTCTGAGCTGGCAAGATAACGGACGGTTCCATCTCCCTGCCTCTGCCCGCAGTTCTGGGCTCTCATTTGCTCACAGCCCCCGTGGCCTCTTTTTATCCTCTCTGGAATTGCACGGAGATTGGTTATCTGGTAATTGAGATTGTTTTACAAGGTGTCGCTCATTGCATCAGGTTCCATTAATTTTCGGTTCTTCCTGAATACCCAGAATAATAACTACCCTGCTGGTGAGGGGGCAGAGGGCAGGTATCCTCCCCCCCCCAACGTACACAAGTGCACACACACATTCGCACACACTTACACATGAGCAAATGTTTGTAATTTAATGGCGACCCTGGTAAAACAGACTTCAGATATTTCCTGGATGTTCTTCCCTTGTTGAACTTTGACGGGAGCTCAAGGAGAGATGTTACCTCTCTCCACGGTACATTTGGGGGAAAGGACCCCCTTAAAGGGGTTACATAGCGTGGCTGAGCACGCCTGGTAGGCAAGCGATACAGCCTGGACTTGACTAAACTCAGTGCCGCCAGACTCCACGAGTGATACAAGGAGCGCCTGTTTGTCTGTCTTTCCTCTGGGATTGTGCAATTCCTGAGGATAGGACTGGGTCTATCCCCCAGAGCCTAGCCCAGGGTGTAACACAGTTTGTAGGTGCTCAATTAATTGTGAGTGACTGGCTTGCCCCGCAGCCGCCTACAGGTGGCGCCAGAGAAGACCAGCGGTCAGAAGCCCGAGCGAAAAAGGTTCGCGTCAACAGTGAACTGGTGTTCCGGGTCTGGAGCAATTAATCTCTGCCACCCTCATTCCTCCCCACACCCTTTGGGCCCCTATTATGGCACCTGCGACAGCATGAGAATAACTTACCCACGTGTGCTGTCTCCACCCGCTCACCTGAGTCCTTAAAGAGCAGGGAGGGGGGCGCCCCATTTATCATCAGTCCTGAGACACAGCCGGCCAGAGCAGGCTCAGTAAAGGTCCTCGGCCAGAGAAGCGTCAACCGGAAAGCCCTGGTTGGTGACAGTTGGTGACAGTGGTGACCTCCGACCCCGTTGGCATCTCTCTGGAATCCGGCCTTCCAGGGGCCCTAGTGCGGTCTCCCATCTCCTAACACAGGGCTGTTCCTGGGCTTCATCTCTCAAGGCCATTCATCTTGATTAGGTATTGGCAGCCCTGGCTGATTAAATGCCCCACCGTCCCCTCCTGTTTGTTTCTCAGCAAGGAGGTGTCAGGGTTTTTCATCCTTCTGGCTTTGACCTTGGTGGTGGTGTCATGGCCCTTAGCACACCTGCCTCAGTGAGAGGCTGATGAAGCTTCACCCAAACTCGCGGGCAGCGGTCAAGGGACTTTCTCCAGCCGGGGTCCACCAGCACCTCAGCTTCCAAGGAAATAATCACCCTCATGGCCACCTCTTCCCGGAAGCCTTCCTGGAAGCCTCGATGATTAGCTCCATCTAGCACCCCCTTCTCTACCCTCAGGGCACCGTGGTGGCCAGTGTTTATTCTTTAGGTGACACGCCTCACTCAGCCTCCTCCCACTGCGTCTTCTGTGTCCCCAGCACTGTATGACCATCAGCCCCCGGGGGCTGCTCACTCTGAAGGTAGGGAGGGGCTCCTTCGGTCTCCCCCACCCCTCCCTCCACTTGGCAGCCAGCCACACTCTCGGGAAGCAGAGTGACCCACGTTCCTGACGTGGGCACTCTGAGTCAGTGGCTGGGTGGGGACTGCAAGGAACAGAGAACATGAACGTAGGCTGGTGGGCGCAGGAGTAGAAATGTAACCTGAACGGACCTTCCTGTGTCACTGTGGGGGATGAGACTGACCAGAGCAGGTTCGACAAGCTGCTTAATTACCGTCCCTGTAGAGTCGGCCCCCTGGAGCGTTGGAGGGTGCAGGGCTGAGGGCCTGGGCAGGGGTGGGGGACGCAGGGAGGCGCTCACCTTGAAGGTTAGAGGCCAGTGCCCAGCCCATGGCGCCTCCTCAACCTTCAACAGTTCGTCTCTTCTGCCAGCCTCAGGCTCTCTGTGTGCCTCCCTCCCTGGGGCACCCGCAGCCAGGAGGTGGCGGTCCCTCCATGATGGAAACCACCTGCCAGGGCCCCAGGCCACCTCTGTGGGCCTGCAGCCGGCGCCGTCACTCACCCTTGGGAGTGGTTCCAGCACCGACGAGCAGTGGCGAGGCCAGGGAAATTGTGAAGGCTGGTCCCTCTTTGATGCTTCCGAAGCGCCCTTCTCTGGCACCCCCCCCTTCAGCCTTGTCTGCTCCCTCGACACCAGCACTGCCAAGAGTAGGCTGAGCCCCGTGTACAAGGTGCTGCGTACAAGGCCACACAAGACACACATGACAGGCACGAGGGGCAGACCTTGCCCTGGAAGAGTCCAAGGTTTGAATTGTGCTTCCTTCACTTACTACTTGGATGACCCTGGGAGAATTTAATCAAGTCCCTGAGGCTCAGTTTCCTCTCTTCTGAAAAAGGGACCTTAATACTCCATTCATGGGGTTGTCCTGAGCATTAAAAGAATGTATTTTCGCTTTCAGAACAATGCCTAACACACACCTAATAAAGCTAATTAGCTATCACCTAATAAAGTGATAGCTTTATTATTGTCATTCACTCAGTCACTCAGCAAACATTCATTTCGAGGCGTCCGGGCGCCAAGAAGGCGAGCTGGATCTGAAGTGCTACCTTAGACAGTAAGTAAAACAGGTCCTTGTGCACCAGTCCTGCCACCTACTGGGGGAGACGGACAGCAGTCATGTTGACATGCCCCCAAAGGCACCAGGGCCAGCCCCCGGGGCTTCCCTGTTAAACCCACCATGACCCTAATGGGAATAATGCTGAGGCTGGCTGGGGGACAGAGAGACAAGGATATGGCAGGAGGGTGGGGGTGGGGACTTGGGGTGTCCCTTGAGTCACACAGCACAGAGGGCTGCCTCTCTGGATGTATTAGCATCACAGTGCGCCCCCAGACCAACTTCCCTTTCTGTCCCAAACGTCATTGACATCGTGTGATCAACACCCTCTCAGAGCTCTCCGGGTGTCCAGTGGGTCGGGGGCACTGAAGGGGTCCGTGCCTTGCAATTCTAGCCTTTCCCCCACTGAGGAGCCACCTGCAGGCGCTCCTGAAGAGCCCGGGCTCAGCCCTTGTCACCTCTGCAGGCAGGGGACCTGACCTGGTTTATACCACCCTTTGGCATCCTGGCTCAGTTACTCACGGTGGGAGGGCTGTACCGATTTGAAGAAGGGCAAATCACAAATGTCAACTGGCTGAGACCCAAGTGCCAGGTTCTTGCCAGAGGCGCTGCTTTTACACTAGCCGGCACACAGTCGAGCCCAGAATGAAAGAGGCTGACAGTCCATTAGCAGCAGAGTGGTCTGCGAGGCTCAGAGGAACAGAGCTGTCATCCACTCCACTTCAAGGGCAAAATCAACTCTTTGTGTGCGTGTGTGCGCGCGCACGTATGTGTGTGCGTGTGTGTATAGTCTCTAAAAAGAGGAACATTAATCACAGCTGTGCCTGCTAAAATAGGCACACAGACAACAATCTGACAGCACAGAGAGGAAGTGGTGACATATTTCTTGTCCTCTGTCCTTCCAACCCCTGGGAGCAGGTTTGAGAGAAAATCCCAGAAAAACAGAACCACTCTATCACAGGATTGGGAGACCCTTAAGGTCTTCTTGTCCACCCCTCTGACATCCAACGCTTTGCTTCAATGTTTCTGACAAGCCATCCTTCACTTGAATGCCTCTCGTCACAGGGAGCTCACTACTACTGTGATGTTTTGAATATCCCACCTGCCAATTTCTCTAATGGCTGGAAAGTTCTTCCTGACCTAAGAGCTTAAACTTGGGGCCATGTTAACTTCTATCCATTGGTCCTAGGTTTGACCTTTGAAGTCACACACACACACACACACACACACACACACACCCCTCTGGTTAGTCTCCTTGACATGCTGACATTGTTCTAAGTGTCCTGGCCAGTGTGCCTATTGCTTTCGGGACAAGATCCAGTCTGTTAATCATTATCTTCAAAATGCAGTTCCCATACCGGGGATATAAAGTCTCTGCTGCAGCTGTTACCAGCGTGAAAACACACACACACGTGCACACACACACGCACGTGCACACAGAAATAAAGTTCCTCTGACTGCATTTTCATCCATTTCTCATTTCATACCGTATTGCCAAATGCCTTGCTGAGATCCAAGTGTATTCTATCCATGGCATGTTTTTGACCCATCCCCAGATTGACTATCAAGAATAAAAATAAACAAACAAGAAAGGAAAAGAGCTCAGAAACGGACCCAGCCCCCTATATAGAATCCAACAACACAGGGATGGCAGGGCCTGCGCTTTTCCTTGTTCTGGACACTAATCGCCTATTAATTTGCCTCAGATCACATTAACTTTGACAGAAGTCAGAACTCATTACTGACTCAAACTGACCTTTGGGCCAGGTAACAGGCTCAGGTTTTGGTGTGTTGGTTTGAACACAGGACCAACGGAAAAATTAATAACATGTGATGTATTTCATTGCCCCATTCCAGAAGCCAGCATGGAGTCCCCGGGTTGGGATTTTGGGCAAAGGTCCTGCAACGGCTGGAGACGCAGGAAGTGCTTTGAACAGGGGAGGTGGACTTATTAGATTGTGGAGCGAACAGGTGCTTCCTGCCCAGCCAACACCCCTGGCCTCCTGCTCCCCCCACCAGAGACCCAGGAGTCCTGGGTGATCCCAGAGGGATGGGAGTGGGCCCAACAGGTGACTGAGGTTGAATTTCCAGCCACCCCTCTGGGAAGCAGAATAAATCTGACTCACAGAAATAAAGGCACGGGATATTGTATCCCAGGGTCGTTGATAAAATTCACAGCCACCACATCTACTGCTGCCGCGCCACGGATCTCCCCCTTCTGGTGTCACACGAGTTGATTTGGGGACCCAAGTAGACTTATTCATGCGAATTTTCTCCTTTGACCCATCAAAGAAGCCTTTCGATTTATGAGGATCCTAATGGTCAGCCATTTTCTAAGCTCTTCCTCCAAGGTTTAAAAAAGCCTGCGATTTAGGCTAATTCCAGTCATTGACAGGTGTTGGATCCGGCCGGCTGGAGGGTGGAGGGCAGAGGGCAGGCTCACATGGGCTACTAAAGGCCTCCTCGCCCCTTGACAGGACGCCCTCATCAGCCAGCTCTCTCCCCGCAGTGTGTTCCGTCTCCCACAAATTCCTCTGACTAGACTGGTATCCGGTCTGCATATCTCTGCTCTGTTCCTAGGGACACATTGTCAAATGCCAGCTGAAACCCAAATGTCCTCTATCAACTACATGTTCTCCACCCATCAGTGCAGCGACCCTACCAAGGAAACAGAAAACGAATGCAGGACAGGACAGAGGAAGTGAGGATGACCTGGCCCGGCTGTTCTAAGCGGTCCCTCCCGTCTTTCCTAAAGGCCCCTCAAATCTGGCCAAACCCCTATCCAGATTCGTCGGCGGAGGCCAGGCGCCGCACCCGCACCCCCGCCGAATGGCCCGGTGTTCCTGCGCTGTCCTCCTGAGATTCATGAATCAGTTCACAGCAAGACAGGAAGTAGGAGAAAAGCAGAGACAACTGATAAGACATTGTTTTTATTAACAAGTCTAAAGAAAACCTTCATTGAATCAGGGGGTGTAATACAAATTATGGTGACCTGTATATAAAACCTGGCACCAAATCCGGCCTTTTAGAAACATTTATATAAAAAAATACGCGTTAAAATCCGTACCATGATGCAGTGCAGAGGCCGGATGTCACCTCCCAACATGTGTGCTTGCAAAGGTGGGTCTGGTCTGGGGATACAGGGAGCTCTGGTCCTGCGGCCACCGGAGTGAGCCCTGTGTGAGAATGGCCTGCTCTGAAGAGATGCCACAGAGCCTATCTTTGAAGGCAGGACCCCTATGAGCACCAAAATGCCACAGGCCTGGCGTCAAAACGAGAGTGGTGCTGGGAAGAATGGCAGGAGAGGAGGGCCGTCCTTCCTTCTCTTGTCACTGGGCTCTAACCACCATTCGAGGATCCCGCAGCTCTGCAGTCAAACCACCTTTAACTTTGGAGGAACGTTTGCAATTTCCAAGTATGTTTTTTCCCCAAGTAGACTGACCAATCTTAAGGAACCAACTCATAATCAGCCTGACTTTAAGGGTGAAGAACTAACTCTTGTCATTTTTGGCAGGCCGGGCCCCTGAATCACCTATCTGAAAGACTGCTGTAATCACAACGGAAAAGCATGATGATGACGGTCTCAATCTATTTCAGTCTTGGACCAAATGCAACTGGGCAACTGTAGCCCAGAAATTACACTTTGCAGGCAATGAAATGAAAAGCAGCATTGGAGTTCCCTCATTCTGGGCACAAATGATCTCTGCACAAGGCCACTGAAGCCTTTGGGAGCAGCGGGGTCAATGCTGCTCATCTGTCTTCAAAGACGAAGACACGGTTCCTTCTCCGGCAGGGCCTTTCTTCCGGCTGAACAGGGTCAGGACTGTGTCTGTCGGCTTATTCATTCAGGGAAGAGCTGATTTCCCTGGGGCTCTGTGGAAAGTGACAACTGTCCTCAACTCAGCTGCTAAGCTGCTATCCAAACAGTCAGGCTGCACGGACAGGAGACGCACAAATGGGAACTGGACAGAAATGGGGGGTGGGCACAGGGGAGCATCAGGAAAGGCAATAGGTGGGGGAAGAGGTGGCCTTGTGGGCTTTAAGGAGTCCGCCAGGACGGTGCCTCTACAATTTCAGGGCTCCTAATAGCTACTGAAAGGGCTGGAGTCATTCCAGTAGATTCTATACAGGGAAAACAGCTGCCCCACCAAATTCTATCCAAAAGCAGAGTGATTTTCTCAGCTGCCTCCAGGGTGGGTTTTTGTTTTTTGTTTTTTCCTTTCCCAGCCCTCAGCTTGACTATCTTCCTGCAGGACACTCAGCTGTGGCAATAAGTGAAAGGGGGGACAAAGGACAAACGTGCCTGACACACAACCCAGGCACAAAGCTGGGAGCCATGCTGGACTGCTAACGAGGGACTCTCTCTCAAGCAGTGTATTTTAGGACGCAAGGGCTCAGGGTAAGAGACAGATGCTCCTGTGTCCCGGGGCCCAGCACCGATCGCCAGCGCATCCTGCAAGACCAGCACACCGGGAGGAAGCCGGCTGCGTGTCAATGGAGCAAGGAGGAGCCCAGTTACAAGGGCTCTTCAGGACCGGAGGCCAACCTGGTGGCTCCTTCACAAAATCTTAGGGCCTTTGAATCCACTCTAAAGTGACCCAACAGCACCCCCTAGTGGAAATTATAAATAAAACAAGGGCCATGCTTCCAGTTCACCTTCTGATGCGAGTGGTTCCAAGAGTCACCGTCAAACGGAATAACACAAAAACAAACCTTATCTTTAAAAGCATAATAATTAGAAAAAAGGTGGGAGTTCAGAAGCCATCTTTAGGCCCCTCACTGCCAAATCAGCCTCCCTCCTGTGATTCTCTGCCTTCGACAAACACACTCTAAGATGAGGGGGCACGGACGGGGGTGGGGAGGGCTCCCGGGACCCTCAGAGTTTGGGCAGACTGCCCGCTGGGGCCAGGACGATGCCAAAGACGTAGAAGAGCCCCAGCAGGAGGTTGAGTTTGGCAGTCCTCTGGGGCAGTTTGTTGAAAGCCTGGCTCCGGAACTGTCTCTCCAGGGAGAAGGCCATGGGAATGGTGAGCAGGGGCAGGGCCAGGCTGATGCTGCAGCGTGTGGCCAGGATGCTGAAGATCAGGTAGGGCAGGAAGAGCAGCGTGTTGTAGAGCATGTAGGAGAAGGTGGGGCCGATGAGGATGGCGAGCGTCACGATGCCGGCCTCCCTGTCGGATTCCATGTCCCTGGTGTTGTTGGAGTGGAGAATGGCCTCGGTGCTGAGGGCGAGGGGGATGGCGTAGACCAGGGGGAAGACCGCCAGGGACCCCACCTGGACGGCGTAGGCGAACATCACGGCCAGCGGGCCGAAAGTGATGAGGATGACGAGGTCTCCCAGGGCCACGTACTTGAATCCGATTCCTACGGCCAGAAGACCCAGAGAGGAGGTGTGAGATCCAGGGCTGGAAACGGATGGCAGGGAGCAGGGGGTTCTCAGACAGAGACCACAGGCAGTCAGCGAGCTCCCTGCCCTCCAGAGCACACCTGAGGTTGTCTCCAGTGACACAGAGGGGCAGGGAACACTCCTCTCTTAGCACCCAGTTGGGCTTCGGGTCGTCCCCACGCTCTCCTTCCTACTGTCCCCCAGCAAAGTCCTACAACAAACAGCAGTGGGCTCCCACCACACGCGATTCAACGGGGGAGCCCATGGAGGATCTAAATGGTCTCACAGGCCACTTTGGTTTCTCTCTCCCTCTGCCGGCCCATGCGAGACATCGCTTCCGTCGGTCAGTACCTCACAGAAGGCCCATCCCAGTCTCTTACTTTTCTCCCTCCTTCTTCCACAGCCTCTAGTTTAGAAAACCCGCAGCGAATCTCAGTGAAATCTGATGGTGCCCAAACTCCACATAAAGAAACCTTCGTCCACATAACGAGTAAAACGGCTAAGACGAGGCTCCCATGCTGCTTCCCTTCTCTGGTTCCCATGAAGTCCAAACTAACTCCCCCCAGCTTCTCCTCCCCCATGAAGTTCAAACTAAATCCTCCCCCTGCCCTGTGAACTCCTCCTGGACTGCCAACCCGCTTCAAATCCTGTCTAAACCACTTCGTCAGAACCTGCCCAGTTTTCTCCAGCGATGCCACACTCCATCTGGCCTCACTCCCATCTCCAAAGAGGAGTCATGGTCATCCTATGCCTGGAACATGGTGACAGCCATGCTTATGACCCCCCCCCCCCAGATCTAATCTTCACGGGCAGCCAGAGGGGTCCTTCCAAAATACTGACCTGAGGCACCTGGGTGGCTCAGTTGGTTAAGCATCTGACCCTTGATTTCAGCTCAGATCATAAATTCACAGTTCATGAGGTCAAACTCTGAGCTATCAGGGCAGAGCTTGCTTGGGATTCTCTCCCTCTCTCTGCCCCTCCCTTGCTTGCTCTCTCTCAAAATAAATAAACATTTTAAAAAATACATAATCTGACCATGCCCTTCCTCCAACATACACCTCAAAACCCTTATCACAAGCTGTCCTCGGGATCCTTCACCGGCACACCTCTGGCCCCGCCTCCCTCCTCCTCCACTCATACTTCTGTCGGTTCCCCAAGGCCTTCAGGCACACCACCCCACCTTTGCCTGACAGACTCCTACTCACCCTTCAAGACCTTAAAGACCATTCCTCAAGACAGCCCCTCCTCACCCGCTAGGCCACAGCCGGTCCCCCTGCAATATGCTCCCAGGGCACCCCAGATTTCCCCTTTCATAAAGTTCATTGTGGTTCTAATTACTCAGTCTGCATCCTCCCCTCAAACCAGAAGTTCCATGAGGGCAGGGCCTGGTGTCTGGTTTGTTCACAGCTCGCTCCCCCACGTGGGCACAAAGGCTGAACACAGAGCTACAGTAACAAGCACCTGGAGCTGGGGCTGAGGTTAAGGAAAATGGCCCGCTCAGAGGGAGGCAGCATGGAGTGGGTGGGGTATGGTACACACACACACACACACACACACACACACACACACACACAGAAGCTTGGGAAACCTCCTGATCTAACCAAGCTTCCAACGCGTGGCCTCAGGATCAGGAGACAAAGAAAAGTACTGGGTCATCAACTGCATTTTAACCAGCCGAAAACGATAAGGGACGGTGGTCTGCAGATGACCTAAGGCCAGGGCAGCCAAAGAATGGGTTCAGCCCAAGATCACCTTCACACTGGTAGCTGGGCTTCTTTGCGGCTGTTTCTCTTCCAGCTTTCTTGAAAGAAAACTGGCCTAGAACACAGCGAAAGCGTAAGGTCTACGACGTGTAGACTTCCTACGTTCATATATCGCAAGATGACTGCCACCACAGTATTAGCTGACGCCTCCGTTTAGTTGGGGTGCTTTGGTGCTAAATGACCACCCCTGGTTCTTTAGACTGAAGCGTCCCCAGGGAAGTGCTGTCATAGCCGTGGCCCCCGGTACCCGCCAACATGCAGCAAACGAATTCCACACTCCCCAAGCAGTGTTGTGGGAAGTCCTCTGAGGACATGCCCTCCAGGAGGAGGTTCTCTCAAGCAGAGCACTGGTTCCTGTACTAAGTTAGCCAATCATTGTCTCCTGCAGAATCTCACACGTTGAGGGAACAACCTCTGCCCAAGGAAGATGCCAGGCAGGAAGGCTCCCAGCAGGGACCCGGCATGCTTCTCCACCAGCTGCCCACTCGTCTTTTGCTTACATGCCCAGCTCTCCAGGTGGATGTCAGGGCTGTAGCTACGGAAGAAAACACAACAGCTCTACAGCCTTGACAGCTGGCTAGATTACCCAAGAACATCCCCTTAGATCACCTGGCAAAAGTGATGTGAGCAACATGGAATGAAACCTGGGCCTGCAAGGATAGGCCCCCACCTTGAACAGGTCCCACACAAAAACCAATCACAAACCCACTCGAGAGCTGAGAAAGGTCTGGTAGCCTTCTTGAGGTTATCTGACACAAGAAAACGATAGAGCCCTTGGGGAGAAAGCTGCTTCCTAAGAGTCGGGGCGGACGTATGGCCCAGGGCTCACGCGCTCCACCTGCTTCAGAATGCGGCCCACCTCGGAACTTCCCACCACCATTTTCCAAATGAGCCAACACAGTGAAAGACTGGATAAGTTCTCCACACAGCGGCCAGAATGAATCTGTTAGAACATAAATCAAAATGTTGGCAAGGACGTGGAGTAAATGGAACTCTTAAACATTGCCAGTGGGAATGAAAGTAATAGTACAACCACTTTAGAAAACGCTTTGGCAGGGCGCCTGGGTGGCTCAGTCGGTTAAGCGTCCCGACTCTAGATCTCATGAGGCTCAGGTCTTCATCTCGGGGTGGGGGTGGGGGTGGGTGGTCATGAGTTCAAGCCCCACGTCGGGCTCCCCAGCGGGCATAAAGCCTACTTAAAAAAAAAAAAAAAGAAAAGAAAATGCTTTGGCAGCTTCCCATAAAGTTCAACATTCATCTACCCTATGACCCCAGCAATTCCATTCCTAGGCATTCATCCAAGAAAAATGAAAACAAATATTCACAGGAAGGCTTAAACATGAATGCTCAGGGGCGCCTGGGTGGCGCAGTCGGTTAAGCGGCCGACTTCAGCTCAGGTCACGATCTCGCAGTCCGTGAGTTCGAGCCCCGCGTCGGGCTCTGGGCTGATGGCTCAGAGCCTGGGGCCTGTTTCAGATTCTGTGTCTCCCTCTCTCTCTGCCCCTCCCTCGTTCATGCTCTGTCTCTCTCTGTCTCAAAAATAAACATTAAAAAAATTAAAAAAAAAAAACATGAATGCTCAGGCACTTAAACATGAATGCTCAGGCATAAAAGCCAAAGTAGGGACACAATCCAAATGTCTCTGAACAGGAGAAAGGATAAACAAATTGTGGTATGTCCACACAATGGATACTACTCAGCACTTAAAAAGGAACTACTCAAGACCACCACGCTGAGCAAAGACACCAGGCACAAGGATTCATACTGAGTGATTCCCCTTATATAAGGTTCCAGACCAGGCAAAACAATCTATGTGAAAGAAATCAAATAGTGGTGGCCTCTGGGCCACTCTGGGTTGGGGAGAGTGGAAATTGAAATTGACGGAGAAGTAAGTTTTTGAGTCACGGAAATGTTCTGTATCATGACAGGGTGTGGGTTATACAACTGCCTGCATTTGTCGAAATTCCTCAAACGGTAACACTTGAGATCTGTGCATTTCACGGTAAGCAAATTATATCAATAAACGTCAATGGTTTAAAAAAAAAACCATAAATCATATCATTACATAATATGCTCAATACTTTTCAGTGTTTCCCCATTTGTTCATTCAATGGATATTAAGTTCTGAGTATATGCCAGGCAGTGTTCTGGGCGCCAGGCGTTCAGAAAGAACAGAGATCCAAATCCCTAATCCCAGGGAGCTTACAGTTTTAAGGGGAAGACAATTAACAAAGTCTGCTATGTTAGAAATAGTATGAACTGTGGGGCGTCTAGGTGGCTCAGTCGGTTGAGCACCTGACTCTTGATTTCAGCTCAGGTCACGATCCCAGGGTCGTGGGATCGAGCCCTACTCTGGGCTCTGCACTGAGCGTGGAGCCTGCTTAAGATTCTCTCCCTCTCTCTCTTTCTCTCTCTGTCCCCTCCCCTGCTCATGCTCTCTAAAATAAAAAAATAAATAAAAATTTTTTAAAAGGAGTAGTATGTGCTGTGAAGGAAAATAGAAAATAGGAAAGGTACTTTAGGGGAAAACACAGGGTGTGTGTGTGTGTGTGTGTGTGTGTGTGTGTGTGTGCAGGCACTTTTATTTTACTTTACTGTATTTTATTTTTATCTGCTGCAAAAACTTTGTATTGTAATTTTAAATAGGGTAGAAAGTAAAGCCTCACAAAACAGCAGACATGTGAGCAAATGGGTGGAGGAGGTCAGAAAGTGAATCCAGCAGACAGAAGGAGTAAGGGGGTTCCAAGCCAAGGAAAAGCATCTACAAAGGTATAGCATGTCCTGCCTGTACCAGAAAGAGCCAAGAGGACAGTGTGGCTGGAGCATGATGAGCAGGAAGAAAGAAGGGGGCAGGTCAGAGAGCTGGAGGGAGGGGAGAGGGCGAACAGATAATGCACTGTCCTGGGGGTCACTGTGAGGACCCCGGCCTTTCCTCTGAACAAGATGGGAGCGATTAGAAAATTCTGAGCAGAGGACTGATGTAGCTGCCTTATGTTTTCACAGGACTACTCCAGCTCTGATTTGGGAGCACCCTGAAAGGCATATCGATAAAGAACCTGCTGCCATTTTTGAGGAGACGACAGCGGTGGCCGGAGGTAGTGGGGCACAGCCAGATCCCAAATGCATTTTGAAAGTGGAGTCGACAGGATTTGCTGATGGACTGGATGGGAGAAGGAAGGGCCAAGGATGATGCCCATGACTTTTAGCCTGAAGAACTGGAAGGAGGAAGCTGCCACGGAATGAGATGGGGAGAGGTGGGGAGTAGGACAGGATTCTTAGGGGCGATCAGGGCTTTGGTTTCAGACACAACGGGCTTGAGATGCCTGTGAGATCTTGGGGAGAAGCTACTGAGGGAGAAGTTAGGCGAGTCTGGGGTTGAGTGGAGAAATCTGGAACAGAGGAACACCTTTGAGAGTCACCAGGTTAACAGATGGCATATGAAGCCATGAGACTGGTAAAAGCAGCCGGAGAGTGGATGGAGTTAGAGGAAAGGGGTCCAAGGACTGAAGCTGGAGGCTGGGAGTAAGGAACAACTAACTAGCAGGGGAGCCAGAGGCCCTGTGAGGCCAGAATGATCCAGCCCTGAGTGGCCTCCCCAACAGTACCTCGCTCTCCCTCTCAATCACACTGGCCTTTCATGGATCCTAAAGCACGCTGAGCTCTCCCTGACCCCAGGGCATTAGCATGCGCTACTCCTCCAGCCCCGAAGGACTCGCTCCCAAATCAGACCCAGTTACTCTGCCCTGTAGCTGGCTCCTTATCCTTCAAGGGCCTCTTCACCACCGCCCCATGCACGGTCTACCACAGCACCCGACTGATTTCCTTCACAGAGCTGTTCACAGCTGGTTGCTCTGTCATACTCTCCCCCACCCCTTCCTTCTTCTCTCCCCCTCTTCACATCAGAGTGCCCCAGGTCGCAGTCCTGGTCTCCATGGTCTCTATCACCACTCTCTCCTCTGGTGATCTCATCCAGTCACACAACTTTATCTCTGTGCCAGAGACTCCCAAATATCTGCATCTGCAGTTTAGGCTTCTCCTTGGAACTCAGGTGCTTATATCCGGCCAGCCATCTGACATCTCCACTTGGAGATCTAATACATTAAGATGTCCCAAGCCAGTCTCCCAGTTTTCTCCCCCGCAAACCTGTCTTCATCCTTCTCTAGCTCACTTGACATCGAGTCCATCATTTCAAGTGCTCAGGCCCAAACCTCTGAGTTACGTTGAATTCCCGTCTCTCTCCTGCCTTGTATCTCATCCATCAGCAAACCCTGTTCACCTTCCAAATATATCCAAATATATTCAGAATCTGACTACGTCCCCCCTTCTCTACTACCACCCTGATCCAGGCCACCAAACCTCTCTTGCCTGGATTGCCGAACAGCCTCACCTTTTTGCTTCCGTCCTTGCCCACTCACCTTTACCCGTTCTCAATACCGCACCCAGACTGATTCTTTTAAAACATGAAGGTCTCCATAATCTCTGTGCTTCTCTGCCTCCCCAAACATACTTCTCTCTGGTTTTACCTTTTTACTCACTCCCTCCCTCAATACCGGACTCTTGCGGTTCCTTAAACTTTCAAGCACACTCCTGCCTTAAGGCCTTTGGTAACTGCTATTCCAAGATCTGAAACATCCTTCCTCTAGATACATGCTTAGCCAACTTCCTTCTATCTGTGCTCACATTACCTTTTTGATGAGGCCTACCCTGATCAAACTACTTCAAACAGTCAGCTATACCCTCCTTCCTTGCCCTACTTATATTTTCCCCATAGCACTAATAATATTTTCATATACGATGACCAGGGTACCAACTCATCGGGGCTTACCTGGCACTTTCCCGATTTCAACACCAAAAGTCCAGCATCTTGGGAACCACCTCAAGTCCTGAGCAAACCAGGACATTGGTCATCCTAAATATAATTTATTATTTTTATTTTCCAGGTCTCCTCAAGATCTATGAAATAACTTCCACAAGGGCAGGGATCTGCGACTCCTGGGTTCACACAGAACAGTGCTTGGCACATAATAGGTGCTCAATACGTAGGACTTGACCACCTGCCCATCACTACCTTAATCAACCTGTTGCAAGGAGTTACACAGCAAACCAGCTGCCAGTAATTAGCTGTATAATTCTGAGTTCTTCAAATTTAACTCCTCTAAAATTTGAAACCGTGGCCTCCTAAGATACGACCATCGAAAGAAAACCAAATAGAAAAATTTACATACACGTGATTCTGTGATTCCTACCATCCATAAGCCAAGCTGGGATCTTCTCAAGTCACTACTGTTTTCAAAAAGTCCACATGACCTACACGTTACAGGTTTCACATAAATGACCTAACTCAGAGAAGAACCTCCGGAACCTCTTCTCCAGCCCTGAAACTCCGATGCAAATCAGCAGTTTCCCGTACATGCAGCCAGGAACACAGGCCAATTCTTACCTCCCGTGTAGAGAAAGGAGCCAGACAGGCCTCCAAAGTAGATGAGAGCCAAGTGCTCCAGTTTCAGAGGGGACAGGTAGTAGAGACAAGCGGCACAGACACAGCCCAGAGTGTAGAGGAAGACTCCAAACCGGACAACATGCTGGGGCTCCAAGATTCGGTCCACCAGGGTCCTGTCATCACTCTTTTTGTGGTCAATGCCCTTGGAAAAGTCATAGTAAGTGTTGACCAAATTGCCAGCCCCGTGCACGGCAAGGACGGCCACGGCACAACCCACCAACAGCCTGGGATCCAGGACGCCCTGGGATCTGTAGGCCAGGGCACTGCCCAAGGCCACCGGGGTAAGTGAGGCACTGAAGCTCCAAGGCCGCAGGGCCAGCACGTAGGAGGCGCATTTCTGCCTCCAGGAGCGTTGGGGAAGCCTGTCCTGCTCCGGACAGTCGTTCCCCAGCAGGTCCCTGTCCCCGACCTTGGCCGTCTCTCCCGCCTGTATGTTAATCTCCCCTGGAACGTGAGAGGCCGCCATGGAAGCTGCACGTGGCTGAAGTCAAAGTTAATAGTGAGCCACCCACGGCACAGCTACCGCTCGGCGGCGAAGAGGGGCGGGGCGGCCGGACCTGACCTTCCTTCGATTCCGCCCCGGGGCAAGGCTGAGGAGGCGGCGGGCCCCGGGGGCAGCACCGAGCAGACCAGGCAGCCCACGAGGCCCGACGGCACCGCCCCGACCTCCTGTCACCTGGGCGAAACCTGTCTCTGGACCTCAGTCCGCGGCTAGAGCCCAAGGCCGAACTGCGGCCACGCGCCTTAGGATACTGGAGCCGCCATCTTGTGCGCCAGCCTCCGAAGGCCCGCCCGGAAACAGGGACCGACCGCGCGGGCCGGGCCGGTGGGGGCGGGGCCGGGGCCGGGGCGGGGCCGGGGGCGGGGCCTGGCGGGCCGGGGCGGAGCCTGGCGGGCCGGGGCGGAGCGGCGACCCCGCGGCCAAGCCCCTCTCCCGCCGGGGGTCCGAGGTCCTCAGCTACCCCCAGACTCGCAGGAAACAGCCTCAGCATCACAGGAACGACCTCGACCGCGTGTCGCTTTACGACTTACCTAGAGCTTCCATTCACCAAAATAGGACTCACTCATTTTTTTCATTCAACAAGTATTTATTGAGCACTTACTATGCTAGGCAGCAGTGAACAAAATGGACAAAAATCAGGGAGGGCATTGAGGGCAATGAAACAGGTAGAATTACCTCCCACTTTTTAAATGGGAAACGAAGCTCTGAAATGGGAAATGATATCTAAGAAATTATTAGCTCCAGTAATAATCACCACGGCAATAATTCCCGCTTTTTATTGTGAACGATTACCATTTGCCATGTACCGTCCTGCCTGCCTTTTTATCCATACTCTAGGTTACTCACTTATTCATGCAAATAACCGTCTTCCTCCCCACTCTGTCTGGTGGCCAGCTTTGGCTCTTCATTGCCCGCCTTCTGGAAGCTTATGGGCCATAGCCGTAGCTCATTCTGGCTGGAGGGAGCCAACTGTTAAATTTTCAGGAATTTTCTGAGCCCGTCATTAAGCACAGCCATGATTAAAAATTAAATTGTACAAACTTACAATTAGATAAATTATACTTAAAACAAAGTTAACAAAACTCATTACTTCCCAATTATCTCACTCCATGTTACCATTTGTTTCTTTTGTCTGTTGTCTATCGCATTGTGGAAATATGATATAATGACGGGCTACCACTCATCTCTCCCAGCTTGGGAGGCTATACGATATCCAAAAGACGCATCCTGTTAGAATCAATTGGCCATATGGAATTTGCAATGAAAAGCATTGTGCATTTTATTATTGCTTAGAAGTTACGTGCTAGATACATCCTTTATATTGGTGACAGTTATAATATGCACGTAGCATATATGGACGCGGGACAGACTCCATAATTTTGGTGCCTAGTGCAAAATAAAAATGTGCAGCCCCTTGGTCAAAAAGCATTAAGAGTTTCATTAAGAGCCATACAACCTCACACAGCCCCAAAGCCAGCCCTTGTACATACAAACATACCAACATGTCCCTCCCCCCACCCCCACCTTATCAGCTAGCTGGTTGTTAAATATTTACATCTCTACTACCTAGCACATACCTGTGATGCTGGCCAGACCCAAGTGTCCTCTGGTGCCAAGTTGGACAAGAGGAAGAAGCAGATATATCAAAACCCTGGCTCCATCGTTTACCAACTCTATAACCTAATCCCTCTCTATCTCAGTTTACTCACGTGTAAAGTCTGAACAATATACATGCCTCCCAGTTCAAGAATGTTGAATGCCTCAATGTTCAAGAATAACAGTGATAGAATTTATTGACTGCTCACATGCGTCATAGAGGGTTTTAGGTACTTTACATATGTTAGCATTTAACCCCACCACACTACTTACGGAGGTAATGCATTATAATCTCTTTGGTTTTATGATAAATAAATAGGTATAAGGAGATTAAGTACCTGGTCGTATAGCTAGTAAATGTTGGAGCAAAGTTTCAGATTCAGTTAGACTCCAAGCTGCTTTTAACCACTACTTTATAATGTCTACCAAAATGCCTGATACTTTGTAAGTGCTCAATAAATATTACTTACCATTTTAACATGATAAGAAAGCTCTTCGTAAACTGAAAAGAGACCTACATATGTATTGCTTACTGTTGTTATAAAACCATGTGATTGTTAGTTAGAAAACAGGGCCTTATCACAACTTAGGGTGGCAAAAATCTCATATATTGCGGGTGGAAATGAAAATTAGTACCTCCCTTATAAGAACAATATGGCAATGTCTGTCAATTATACATGCATTTACCCTCTGACCCTGTAATCTGATTTCTGGGTATTTATTTGGTATAGCTTCCAGGGGAAATATTATATATGTACAAAAGCATTCTTTGCTGCATCATTAGTAATAGCAAGAATACAAGTGTCCAGCAACAGAGGACTGGAAAAATAAATTACCATACATCCATGTGATGAAATACTATGTACCTATATAATAACAAAAGAACAAGGGAGCTTTCTATAAACTAAGAAACATCTCCAAGATCCACTAAAATTGTTAAAAGTGCAGAACAGTACAGATAGTAACAAAAAGGGAAAATAAGAGTACGTATAAAAAGAGAATCTGCCAACGTGTTTTGTTAGCCACAGAATATTGCCAAACCTCTTTAATTTGGCATTTCAGAACTTCTGGAAACTTAAATATCTACAATGGACACTTCTTTCTTTCCTTTCAAATTTTTATCTAAATTCTAGTTAGTTAACATATCATATAATATTGTTTTCAGGAGTAGAATTTAGTGATTTATCACTTAGCATACAACACCCAAGGCTCATCGCAAGTGCCCTCCTTACTACCCATCACCCATTTAGCCCATCCCCCATCCACCTTCCTCCATCACCCTCAGTTTGTTCTCTATCCTAAAGAGTCTCTTATGATTTGTTCCCCTCTCTCTCTCTCCTTCTTTCCATATGTTTATCTGTTTTGCTTCTTAAATTCCACAAATGAGTGAGGTCATATGATATTTTAGACACTTCTTTTTATTACACAAGTAATTGATGGTAATGGATAAAGGAAAAAATATGCCCTCTCCGTATTTCATTGCATCTTAAGTTGCATATCCCTCCCCCACCCCCGCCCTGAATAGACACATAAGAAATATATAAATGTTTTATAAGGGGTTATATTATACTTCTATTGTTGTACAGCTTGTATTTTTAAAAATGTTTATTTTGAGAGAGAGAGAGAGAGAGAGCGCGCACCTACACAAGCAGGGAGGGGGCAGAGAAAGAGAGAATCCCAAGCAGGTTCCGCACTGTCAGCGAGGAGTTCAATGCCGTCAAATGCCATTTTTGCCATTGATTGTTTGAAAAGATGTTTTTAATTAATTATTTTAATTTTTAAAAGTAAGCTCCACATCCAAGGTGGGGCTTGAACTCAGGATCCTAGATCAAGAGTCTCAGGCTCCACCCCCTGAACTACCCAGGAGCCCCTGGATGTTTTTAAGTGATGGTGCTTTAAAAGTATTTATTTAGGAGTAGGTCATTCAGTTAAAACTTGGTTATGGGGATGATCTTGTGAGCTAGGTAATTTTGGAAAACTGGGAAATTCTAACTAAAAACGCAATTTAAACGCACATTGCATTTCAAAGAAGAGAAATCACGGGTGCATAATTAGCGCTGGTCCCAAAGTTCTACATCTTTGCTCTCTTAAAGACAGGGCACCACGTCGCTCACACCCTGGTTACAGCGGTACCCATACACCAGGATCCGGACCGCCACAGTGTCGATGCAGCGGGGAATAATAGTAGCGATGCACCGGATGTGCGCGTGGAAGTGGCAGAAATCAACTCACGAGCGATTGGTTCTCCCAAGTGGACGCAGTCCTCTTTTAAGCCTCCTTTCGTCTGCCACTGGCCGCGTGGTTTGTCTATTTGAACAGTCCCCGCCCCCTAGAGAAGCCGGGTCCCAGGCCTCACTTCTCCTTCATTTCTATTGGTCTGCCTTCCAGTCCATCTTCTCCTTGCGCCTGACGATTGGTCCTCAGCGCTAGGAGTCCGCCCTCCCTCCCGCCCGGCTTAGAGGACAGCGGGGAAGGCGGGTGGTGGGGCCGGGGGCCTGAAGCGGCGGTACCCGCACAGGTGGCGGCAGCCGAGGCCTTGGCCGAAGCCGCGCGGTGAGTCTGGGGCCTGGCACCGACCCCTCTAAGGTGGAGGAATCTCCAGACCCAGGGTCAGCCTGGTCCGTTGGGGGGGAGGGGGGGTGCCGGGAAGTCGCCCGTCTGGTCCGTGAGGTCCCTACGGACTTGGGCGCCGTCTGAGCCCTTGACCCCCACCCGGCGAGGCAGCACCCACCTCCTTCCGGACCCCCAGGAGACCCCCGGACCCCTCAGCCTGCCGTGTGTCCCTGGCGCGGCGAAGGGCGGCCCATCAGCTCCGGTACCGCCGGGCGCCTTTGGGTCTCCATGCCCCGCAGTCACCCCATCTTCCGAGCCACCTACAGGTTGTCCTCATAGAGGAGCAACGTCCGTGTGTACC
The DNA here is from genome assembly GCF_007474595.2 of Lynx canadensis. Taxonomy (NCBI): domain Eukaryota; kingdom Metazoa; phylum Chordata; class Mammalia; order Carnivora; family Felidae; genus Lynx; species Lynx canadensis. The sequence goes on along the minus strand of NC_044310.1, from coordinate 8,008,918 downwards.
CCATGCACTGCATCCTGGGGACCTCTCAAGGACCCAGTCCCCAGAACTGAGCTGGGTTCCATCCTGGGGTTTCATCCTCTCTGCCCTCCCCACCCCCATCTCCAGTTTCAGCCACCCCAACTTTAACTTCTGTCAGCCGTCACCAAGACTCTTAGGATATTGGACTTACAAGTATTTTAGTTGAATTCTGCCTGGAGCAGATGGGCCTGTGGGCCTTAGACCCTGTGAAGATACTCTGGTTTCTTCCTGAGAATGAGAATTCCTTGCCAGCCTCCCTCCCCCTCATCGCAGAGGCGGGGCACACACCCCTTCCTAGTTTTCTCATCAGGGATCCTTGGGTTTCCTCTCCCCTGAAGGATGACATTTCCTTCTGCAGCCTTTTTCTTAGCATTGAAGTACTTAAAGGTCTTACAAAACGAATTATTCCCTAATTTTTTTTTCTCTGCATCTCACAGATAATTTCAAAAATAAGAATTTTGGAAAAATTGGTGTTCTAATATAATGTGGACATACCTTGGACCGGTATATGTGTTCCTCCCGCAGCAGTCTGGGCTGAGCCCTGTTATGGCCACTTTATGGTGGTTGCCTGATTATTTGTATTTCCCTCTAGACTGTAAGCTCAACTGAGAGGAGGGACAGTATATAATTGAGGAACGAATGAGTGATCTCAGGAATGAATCAGTCTCTTTTAGCTCACATTCCAAGTACTGGTACTTAAGAGAACTGCACTGTCCAATATCATAACCACCAGCCACGGGTGGCTTAGAGCATCTGAAATGTGACTAGTTGAAGTTGAGGTTGCCCTGAGTGGAAAATGCACAGTACAAAAAGAGAACGGAAAGTACATCAGTAATTTTTATGTTGGTAACATGTTGAAATGATATTTTGCATCTGTTAGATTTAAGAAATGTATCAATTTCATCTGTTTCCTTTTGCGTCTTTTTGATATGGTTGCCAGGAGATTTAAAATTACATTTATGGGGGCAACCGGGTGGCTCGGTTGGAGAAGCATCTGACTCTTGATTTTGGCGCCGGTCATGGTAATAGCAGCTGACGGTTATTAAGAACTCACTGTGTGCCTGGCACTGAAGCACTTTTTAACATTTATTAACTCAATCTGTAATTTAATACATAATTTTGGACTGGATTCGAACCCAGGTAGTCTGGCTTCAGAGCCCACAGTTTAACCCTGTCTGCTACACTGCCTCTTTTTTTTTTTTTTTTTTTAAAGTCTATTTATTTATTCTGAGGCAGGAAGAGAATCCCAAGCAGGCTCCACACTGTCAGCACAGAGCCCGATGTGGGGCTTGAACCCGCGAGATCAAGACCCAAAGCTGAAATCACGAATCGGACGCTTAACCGACAGAGCCACCCAGGTGCCCCCCCCCCCGCCTCTTTTAAACACCAGTCATTGTGGAATGAATCAAGGCTTTCTCTACATTCCTCAGTGAGGTCTCCCAACCTTTTTAGGATCCCCCCCCCGCCCCCCGACAACGGGCAGAGAGGAGATCCGTGTTGAGGAACGGGCACCATAAATATATTCATGACACCATAGTTTGTTATGCAAAATATTGAGGGAAGTGTCTCTCCAAAGAACCTCAGGTCAAGATGCTGGGCACCGGACCTGCCACCGCCACCACAGCCACCACCACGTCCAGCAACGTGAGCGTCCTGCAGCAGTTTGCCAGCGGCCTGAAGAGCCGGAATGAGGAGACCAGGGCCAAAGCTGCCAAGGAGCTCCAGCACTATGTCACCATGGAGCTTCGAGAGGTCAGGGCTTCTGGGCTTTGTCGTGGAGTATTGGGCCTCAATGCACCGGCACTGGTTTCGATTCCTTCTGACGGCTGAGTGAGGATTTGGAAAACAAAGACACCCAATTTTTCCTGTCTGTAGGGTGCGCCGGTTCCTTTGTAGTGGCTACACATTTCTGTGGCATTTCTTATGCTGTGCTTCCTTCCTCCTTTCCTTTCTTTCTTTCTTTCTTTTTCTTTCTTCTTTCTTCTTTCTTTCTTTCTTTCCTTTCTTTTCTTTTCTTTCCTTTCTTTTCCTTTCTTTTTTTTCTTTCTTTTTTTTTTCTTTTCTTTTCTTTCTTTCTTTCCTTCCTTCCTTTCCTTCCTTCCTTTTCCTTTCCTTCCTTCCTTCCTTCCTTCCTTCCTTCTTTTCTTGCTCTTTCTTCTTTTTCTTTTCTTTCTCTTCTTTCGTTTCTTTTTTTTCTTTCTTTTCTTTCTTTCTTTTTTCTTTTTCTTTCTTTTCTTTCTTTTTCTTCTTCTTTCTTTTCGTTCTTTCTTTCTCCTTTCCCCCATATTCCAGCCTTCGTTCTTTCTAGATACCGTAGTCGGCTGGGTTGGGAGCTGGGTAGCTGGGCTTTCTAGAGAGAGAGCATGCTTGATGTCTGGACGGTGTCTCTTGCTCATCCTTGTAACCCCAGGATGTGGCCTGCCATGGGGTAGATACTCAACAGGCATTTGTTCCACATACAAATGAGCTGTGGGTTCATCTGCTCAACAGTTTACAGCTATAAACGTGGGCAGTAGTTCTGTCCTCTTCGGCGTGAGCCAGATCTGCTGGCCACCTCTCAGTCCTGACCTTTGGGAGCCACCCACCCCCCCCGCCCCCAGCATTAGGGAGACATTAGAAGTTGTTCTGAGTACATCTTCTTCCGCAGATGAGTCAAGAGGAGTCTACTCGCTTCTATGATCAGCTGAACCATCACATTTTTGAACTGGTTTCCAGCTCGGATGCCAATGAAAGGAAAGGTGGCATCTTGGCCATAGGTAAGGGCAGGGCCTCTGGTGACCGGGACAACTGGGAATGAAGGGCGGTCACCTCTGTGTCCACTGCACCTGCGTCCGCTGCTTACTAGATGCTGAGTTCCTACCCGTTTCATGAAATTTTAAGGAGCCCTGTGGCTTTCAGCGTACTTATTCAGGCATTAATCTTAGCAACGGTCCTGGGATGGTGGCACAGCTGATGTCTTCAGATACAGAGTCTCAGAACCATTACGCAACTTTCGTAGGACCAGGTGGTGCCTGAGCCGAGACTGCAAGCCAGCTTTCTTCCCCCCACCCCGTGTGGCTCATTGCAGGCTCTGGTTTCCTTGTCGGGCAGTTCGGCGTAACGGGGCTCACAAATGGAAAGGCGAAGTTGGGGTACAGTGATACAAAGCATGTCATTTTCACATCCCAGGGACCGGTCTGGTGCATTATTATTCATTCTCCGTTTTACTCCTTTTCTTCTTGGGAAAACAAATTACGTGTCCTAAAACAAGGTTGTTTTGCTTTATGTAAGTAGTTCTGGCACAGATGTCAAACCTGCTGCTTAAAATGAAAATATTGTCTGCATCCTTCCCATCTGGAAGTTGCGCTTGGTACTCAAAGCAGAAGGAAGGGGTCACGCGCCAGCCTTCCTGTCAGGGCCGCGCGCTCTCCGGGACCGGACGTGCCCATCCTCACCTTTTGTCTTCCTGTCTTTCCCAGCCAGCCTCATAGGAGTGGAAGGCGGGAATGCCACCCGTATCGGCAGATTTGCTAACTATCTTCGGAACCTCCTCCCCTCTAATGACCCAGTTGTCATGGAGATGGCATCCAAGGCCATTGGCCGCCTTGCCATGGCAGGCGACACTTTTACAGCTGAGTATGTGGAGTTCGAGGTGAAGCGAGCCTTGGAGTGGCTGGGCGCTGACCGCAACGAGGGCCGGAGACACGCAGCCGTGAGTGCCCGCGGGGAGGGATGCAGCTGGCTGGGGAGCAAGGGGGCCCTGTCGGGGTCCTCCGCACCACGTGTTCGGGTCCCTGAAAGGCAGGCGGTGAGGGGACGCTCCAGGCAGAGGCGCTGTGCTTCTAAGGGGCCTTCGGTTCTGTCCTGAATCCCATTCTCTTTTTGCCCCAAGCTCCGTACCCAAAGAGGAAACTTGAAAGTTCTCTTCTGTTGCCCAATAGGCACAGCCCTGAGTGCGGTGCTGTCTGGACCTCTGATTTCCTAGACTCAAAACTGCCTCCTGAGCAGAAGGTTCCCCCCTTGGCCACAGGCAGACGAAATCACAAGCCAAAAGGCTCCTAAAGCCCCAGACAGCTGTCCTATCTGTGTGATCCTGTCAGTGTTTCTGTCAAGGTCTCTCTGCTGTCCTATGGGAACACAGAAATACTAGGAGGAGGAGAGGAGCGGGGGCAGTGGGAGTGGTGGTCTGCCTCCTTTCAGGCCTTTCTTGTTTATTTTCTAGGCATTTGTTGATTGGTGGGCACCTGGCCCAAACTCCCTCTTTCCCCATTGGCTCTTCTGCAGTTGGGGGAGTGGGAGCTTCTCATCCTCTCGTGGTGCACCCCCCCACTGCTTTTTTGAGGCTCGGCCCTGAAAAAAGCCTGGTTTGAGGGACCAGGCTTCCAGGCCGCGAGATGAGGGAGAGTCTGTCCTTGAGAATCTGGGAATGAATGTGGTGGGGATCAGAGCATCATTTGGATCCTTTCCTGTCGGCTCTGTCTTCAGGAGCCAGTACCACGAGGAGGGACCCTGGTACTGGGGGAGGGACAGCCATGTGGACCCTGCTTCAAGGCGGCTTTGTCCTTCCTAACTCTGAAACTCGGGCCAACCTCTGACCTTCAGTTTCTTCCACTGTCAGATGGACATATAGCAAAATTAAATATTGAACGGGATTATTAACTCATTTAATAAACGTTTATCAAGGGGCGCCCGGGTGGCTCATTTGGTTAAGCGTCCCACTCTTGATTTCAGCTCGGGTCGTGATCTCACAGTTCCTGAGCTCGAGCCCCGCATTGGGCTCCGCGCTGGCAGTGCGGAGCCTGCTTGGGATTCTCTCTCTTTCCCAACCCGCTTGTGCTTTTCTCTCTTTCTCAAAGTAAATAAACATTTAAAAAATAAATAAATGTTTATCAAATACCGCTGTGCTCCAGGGATGGTTTTAGGCTGTCAGTGGGACAGAATGCAAAGCGTAAACATGTCTCCCTTCCAGAGCTCATGTTCTAACATTATGAGAATCCTGTGTTTGTAAACACCCTAGGATAATGAACACTGAGATTTTCGATCAATTTTTCTTTTATTCCTATGTCCCCAGAGGTTCCCAGCTAGAAGAGAGGACGAGTCTGCTCCTTTCCTGATGTATATACACACAGGCTCCAGGATGGCAAGAAGCCGCATCCTGATGGGACGAAACTCTCTGATACAGACGAGGGTTCTCTGTGTGCTTTTCTCCCCCAGGTTCTGGTTCTCCGCGAGCTGGCTATCAGCGTCCCCACCTTCTTCTTCCAGCAAGTGCAGCCCTTCTTTGACAACATTTTTGTGGCCGTGTGGGACCCCAAACAGGCCATCCGGGAGGGAGCTGTGGCCGCCCTTCGTGCCTGTTTGATTCTCACCACCCAGCGTGAGCCGAAGGAGATGCAGAAGCCTCAGTGGTACAGGGTGAGGAGATGGTTCTGTTGCATTCGCCTGCAAAGCACATTTTTTAAAAATGTTTATTTATTTTTGAGAGCATGAGCAGGGGAGGGGCAGAGAGAGAGGGAGACACAGAATCGGAAGCAGGCCCTAGGCTCCGAGCTGTCAGTGTAGAGCCCGACGCGGGGCTTGAACCCGCGAGCCGGGAGATCATGACCTGAGCCGAAGTCAGATGCTTTACCGACTGAGCCACCCAGGCGCCCCACAGCACGTTTATATACAGCACCACCTGGCCTAAGGGCTGCAACAGGGCCCTTGCCACAGAGCAAATGTCACTTTTGTGTTGGTCTCAAGTGGTTTCTTAAGCTCAGTATGAGTCAGTACTTACCTCATTGGATTTCATTAATGCAAAGATCTGTTGGTGGCCACACCATTATTTTACGTGCCACTCAGGATGAATGAAAACGTGATACAGTAAAACTATGACTTACTGCCGTCTCATCACCAGTTATAAGAGCTCTCCTCTCAGAGGTGTGAAAATATAGAAAAATGGGTGTCTTGAGAAGCAGCGACACACAATGATACTAATTTAAGAAGTGCCAGGGCTCGTGACATTAGACGAGAGAGACCTGGCACTTCTTAACTAAGAGCTGGTACTACAAAGAGATTCCTAAACGTGGCACTAGAGACCTGGGTTCTAGGGTTGGCTTTGCTGTGTGACGTTGGACAAGTCATTTAATTTCCTTGAGCCTCTGGTTTTTATCTGTTAAATGGGGATGGTCGTGGCCTCTGCCTCATGGTACGGTGCACGTTGAAGCTAAATTAAACGAGAGAGCTTGGTGAATCCCTATCGTTGATGTTGCTGGCACAAGCCACTGAGCACGCATGGTAACGCCTCAGGGTCCCCCATGCAGAAGGGGCGGGCTGGTGGTCTTTCTCCCTTTGGACATGGGGTAATTAACACGTCCCGTGTCTCTAATAGCACACGTTTGAAGAAGCAGAGAAGGGGTTTGATGAGACGTTGGCCAAGGAGAAGGGCATGAATCGGGATGATCGCATCCATGGAGCCTTGCTGATCCTCAACGAGTTGGTCCGAATCAGCAGCATGGAGGGAGAGGTGAGGAAGCATGTCAGAAGGGAGTCTGGCTTCCCACATGCCGTTCTGTGAACAAGACAAGGCGAGATCCTTGTCCTTACAGAGGACGTTTTATAAGGGAACCAGGAAATAAGCAAGTCGATGAGGTCACTTCAGAAGGCACCAAGTCCTGTGAGATAACGGGTTGGAGGGTAGCAGTGGGAGGGGACTTCCTCTCTGGGGTGGTGCTGTTTCAACTGAGACCCACATGATGTGGAGGAGCGAGTTTTGTGCTGCGTGGGGGTGTTCCAGGAAGAGGCTTTGAGGTGGGAGAGAGTTTGGCAAATTCAGGGAACAGAAAAAAGGGAAATGTGGTTGGGGCACGGAGAGCAAGGGAGGTTGGGGGAAGGGTCAAATTCTTAGGCCTCAGGGTCGCGGTCAACACTGGCTCTTATTCTCATAAACGTTGGAGATGCGTGCCCAGGGGAGCGGGGTGAGGGCCTCCATTTTTAATAATCATTGGCTACTGGTGCGGGGAAAGCTCGTGCAGCGGCAGGAATGAAAGCAGGAGACTCGTTAGGGGGTTGTGTTTAAAAGTGCAAGGACTTTTGTCAGGGAAACAACTTATGGTGGGAGCGGGGGACGTGGAGGGAGCAGGGATAGGCCGGCTAGCCATCAGCAGCCATGAGACAGCAAAGGAAAGTGACAGGAGCGTGCTAGGCTACCACGCAAAGCCACCACGGGGGTCTTCCGGCCACCATGCCCCCCCCACCCCGGGAGCCCTGCCTCAGCATTCCTCCTGCATCCTGCGTTGGCTAGAGGCAGCCTGTGGCAAATGTGGCCTTGGCACAAACGTGATATTTTTAGAGTCGTGGCCGGGGCCGTTGTCAACTGCACTCCTTGTAGTTGATCCTGTTCTTCTGACTACCGTGGGAGGCTACTGGAGTAGTCTGGGCAAGTGATGGTGGTGGCTTCCCTAGGGTTGGCAGTGCAGACACTGAGAAGTGGATTCAGTGTCAATCCACTGACACTGGATTCGGGATACATTTGGGAGTAGAGCCCCATCCATGGGTCTTCCTACGGGGAGCGTGTTGGTGTGGAATTTTGCCCCAGGGCTTCTTGCTTTAATAGACCGGATGATCATTTGGTGATGGCTGTGCTATAGATGCGGGCGGCCTGGGCTACACTGTATGGAGAGCTCAGGAGTCCGGCTCGGAATCCCCATTCATGTGTACACTGTGTGACTTGGGTACATTATTTTACTTCCTTTAGCCTCATTTTTCCTTGCTGTTAACGGGGATCTCCACCTCACTGGGCTCCTGGGAGGTTTCCAAGTACACTTGACCCTTGAACAACACAGGTTTGAACTGCACGGGTCCACTTCTAGGTGGGTTGTTTTCGGTACACATAACTAGAAAACTTTTTGGGAGGTTTGTGACCGTTCGAAAAAACTCACAGATGGGAACCTCATAGCCTAGAAATTAAGAAGCTAAGTATGTCACGAAGGCGTAACATAGATGTAGATCCTAGTCTTATTATTGACCATCGTAAAATATACACAAATCTCTCGTTAGAGTTAAACATTACCTAAACTTAAGTGCACGAGCACTCACAGACTATACCTGGTGCCATTTGCAGTCGAGAGAAATGTGAACAAACATGAAGGTACAACATTAAATCCTAACCGCATAAAATTAACTGTAGTACAACCGTACCGACTGTAGTAATTTTGTAGCCACCTCTGTTGCTGCAATGAGCTCAAGTGTTGGGAATGTCTGGTTAAAACACCGTGCGAGGCTGATCATCTCCGTGTGCCCAGTTCACCCCTCCAGTAAGTTGCGTGTCGCAAAAGCGATCTGTCGATCTGTCTCCGTCCTCGTGTGTTTTTCATCGTGTTCAGTGCGATACCGTAAATAAACCTTGAATAATTCTGTGGAACCCATGTGAAGTGCCACTGGCGAAGTTCTCCCAAGAAGCAAAGTCATGATATTGTAAGAAAACGTTGCCTTGCTTGAGACGTACCGCAGCTTGAGGTCCGCAGCTGTGACCGCCCACCGTTTCAGGATAAATGAATCCAGCATTTAATCCACCGTTGCAAAAAAAGAAAAGGACGCTGAAGCGTGAAGCTGTTGCCACAGCTGTGCCTACAGGCACAAAACTCTTGCACTTTTTGAGAAATAGCTTTTACATTTATTTATTTTTGATGGAGAGAGACAGAGCACAAGTGAGGGAGGGGCAGAGAGAGAGGGAGACACAGAGTCCAAAGCAGGCTCCAGACTCCGAGCTGTCAGCACAGAGCCTGACGCGGGCCTCGAACCCACAGACCGCGAGATCATGACCTGAGCCGAAGTCAGACGCTTAACCGACTGAGCCACCCAGGTGCCCCTTGTGAAGTATCTTTTGATCGCATATGGTAAATGTAGCTTTTATGTGGGTGCAGGATTGCCTTAAGGAAGGCATACTTAAAACTCTAATGTGATTTGAGAAAAAGCAAAGTCATTATATGACAACGTAGAGCAAACGGAAGGTGAAGGACCTAGCACCGGAGAATCGGATGCCAGCAAAAGATGGTTTGATGAGTTTGGAAACAGGTTTGACTTAAAAAAAAAAAGTCAAGATAACAGGAGAAGTAGCTTCTGCTGACCAAGAGGCAGTAGATGAGTTCCCAGAGGCTGTAAAAGAAAATCACTGAGGAGAAAGGGTATCTGCCTGAACGTGTTTTTAATGCAGACTAAAGTGCCCTGCTCTGGAATAAAAAGGCCACAGAGGACATTTATTAGGAAGAGAAGCGAGCACCAGGATTTGAGGCAGGAAGGGGCAGGATAATCCTGCCATTGTGCAATACGGTCCAGTTTACAATCAGGACGGCCCTTATCTATAAAGCCGCTAGCCCTCGAGCTTTGAAGGGAAGAGGTAAACACCAGCTGCCAGTCTTCTGTTTGTAAAACAAGAAGGTCTGGACACAAGAGCCCTTTTTCTGGATTGGTTCCCTTGATGCTTTGTCTCTGAAGTCAAGAAGGACCTTGCCGGTAAAGCGTCGCCTTGTACAGTTCTTGCATATGAGCCAATGCCCCTGGCCACCCAGAACCCCATGAGTTCAATACTAGAGGCATTGAAGGGGTTGACTGCCCCCAAACACAACGTCTCTATTTCAGCTTCTGGATCAGGGTCATCACCTCTAAGGCTCGTTACACATGGTACTTTATGAAAAGGATTGTCAACACTTTGAAGAGAACCCTGATAGAAAGTCTAGAAGGATTCCATCGCTGAAAATCCATTTTGGTTGTAGAAGAAGCCACAAATGCCATCAAGCCTGGACCAGTAAATTCCTGCCAGAGAGAACTGTGGCCAGATGTTGCGCATGACTTCACAGGACTTAGGACAAAGCCGATCAAGGAAACCATGAAAGAGAGTGAAAGAACGTGGAGGTGGCCCAAAAGATCGGCGCTGAAAGGTGATATGGATCTTGGAGAAATTCAAGAGCTAACAGACACCACACCAGAGGAATTAGCAGAAGATGGCTTGAGGGAGACGAGCGTTTCTGAACCAGTGCTGGACGATGAAGAAGACCTTGAAGAAGCGGTGCCAGGAAACCGATTGGCACTGGACAGACCGGCGGAAGGGTTCGAGTTACTCAAGACTGCTTGTGACTTCTTTTATGACCCGGATCTTTTTCTGATATGGGTACTGAAACTGAAGGAGACAGTGGAAGAAAGATTGGTACCGTATAAAAACACTGTTAGAGAAGGCGCCTGGGTGGCTCAGTCGGTTGAGCATCCGACTCTTGATTTCAGCTCAGGTCATCACAGTTTGTGAGATCGAGCCTCACGTCAGGCTCTGTGCTGTCAGCATAGAGCTTGGGATTCTCTCTCTCCTCTCTCTGCCCCTCCCCTGCCCTTCTCAAAATAAATAAACGTTAAAAAAAAAAAAAAACATTGTTAGAGAAATGGAAAAGCAAAGAAGTCAGACAAATTACAACGTATTTCTGTAAAGTTACACAGAGCACTGTGCCGCGTCTCCAGCCTCCCCCTCCCCCTCTGCCACCCCTGAGGCCTCAAGCCGACCCCTCCTCTGCTTTAGCCTACTCACCAGGAGACTAACCAGGATAAGGACCCTTACGATGAGCCACTCCCATTTAGTGAACGGTAAATCATCATCGTGCCATAGAGTTGATGTACTCTGTGGGTCTTCGTGTGACAATCTATTGACTGTATGGCAAGAACGGTACAAGATGTTTTTGTATCCTGATCGCCT